>NC_085024.1:5022575-5353074 GCF_963692335.1 Osmerus eperlanus
GCAAAGCACACTGTACAGTGATATTCTGCACCTTGCAATTGAATGAACTTTTGTCATAGATGCCGAATTCCATTTTCAGTTTGCTAGACAGATTAAATTCCATCTACTTCACCTGGTACTGTGGATCATCCTGCTCTTCTCACCTCCTACATTGGAGAGATAATACCCTCTTGTCATCTCCAGAGATAACATTAGTATGAGCTTATTATAGATGTGTTCAGCTCAATGTGGAGGTGGTTGGCTCTCGAGCAATATTGATTTAGAACCTGCAGGTCCAGGAATCAGGAAGTAGGAAGTATTTGATGATATGGTGAATAGTTTGGTGGACTGTTAGAGTTTTGGGGGCACTGTAGACCAGTTCCGAGAGCCTGCAGCTCTGGCCAATGGAGAGCAGAATGAAGTGACAGGTGTCAGAGGCCAGACTGGGAAGTGTGAAACTGTGTTGACCTCAACCCGCTTAAGAAACGCGTAAACACCTCTCCTGTCATCGCCCTTCCTCCCTCCCTCCCTCTCTGCGTCCGCACGTCTCACACACACACACACGCACCGCACTTTACAGGGTGGAGGCTCTGAGCTCGGATGATGGGAATCAGCTGACGTGCCGTGCCAGGAACCCGGCCATCTCCCAGTACCTGGAGACCAGCCTGGTCATGCGAGTGTTCTGTGAGTCCGTTCTGCCGCACTGTCCTCCCTCCCTTTCTCCCTCCCTCCCTTTCTCTCTCCCCCCCCCCCCCCCCCCCCACACACCTCAAGGGTTGTCAGTCTAGGCGGGGCTTGCTGTGGTCCCTCTCAACCCAGGGAGAAACATTCTGCCTGGGGTCAACTCACACCTGCTGGGCTGGGGAGTCCAGGGCCGAGTCCAGCCGCTTCTCAGGTCAACAGACTGCTGCCCCCAGAGGATAGAGACTGACATGACAACAAGTGACTGCTCGCTCCTGTCAGGTTACAGTCCACAGGGCTGTGTGACGTTAGTTCACACAGAGATGTTGATTCTGCCGGCGTACCGTTAATCTGTCTCAGTGACACGGCAACCGTGTCGACTGCTGTTGTCCAACGAACAGTGTCTGGCTTCCGAGACATTGTTTACTAGTGTTGGTGTTGTTGTCTCACAACACTTTGTAGATCAATGAAAGTAATTGATTGTTTGGTCCGAGGAGTCCTCCCACTTGCGAATCCCAGGTCAAGTCAGCTGCTGATTAAACCCCACCCCCGCTCACAACACCCTGGTCAATGACCGGCTCCAATACCCCCCCCCCCCCCCCCAACCAGCCCCGAGACACCTCCACCCCCTCACAGAACCCTAACGCTGCCTTTATCTAACTATCTGTCTGTCGACTGTATCTATCTAACCTGCTTTGTGTTGGTCCTGTTTTGTTTTGCTTTGATCTCTAGCCTGTCTGGAAATGCCTCTCTTCTTCTCTCGTTTCCTCCTCTCCTCTCCTATTCTCTTCTTTCCTCCTCTCCTCTCCTATTATTTTCTTTCCTCCTCTCCAATCCTCTCCTATCCTCCCCTCTCCCCTCCATCCATCCACTCTGCTTTAAACAACAGCCTCCACGCTAAGTGCTAATGTAGCAGAACTGCAGACCACCGCGGCAGTCTTACTCAGCACGCCGGACCATCAAAGCGCGAGTGCCGTCCGCTCTCAGCCAGCCAGATTGTTAGCGAGGTGGCAGTTTGTCATGCCAGGCCTGGGTTCCACCGCCCGCACTCACAAACTGATTGCAGCAATAACAAAGGGCCGTCCTTCCCTAATTTATTTTACTGCGAATATTTTATTCAGGGCGAGCAGTAATTTATTCATATTCCACGTTGCCTATTACTGTTTAAACATCTGTTATTTTGCTTTATGGACTGGATCCAGCTCGCTGCTCCCTTAATACTTAATGCTTTCATCAGAGCTAGACCTCGTCTCCTGCAGTCGCGTTAAATGTTCCCGATTTATCGGCCCTGTCTCACCCAGCGGAGACGCGTCCTGCTCAATTGCTGGCGGTCCACTCCTGCTGCATGTTTTTATCTCCTGTCTTCCTGTCATCCTAAATTTTCCTCTGTCCTCCCTCGCTTGTTTCAACTCTCCCTGCTCCGATCTATCACCGCCGTTTCAATATCCAACCCCTCATTTTTTTATATCTCTCTCTCTCCTTCCCTCCAACACTCCATCCCTCCATCCCTCCATCCCTCCATCTCTCCATCCCTCCATCGCTCCATCCTCCATCGCTCCATCCCTCCTTGCCTGAGGGCAGTTCCTCCCAGGCCCCAGTCATCCAAGGTCTGGTCAGTGACGTGGTGAAGGCAGGTAAAACACTGATGCTGCTCTGCCAGTCCCACGGAGGAAACCCACTGGCCACCCTGCAGTGGACCAAGGTACGCACACACATACACACACACACGCGCGCACATGCCCGCGCACACACACACATCCCAGGTGAGGGCGCTTGCGTTGCGTTGCAGAACGGCGAGGTGCTGTCCACCAGCTGGGAGGAGGACACAGTGGCGAGGAGGTCCAGCAGCCTGCTGCCCCTGGAGGTGCTGCCCCAGGACAACCAGGCCCTACTGGGCTGTGAGGCCACCAACCTGGTGTCCAAGGCCCCACTGTCCATCCTACGCAGGCTCACTGTCCACTGTGAGTGGCCCCGTCATGCCTAAACACGGCCCTAGGTCTGTTTTCATATGTGGGTGGGACCTATATCTTTTCATAATAATAATGATAATATTAATAATAACAATAATAATAACAATAACTGAGGATACTGTCGTTAAATACGATTTCTTAATAAAAAGTGCCATTTTCACAGCCACGTATGATGGAACCTATTCCTCTGTGCTTACACACAAACACACACGCGCGCACACACACACGTCATGTGGGCACATGCTTATTTATTCACACACATACTGTACACATAGTGCTGGCAGATAGAGGCCTACACTTAGATACGCATGCATAAACAGACAACACACACTCACACTCACACTGCTCACACCTACACAAACACCTATAAACACACACAAAAACAGACAACACACACAGAGCTTGAGACAGCACATACAAACACCCACACACACGACACACACACGTGTACAATGAGGAAACACTCATTTACAGTATTCACACAAACACACATACATTTTATCATGATATTTTGCAGGGACAGAGGAATATCTTTCTGTGGAATTTCATTTCATAGACTGTAGAATTGCAGTGAATAACAATGTTTCCATGTGTCTGCTTGTGTGTTACCCCATCAGTGAAGCCATCTTTAACCAGGCAGTCTAACTGTAGTCACCAGCAGTAATATCAATACTTATTCTGTGGCAGCATCGCTTCTAATGCTAACATCATTAATGAAACCAATGGTGATTACGACTCCAGACTATATTTCAGTCAGAATCGTGCTAGACTGCAGGCTTGCTCTTTTACAGCGAGCTAATTTAGCTGAATCGCTCCAATGCACTTCTCCCAAGGCAGTAAAAGCTACACTTTGTGCGGTGATAATAATGCCAACAGGTAATAGATTATACATTCCATTTTTCGTTTCTTTTTTTTGCTTTTCTTTTTTGCTCATAGTTTTTTTTTTTTTCTGCAAAAATAAAACAAACATGGAATGAATTTGTGGAGGAGGCCGGGCCTCAGTGAGGCCTCTCTCCAGCAGCCTCTAGCTCTGCAGCGTTGCCATGTTCATCACGCTCTCCGAGGCAGACAGGCCCCGGGGCAGCCTCCCTCACTACCACACACTATTTTATTCACACAGTGTCAATGTTGAAAATGAGCTGGCGTCTTTACTCTCCTGCTCTGACTTTGTAACTAGGGATGAGGCTGGGGCTGGGGCAGAGTCTGAGGCTGAAGTAGAGGCTGGGGCTGGGTCACAGTCTGAGGCTGAAGTCGAGGCTGGGGCTGGGGCTAAGGAAGAGGCTGGGGCAGAGGCTGGGGCTGGGACAGAGGCTGGGGCAGAGGCTGAGGAAGTGGCTGGGGCAGAGACTGGGACAGAGGCTACGGCTGGGGCAGAGTCTGAGGCAGAGGCTGGGGCTGAGGAAGAGGCTGGAGCAGAGTCTGAGGCTTGGCCAGAGGTTGGGGCTGAAGCTGAAGAAGAGGCTGGAGCAGAGGCTAAGGGCAGAGGCTGGGGCAGAAGCTGGGGCTGAAGCTGAGGAAGAGCCAGGCCAGGCCAGGCCAGGCCAGGCCAGGCCTGCTCTCCTCAGCTAAGCTGTCCTCAGCTGCCCCCCATAACCTCTGGGCCTACAGCAGGAAAATCTTCGAAAAAGAAAAGTGATGCCCCCCCGCCCCCCTCCCCCAGCCTCAGTCCTAAAACCCCCTGCTGGAATTCATTCTCCGCTTCCTGAAACATCCACTGAGACACTGTGATTGAAGTGTTGCACTGCGCAACAGTCATGTTGAGAAGATCATTTGAACTGAATCTGTCTTTTCCCTATCCACCTCTGTGTATGTGTGTCTCTGTGTGTGTGTGTGCGTGTCAGTCGAACCCAAAGAGGTCAAAGTGCTGGGGTCCTTCAATGCCGTCGAGGGGAAGGAGGTGTCTCTGTCCTGCTCCAGCAGTTCCAGTAACCCTCCTGTCCAGATCCGCTGGTGGCTGGGCTTCCAGGAACTCAACTCCACCTCCGTCGTTCTGGAAGAGGTGGGGGAGCACTTTCAGCGCAACACACAACTGCTGAGCATCCTTCTTGACTGAGTACACGTGACGCTGTGGATAGCGCCAGCAGCCTACATCATGCTTTTACCCCTTCATCGCCGTGGGCAGAATGTGATAATGCGTGTGAAATTTCCGCGCTCGGTACCGAAATAGCCTTCCATTCAGACGTCGCTTCGGAGGGTCTTTCTAGAAGGGAAAGAATGCCGCCTCACAAGTGTAGAGACAGAGAGAGTTCAACATCTGTGAACCAGTGGCGAGAGCCTAGGCCTGTCTCTGCCCCGAGAATTGACATCTTGATTTTCCTAGATAGACAGGCGATGATTCGCTGCACATGACCCACTCCCCCAGACAGCGCTGATCCTGACGGCGGGGCGAAACGGCCTCGACGCTCGCAGGAAACGAGTGTCTCTTCTTCGCCGTGCTTTTGTGTACGTTAATGAGATCAAAGTGAATGAGAGCTAACAGGGGAGCAGAGCAGTAACACGCCAGCTCTTTCTTCCTGGGAAAGCGGACTTTTTTTCCCCATTTGATCTCGCACACGCAGACACGCACTCAGGCGGCCGCGCTGTGTCGAGTCTGCGAGGCAAAACGCTGCCTTGCAACAGAGAGGTTAATGAAGACTGACACTGGGCTGGGGTTTCTTTGTTACTGTCTTTAGTCTGTTTTGCTCCGGAAAGGCTTTCACAGTAATCAACTCAATAATATCCTTGATCACCATAGCTGCTAGACCGGCATGACCCGTTCAGTACAGGTGCAAATTGGAGTTTGTTTCAATTTATTTCAGCTTAGAAAGAGAGAGAGAGAGAGAGAGAGAGAGAGAGAGAGAGAGAGAGAGAGAGAGAGAGAGAGAGAGAGAGAGAGAGAGAGAGAGAGAGAGAGAGAGAGAGGAGAAGGACGAGAACGTATTTGTTTGTCTATCAGGAACGATACAGAAAATAAACATCAGCAGAAGGTTGTGTTAATTTGCCATCTGTGCTCGTGCTGGATGAATTCAGAGTGTGTTGTTCTCTGCAGAGAACGTTGTAGAGCAGGAGGGGCTGACCGGCGGTGTTCTGAGTGCCTGTGTGTGTCTGCAGGGAGACCATGGAGGCATGACCAGCATGTCCAACCTGACCCACCTCGTGTCTCGCGAGGAGAACGGACTTCCACTCACCTGCGAGACCTTCAACAAGGGCACGCGCTTCTCCAAGAGCCAGTCCACCAACCTTCAGGTCTTCTGTGAGTGCACACGACAGCAACATGTTTGGATCTCCTCCCCACCCCGTCGCTGGGAACTCCAAGGGGACATGATAACAAAGGAGCGACAACTCCACCTTCCTAATGTTGCTTGCCTTCCTCAATCTCTCTCTCTCTCCCTCCCTCCCTCCCTCCCGCCCTCGTCTCACTCGCCTGCTCTCTTTCTGTCCCGTCCTCTCCCTTTCCCTCCCTCTCTCCCCCTTCCTTCTCTCCCCCTATTCCTCTCCTTCTCTGCCCCTTCTCTCTCCTTCTTCTCCCCCTTTCTTCTCTCCCCCTCTTCCTCTTTCTTCCCCCCTTCCTCTCTTTCTTGTCTCCCCCTCCCCCTCTCCCTCTCTCGCTGCCCCCACCCCCCCCCCCCCAGACCCTCCCCAGAAGGTGTGGTTGGATGGTCCTCCAGAGGACATCCCCCTGCGCTCAGGAACCACCGTCCATCTTGTGTGCTTCTCCAGCGGGGGAAACCCAACCGGAACCCTCACCTGGTACAAGGTGTGTGTGTGTTATGCGTGTGTGGATATGTATGTGTGTGTGGTGTGTGTGTGAGAAAGGTCGACAACCCTGTATGCTTGGCAGCGTAGCGTCGCTCTGGATCCGTGTCACTTCCTGTCATCCCCGTCCCACTTCCTGTAGAATGGAGTGGCATGGTGGAGTCGTTGATATGGCTAACCACTGCTCCTGGATGCCACTGCAGGAAGGACAGCGGGATGGGAGAAACGCAGAGCAAGAATTTCCTCTGTGGAGTGTGTGTGTGTGTGTGTTTCTCAGAGTCGCTGCTCCTACACGTGTGTGTGTCATCCAAAACCAACAAACCTTTCTTCTTCTCCTTCTTCTTCTTCTTCTTCTTGTAGAATGGCAGGGCCGTAGAAGCTTCCAGGCACTTGCCCTCAGACAAGGGAGTGTCCAGAGAGCTGGTTCTGCTGCTGCAGCCTAGCGACAACCAAGCTAATTACCGCTGTGACGCCACCAACAGCGCCAAGAAGACGCTCTCAGCCTCCTCCAAGCTGCTCGTCCAGTGTGAGTCACTCTCTCACACGCACACGCACACACCTCTGGCCAGGATAGCATAAAAACAAAAACAATCTCACATTTTCTCTCTGACCTTTACTGCAAACACTGGTAGTCAGCAGGTTTGGCCGGGTGGTGTTGTTAACAGTGCTGTCTCATCTGTTCCACCTGCGAGCAGTTCCAGCCACCAGCGTAAAGATCGAGGCCCGGCAGAGTGTACTTCACAGCGGACAAACGTTGCAGCTCGAGTGCCTGACTGGGAGTAGTAACCCCCAGACCAACATCTCCTGGAGCCTCGGGCCCAAGAGGTGCTGTAGGGAGGGTCGAGGGGTGTAGGGAAGGGGGAGGGAGGGAGGGAGCCGGGGTGGAAGGCTGTGATTGGATGCAACGCTGACTGGATTTATGCTCTGGATAATTTGATTGGAAAATAGGTTAGGGTTTGTGAGAACGGTTGTGACAATACACACATATGTTCCACTGTGTCTCTCTCTTTCTCTAACGCTGTCTCTCTATTTCTCATTCTCTCTTTTTCTCAATCTCTCATCCTCTGGTTCCCTCTATCTCTCCTACTCTGGTTCTCTCTATCTCTCTGTATCTCTATCTTTCATTTTCCCCATCTCTCCTTCTCTGGTTGTCTCTGTCTCTCAGTCTACAGGGGGTGGACTTGGTCCTCAGAAATGCAATGTTTGGTGGGGTGTCGGTGCGCAGTAGTCTGCCCTTGCCTCTGGAATCGCAGCACCATGGCAAAAGGGTCGTCTGCCAGGCTTACAGCTCTCTGCTGTCTGAGGGAGTCAACACCTTCTACCAGCTTGACGTGCTCTGTGAGTCAGCCTCCCTCCTCCCCTCCCCCTCTCTTTCTCTGCTTCTAACTCGCTTAATTGAGTGGCCAAAAACATAGAGTTACAGCAGATATTCTGTAGAGTGAGAATGCAATTAAAAGAGACTGAGAGTGTGAGAGAGAGAAAGCAAGAGGGAAATAATGAGAGAGTACAGTAAGATGTATATATTTATTTATTGTTTATATAGATAGATAGATAGATAGATAGATAGATAGATAGATAGATACATAGATACATAGATACATAGATAGATAGATAGATACATAGATACATAGATTTACATTTACATTTAGTCATTTAGCAGACACTCTTATCCAGAGCGACTTACAGTAAGTACAGGGACATTCCCCCGACGCAAGTAGGGTGAAGTGCCTTGCCCAAGGACACAACATCAGTTGGCATGACCGGGAATCGAACTGGGAATCGAACTTTACATAGATAAATAGATAAATAGATACATAGATAGATATATACATAGATAGATAGATAGATAGATAGAATTTGAACACAGTAGTGTGCGTGTGTGGGTTTGCATGCCTGGAGGGGCCTTTTGTTGTGCTGCGCTCTGCAGCAGTGCCCTAATTGTGCGTGTGCCTTGCTGCGCGGCCCTGCTTGTCTTTGATGCCGTTTCTCAGGCACCAGACAGCCTGCTGCTACAAAGCCTGCTGCTGCTTGCGAGCATCAACTCGTGTCATTGTGTGTTTGTGTAAAGCCGCGGTTGGACAACACTACTGTCACTCGCTGTTCTAATGCCCGTCCCTCTCCCACCCCCTCCACCCCTTCCGCCCCCCACCTCCCTCCCCCCATCCTGGAACCCCTTGCCGGCTTTCTGTGTGAAGTCGGTCAGATCTGAAATATTGGTGGGGATGTTGGCTTTGTGCTGCTTTGACTTTCATTCCCGCTCCTCTCTCCTTTCATGCTCGACGTGGCGGCTGGGTGCGCGCATGGGCTCGTGTACACGTGGGTGTGTTTGTGTTTGGGTGTGGGCACACACGGGTCATATCCGTTGTGTGTCTTGTGTCGGCGCGTTTGCATATGGTTGCATTTGTATGAGAGGCCGTATAGGCCATAATTCATACTTGGTCTCACATACATGCCATGACCTCACATATATACCATTATACTCTCACATATATACCATTATACTCTCACGTATATACCATTATACTCTCACATATACACCATTATACTCTCACATACACGCCATGACCTCACATATATACCATTATACTTTCACATATATACCATTATTCTCTCACATATACACCATTATACTCTCACATATATACCATTATACTCTCACATACATACCATTATACTCTCACATATACACTATTATACACTCACATATACACCATTATACTCTCACATATACACCATTATACTCTCACATATACACCATTATACTCTCACATATACACCATTATACTCTTGCACATAAACTGGCATACTCTCTTACACACACAAAAATACCGTCTTATATGCACCATCATACTAAAGTATGACAATATATGTAAGAGACAAATAGTATGTGTGAAACAGAATGTTACTATATGCAAGAGAATAACAGGATGTGTAAGAGAGAATACTTATCTATGTGAGAGAGAATACTTGTCTATGTGAGAGAGAATACTTGTCTATGTGAGAGAGAATACTTGTCTATGTGAGAGAGAATACTTGTCTATGTGAGAGAGAATACTTGTGTATGTGAGAGAGAATACTTGTCTATGTGAGAGAGAATACTTGTCTATGTGAGAGAGAATACTTGTGTATGTGAGAGAGAATACTTGTCTATGTGAGAGAGAATACTTGTCTATGTGAGAGAGAATACTTGTCTATGTGAGAGAGAATACTTGTGTATGTGAGAGAGAATACTTGTCTATGTGAGAGAGAATACTTGTCTATGTGAGAGAGAATACTTGTCTATGTGAGAGAGAATACTTGTCTATGTGAGAGAGAATACTTGTCTATGTGAGAGAGTTTGATTGAAACGGAAGGCAGTTTGATTGAAAAGGAAGTAGTACTGAATTCTCAGTTCCTGATTGGCTTACACATGAAGAAGGATTTGGGGTAGATGTAGCTAACGCCCACCTTCCCTATCAAGACGAGACTGAGTGACATGATAAGATGGCAGAGAGTGGGCGGCTTAATGAAGCCATTGGACTCATTAATAACATTTTATTAACATTTTATTAACATTTTATACTCCAAATGCTGCGGCGTTATTGTAGGGAGGACAGACCCTTTCCTGAATTACGTTTTTACAGTTATTCCTGGGGAAATTATGGAATTAAATTACATATTAACTATACTAAAATACTTGTGCACAATAATATTTGCTAAATGTAGACGTTTTTAAAGGTTTTTAATTTGACCTCGAAGCCTTTTGTGAAAATGAGGCTAGTTTCACGACAGCGACTTTGGATGTATACTAGGCTACTTTAACATGTTAGCTGATTAGCCAGTACGAGTGAGATATGTATACAGTCACATTAACAAACCTCTTCTTTGTAAACTTAAATACGATGGGAACACATCACATTAACAATTCCAAAACGCACCACACGCCAAACAATTTTTTTTGTCAAGCGTCTCTAAACTCAGATTCCGAGTCGGATCCATGAAGCTTTCGTTGCAGTGAATGGGTGCGGGCACTCATCGGGCATAGGGGCCTACACTCAAATAGGATCTTAAAAGTCCCAACTGGAAAATGTTGTGAACAGATTGACATCAAGTTCAGTTTGTGGCATTGAAGTTTAGGTTAATAGCCAAGGGTGTAAAGACCACTCGGCTAATTAAAGACGTCAACGGTTAAAACCCCAGTGCCACGGGACGGTATTCACACAGGCATTGGCTTTAATTTAAATGATAGTTTGTTTCATCAATTGAAAAACTGATCTAGGACTTTTGACTCAAGTAGTGGGGGTCGGTATAGCTTCCTAAACAACTATGGAATTCTACATTTGAGTTTCTTAGTGGATTTGCTTGAATCGTTGTCAGAAATGTTGGAATCAAAGACGACAGCCATCCACAGTGGCTATTTCTAACGCTAACGATGAAATGCGCCGGCTCTTCAGACCTGGATCAGGTGCATCACGGAGCGGCAGCAGCACTCTGTCAGGAGTCTTAACCGAAATACTGCGGAGTTTGATATTGGGATTGCGCCATCACTTGGCTGGCATTAAGACGAGCTCCTGACAGAGTGCTGCTGCCGCTCCTTGATGCACCTGATCCAGGTCTGAAGAGCCGGCGCATTTCATTGTCAACGTTAGCGTTAGAAACAGCCCCCGCGTATGGCTGTCGTCCTTGATACAACATTTCTGACAATGACGCCTTAGGATTTGGAGTATGCAAAATGTTATTGATGAATCCATCTTGTCATGTCACTCAGTCTCGTCTTGATAGGGAAGGTGGGCGTTAGCTACATCTACCCCAAATCCTTCTTCATGTGTAAGCCAATCAGGAACTGAGAATTCAGTACTACTTCCTTTTCAATCAAACTGCCTTCCGTTTCAATCAAACTCTCTCACATAGACAAGTATTCTCTCTCATATAGACAAGTATTCTCTCTCACATAGACAAGTATTCTCTCTTACATAGACAAGTATTCTCTCTCACATAGACAAGTATTCTCTCTCACATAGACAAGTATTCTCTCTCACATAGACAAGTATTCTCTCTCACATAGATAAGTATTCTCTCTTACACATCCTGTTATTCTCTTGCATATAGTAACATTCTGTTTCACACATACTATTTGTCTCTTACATATATTGTCATACTTTAGTATGATGGTGCATATAAGACGGTATTTTTGTGTGTGTAAGAGAGTATGCCAGTTTATGTGCAAGAGTATAATGGTGTATATGTGAGAGTATAATGATGTATATGTGAGAGTATAATGGTGTATATGTGAGAGTATAATGGTGTATATGTGAGAGTATAATGGTGTATATGTGAGAGTATAATGGTATATATGTGAGAGTATAATGGTATATATGTGAGAGTATAATGGTGTATATGTGAGAGTATAATGGTATATATGTGAAAGTATAATGGTATATACGTGAGAGTATAATGGTATATATGTAAGAGTATAATGGTATATATGTGAGGTCATGGCGTGTATGTGAGAGTATAATGGTGTATATGTGAGAGTATAATGGTATATACGTGAGAGTATAATGGTATATATGTGAGAGTATGATGGTATATATGTGAGGTCATGGCGTGTATGTGAGATCAAGTATGAATTAAGGCCTATACGGCCTCTCATACATTTGTGTGTGTGTGTGTGTGTGTGTGAGCTCGTCCCTCTGATCCCAGTTCCTCCAGAGTTCAGCCCCGACCAGCCCAAGCAGGTTCAGATCCAGGAAGACGAGGTGGCGACCCTCCCCCTGCTGGTCTCGGCCAATCCGGACGAGGTCTCCTGCAGCTGGCTGTACGGCAAAGAGCCGCTCAGAGGTGAGGCGCGTCAGCCGTCTCCGTGACGACTCTATAAGCGGCTCGCGGTCGAGCTGAGCCAGCACACTCGATGAGAATCGCCAGCGTCCAGGCCGTGAATAAAACATGGCAGGCTGGCCAGCGTGGAAGCCTGCCAGATGGGATTCTCATTACCCGCTCTAATGTATGCAGTCTAAATGAGGATGGCTGTCCATCTAAATACAACGCAAGCTCTCCACTCATGGCCTCACCCCTGATCTCTGTCATCAAGGCTCTTTCTTTCTCTCTCTCTCTCTCTCTCTCTCTCTCTCTCTCTCTCTCTCTCTCTCTCTCTCTCTCTCTCTCTCTCTCTCTCTCTCTCTCTTTTTCTCTCTATTTCTCTTTTTTCTCTCTCTTTCTCTCTCTCTTTTCCCTTCTGTCTCCCTCTATTTCTTTCTCCCTTTCTCTTTCTTAATCTATCTCTTTTCCTCTCTCTCTCTCTCTCTCTCTCTCTCTCACACACACACCTTAGAGAGGAGGGCTATTGTTGGACCGCAGGTGGAGGCTTGTAACCACAGGTGTGTGTCTCCCTGCTTTCCTGAGGCCTCCGTGTTGGAACCCTGCCAGAGAGGTCGATAATGCAGGACCAGACGTCACTCAGAGACAAAAGGCTGAGAGGCATGTGTTTAATGTGCCCATAATGAATACTCACTGCTCTGTGTGTGTGTCCCTGCATTTGTGTGTGTGTGTCTATGTGTGTGCGTGTGTGTCCCTGCATGTGTGTGGATGTGTTTATGTCCCTGCATGCACGTGTGTGTGGGTGTGTGCGTGCGTGCGCGCGCGCGTGTGTGTGTGTATGGACAGAGGGGGATGAGGTGGAGCTGGAGATAGTGAATGCGACCAGGAGAGATGCCGGCGTGTACACGGCCCAGTGTACCAACGAGCTGGGGAGCAGCCACACCTCCATCACCCTGGACGTCCTGTGTAAGCAGCCACACCTCCATCACCCTGGACGTCCTGTGTAAGCACCACACCTCCATCACCCTGGACGTCCTGTGTAAGCACCACACCTCCATCACCCTGGACGTCCTGTGTAAGCAGCTTCTCAGGCTCCTCCCAGCACACCTAGACCAGGACCGGCACACCTGCAGTAGCTGTCTGAATACAGAGCGCTCCATGTCCCCAGCCCCAGCCTCAGCCCCTAGCCTCAGCCTCAGCCCTAGCCCTAGCCCCAGCCCCAGCCCTAGGTCCAGCCCCAGCCCCAGCCCTAGCCCCAGCCCTAGCCCCAGCCCTAGCCCTAGCCCTAGCCCTAGCCCCAGCCCCTAGACCCAGCCCTAGCCCTAGCCCCAGCCCTAGCCCCAGCCCCTAGCCCCAGCCCCAGCCCCAGCCCCTAGACCCAGCCCCTAGCCCCAGCCCTAGCCCCAGCCCTAGCCCCAGCCCTAGCCCCAGCCCTAGGTCCAGCCCTAGGTCCAGCCCTAGGTCCAGCCCTAGGTCCAGCCCTAGCCCCAGCCCTAGGTCCAGCCCTAGGTCCAGCCCTAGGTCCAGCCCTAGCCCAAGCCCCAGCCCTAGGCCCAGCCCTAGCCCTAGGTCCAGCCCTAGGTCCAGCCCTAGGTCCAGCCCTAGCCCAAGCCCCAGCCCTAGGCCCAGCCCTAGCCCTAGGTCCAGCCCCTAGCCCCCAGCCCCAACCTCTTACCCGTCTCTCAAATACATACAAATTGACCGCCTTATAAAGACATACAAACCCAGACTCTCTGCTGCTATGCAGCTAAGAGAAAAGAACAATCTGGAAAAATTTGATTCATTATACAAATACAGCCTCAACCCCCAGCCTCAACCCCCAGCCTCATCCGCTAGCGTCCTCCCCCTGCCTCATCCCTCAATCTCCCTCACTGATTATTTAATAACAGCAGTGAGGAGAATCTAGGTCTGAATGTTCCTCCAAAGCCCACAGCAGCAGCCAAATGGATACAGCACTGCAGACAGGATTGGTCCCGACAGTTGTAGGTATTCATAATGTATGGAGGATTGTAATAGCTTTTATGGGTGGCAGTGTAGCCCACTTAACAATGTCGTTCTTGGTTAAATTGGAGACACGGGTGGATCTCTGTGACTCTGGGGTGTGTGCGTGTGTGCGTGTGTGTGTGTGTGTGTGTGTATGTGTGCGTGTGTATGTGTGCGTGCGTGTGTGTGTGTATGTGTGTGTGTGTGTGTGTGTGTGTGTGTGTGTATGTGTGTGTGTGTGTGTGTGTGTGTGTGTGTGTGTGTGTGTGTGTGTGTGTGTGTGTGAAGGGGCTGGGTCTCTGGTGGTTCCTCCCGCCAGTAGCGGTCTGTGTAGGAACATGGGCGGGGGCGACGAGGCACTAATGGTCTTGTTGTTGTGAGTGCATGATACCCACAGGGAGGAGACAGGGGGGGCACAGACACACCACACACACACACTTATACATACACACACTTACAAACATACACACGCACACTCTACTGACAGGGGTGGGGAGAGAGATGGAGAGGATTGGGGAGGGGGGGGGTGGACTGGGAGGGAGAAAGAGAAGGAGGAAAGTGGGGGAGAGAATTATGGAGGGAGGACCGGGGGGAGAGAAAGAAGGCAGAGGGAGGGGTGAAAGGAGGAGGGAGGAGAGAGGGAGGTGAGTAAGGAGGAGGGTGGAGAGAGGGAGGGGAGTAGGGAGGAGGGAGGGGTGACCGTCCATCTCTCATGTGGCACATTCACGGACTCTCCACTTACTTGGATGTTAGGGGTCGTGTAATGGAGGTTGAGGAGGGTGTTTCATTCAGAGCAGGCTGGATGGTCTCAGGACAGGCATCCAGGAGCCACAGGGTGTCCGAGCAGGTCCTAATGCCCACCGCTCCACGCTCACCTGCTGCTCTGTGTTCCAGACGCCCCCAGCGTGAGGGCTGAGGTGAACCCTGTTTACGTGGACGTGGAGGGGACGGCAGACCTGCTGTGTGTGGCGGATGCCAACCCCGTCCCATCCGGCATGTTCTCCTGGAAGTGGCTGGTGAGGGCGTCGGAGCAGCTCTGACACGCACACGCACACACGCGTGAACACTAGCACACAGACACACGCTCACTTATGCACGCATGCACACAGTCACACGCACACACACATGCACACTAGCACACAGCCACACTCACACGTGCACGCATGCTCACAGACACACACACAAATCCACACGCACACACACACACTCACACACACGCACGCACTTTTATTTCCTTTATCTGACCTCTTTCCTATTGTTTTATCCTTTCTTACCGTTTATCACTCCTCCCTCTAAATGCACAGACGCTCCATATTTCACTGGCTCTAACTATCCTTCCAGCCCACCTCTCCCCGTTGCACTCTCTGCCCAAATCCAGAAAAATAGCTTTCATTACAGCTCTCCGACTAAAGGGCACATTTGTCAACGTACCATGGTCTCCGTATCTGCCGCTCGCCCCCTGGCATTTCTCCCTGTCCTGCTCTTTCTCTGTTTCTTTCTTTCTGTCTCTCTCTACCTCTCTCTCTCTCTCTCTCTCTCTCTCTCTCTCTCTCTCTCTCTCTCTCTCTCTCTCTCTCTCTCTCTCTCCACCCACACCCTCCATCCCCTCCATTCGTCCAGCCTCCTATTGTGTTGCTCCTCTTGCTTACTCCTCTCTCTGCATCCTCTCTCTCCCTGTCCTCCTCTCATTCCTCTGTTCTCTGGCTTCATCCTCTCGCCCACCCCCCCCCCGTCTTTCCCTTCCTCCGCATCCCTCTCTCTCTCTCTCTCTCTCTTCCGCCCCTCTCGTTCCTCATCTCTCTCGTTTTCACTCCTGTCTTTCTCGGTTTCATCCTCCTCACTGCCCGTCTCCATCTTCCGTTGTCTCTCCTTCTCTCCTTCCCCCTCTCTCTTCCCCCTCTCGTCCTCCCTCTTTGGTTTCCCCAATGCCCCCCTATCTTTTTTCTTCTCCTTCCCTGCCTCCCTCTCTCCTCCTCCCACTCTCACCCCCGTCCTCTCTCTCTCTCTCTCTCTCCAGGGGGAGATGGACGGAGAGATGGATATTGGGGAGGAGATCCAGAGGGAGGAAACAGGCCTGCTGACCATCCTGGAGGCGACCCGGGCCTCTGCAGGGCGCTACCAGTGCACTGCTGACAACGGCATAGCGCCCCCTGCCAGCGTGGAGGTGGAGCTGGTGGTGCGCTGTGAGTCGCCCATGTCAAATCCATGACTTTGCGGGCTGAGCGTTAGCGTAACATTGTGCACACGGTTTGGCATCGGTCTGTGTTTGGGTGTGCGTGATCGTGTATAATACATGGGTCTCAGTCTGCGTGTGCGCCTGTGTGTGCGTGTCTACATGTGTGTATGTCTCATCGTGTGTGTGTCTATGGCTACATGTGTCTGTGTGTTTGTCTATTTGTGTGTGTCTCTATGTGTGTGGGCCTGCATGTGTGTGTGTGTCAGTTAAGCCAGAGCTCCAGAAGGGGCCCCAGTGGACCAAGGTGGCCAGTCGGGGGGATGGCACCAGCACAGCTGAGGTTGTGTGCCAGGCCGAGGGCATCCCCAAGGTCGAGTTCTCCTGGGCCAAGGACGGTGTGCCCATGGACTTCTCAAACCCCAGGTGCCGCTGCTCTTTCATTTCCTTCGCTCCCTCTCTGTCGTCCATCTTGTGTTCTCTCTCTCTCTCTCCTTATCTGCCTCTTGCTCTCTCCATCTCCCTATCTTTCTCACTCTCTATTTTGAGCTATCTCTCCATCTATCTCTATCTCTCACAGTACAGTACCTCTCGCTCATTAATTCATCCCTCTCCCAGACACACACACACACACACCCTGACTTTCACACTTGCGAAGATATGTTTAAAACGTCAACATTTGCAAGTTAGTGTGTGTTAGCGACAGCGATTGCATATTCATGATCCTTGATAATTATATTAGTTTTCACAGATGATCTGTTCCGGCCTTATTTTTACCATTGAATCCAGATTGAGGACATGTTTTACTTAGCTCGCTCTGTTCTAATGCCTGTTTAATCCTTCCCTGATGTGTGAAATGTGGTTTAGCACGCGCTAGTCCCAGTTGTCTCACAGGTAGCATCTCATGAACACTGACAATTCCGACATGAGTTTGTGGGTGTGAGGAAGACGGCGGGAATTTGCCGTTGGGTCTCTCTGTGTGTTTTCACGTGTGTGTTTGTTTGTTTCACGCTTGCGGGTGTTCGTTTTCATCTGTGCGTTTGCGCTCGTTTTTGACATATTTGCGCATCCATGTTTGTGTTTGTTTGTTTGTTTTCACACGTGTGTGTGTGTGTGTGTGTCCGTGTGTGCGTTTGTCCCACGCGTGTGTGTGTTCCCCAGGTACGAGGAGCAGACAGTGAGAGAGAGCTTCATCCACATCAGCACGGTGAAGGTGGTGAACGTCAGCGCAGCGCTTGACTACGTGGTCTTCACCTGCGGCGCTCGCAACCCGCTCGGAGAGGATTCCCTGGACATCCAGCTTCTCAGCACCAGTATGTCTGTGTGTGTGTACGCATGTATGGAAGCAGGGCTCTCAAATCTCATTAAAGTTGGGGCGTGAGATTACCATACCTGTCAACGTTTGGGGACGGCGTCCGGTATCCGGTAGGCTTGGGGTGGAGGGGGGGGGGGGGGGGGGTTCGGACACGTTTCTCAATACTTAGGTCACTTTTTCAGAACTCTTCACACAGTTCTTCTAATCAACTTGCAGCTCGGCACAGCAGTGAATTTCCCATTCAAAATGCGCTAAAACTACCGAATCACTTCATACATGTCTCAAATCAACTCCTTCTTCCATAACACTAGCAAAGGTTGACAGCCAACAAACACACTTTGTCACCCACAAAACAATTACCTAAAAAACACTAACAACAGGTAGCATTATGCAATGTTTTCTTATGTGAAACAAGGACACCCCTCTACTGTTTAGAATTCACTGCAATATATGTTACTGGAATGATTCAGACATGATCCAGTATGCTTCAATATATTGTATCTCTTTTTTTGCACTGAGTAATTCCAGAATACAAGAATTACAGTTTTTTACAGTCGCTAGGACACATTTCTCAATACTTAAGTAACTTTTTCAAAACTTTTCACACAGTGAGCACAACAGAAGTATATGTGGGCTAAACTGTGGATCATTTATCATTGTTTTGGCACAAAATGCATTCAATGACTACATCTTTCAAATTTCAGCTGTGCCGAGCTGCAAGTTGGTTAGGAGAACTGTGTGAAGAGTTTTGAAAAGTATTGAGAAATGTGTCCTAGCGACTGTAAAAAACTGTAACAGTTTTGAAAACAATATGTAATCATGTGCAAATTGGCCTGTAGGTACATAGAGTTTTGGCAGTTGTTCTGTCGAAGTGAGAAAAGAACGAACGTAATTTGAAAGATGTAGTCATTGAATGCATTTTGTGCCAAAACAATGATAGATTCTCCACAGTTTAGCCCACATATACTTCTGTTGTGCTCACTGTGTGAAGAGTTTTGAAAAAGGGGCCGAAGTATTGAGAAATGTGTCCTAGCGACTGTAAAAAACTGTAACTCTGTATAACTCAAGATAGCTATCAACTCGACTTTGACGTGTGTGTATGCACGTGTTTTTGTGTGCGTGTACGTGTGCATACGTGCGTGAGTGTGGGTGTGTGTGCATGTGAGCGTGTATGTGTGTCTTTGTACATATGCGTGCGTGTGTGTGTGTGTGCACGGGCATGCGCAAGCTTTAAAAAAGTGCCTGGTTGAGACGGCAAATTGGCCAAGGTCAGAGGTCAGTTCACAGGTCAGATCATAATTGGGTGTGCTCAAGCCTTCGGCGAGAGCACAACCTTTGTTCTCTCACATATATATTATTATTTATTTATTGTTTATTTTCGCCCCCCTAAAACTCAGTCAATATTTGGCCTACATACACAACGGCGGTGTCAAAAGGTTCGTCTTGGTAGCGATTGCGTTGCTTCTATTGGAATTTACGTTCCGTTGCATGGGCTTAAGTTAAGTTTTTGTGGCGAAAAGTGAAGCTAACGGTGGCTAATTTGCTAGCCACAGTCACTGACGTTACTAACGTCACTACGTCACTAACGTCACGAAAACACGCGTGACTACCTGTAGCAGAACATTCGTTTCGCATCTGTTAACTTGGGGGATAGCTAGGCTAACTATAGCTTTACTGCAAGGCAGCTGCAGGAACGCCACAAGCAAAGAGGCCAGGGTGATAACTATTTACTCATTTTACTTTGTGATATGACACACAATTGTGATGTGTAATGTACAATATTATCTGATATTATTAAGGAAGTAAGCCCACATCTACTTTCGGAAACGGTAGTCTACTATTTCACTGAAATATTAGCATCATGACATTAGCCTCTGTTGCCCGGGCAACACATACTACAGTGGTCTATGATGTATCTGCTTTCAATCGTTAAAATAAACATTCCTCACATATACATTTTCGTTGTAGGATTTATTATGACATTAGATTACAAGTAAACGATTTGTGGGTGAAATTATCATTACCTGTGGTTTCAATCCAGTGTATCACTGCAACGCTGTAGCCTACGCGAGACACACGACAAAAACATCTACAGTACACAGCTGTTTAGGAAGTCAAACGGCGACAGAACATGTTTGGCACTCCCCTTACTTAAATCAAAAGTCTATCTAACTACTAACCTGAACTTCATTGCTACAGCCTAAACTTTGTCAATCTGTTCATGAAAATAATTAATTTCAGCCTAAACCGTACAACTGAACGTTTAATCGAATTCAACCAACGCAATCGCTACCGAGAGGAACACAGCAGTAGTCTAGTACTGTACCGTAGTAGTAGAATTTACCGGGACAGCTTCTCCACACAGGGCTATATCGCATTTTGCGTTGTTACCTTACAATGATCGCTACCAGTGAGCTTTTTATGAATGAGCGATTTTCCACTAAATAAATGTCAAGCTTATTTACGTTTTGGGGGGCATATTTTCAGTTAGCAGATGGTACTGTTTGAATCGCGATTCCATCTTCTACTGCCGGGTAACGTCGTAGAATAATCTTCAAAGGGGGTTCTTTATTAATGAATGAATGCAATGAGTAGGCTAAATGCATGAAAATATCACGAGAAGGGAAAAACTTAAAAGGACGTTTAAGTCATAGAGATTAGGTCAATTTGTACACCGGTCTGCCAAATGTATTCGTTTTGATTCAACGATGAGGCTGCCTCTTGCAGGGGAAATGAGAAGACATCCATTTCATTCTACACTTCACTCGTATTTTCAGTTGTAAATGAGCAGCAAAAAAAAATGCTTTTAAATCTATGTAATCTTTATAAATAATAAGTATGCATTTTTATATAAAATACAGAAATATCAGTTGTAAAAATGTAATTAAAAAACGGACCCCTGTCCAACCGACGCAAGCAAGCACACCCTACAATTTCCCCAGAAATTGTACCCTTTCTAGTTTACATTTACATTTATTCATTTAGCAGATGCTTTTATCCAAAGCGACTTCCAAGAGAGAGCTTTACAAAGTGCATAGGTCCCTGATAATAACAACAAGATGGCCCCAAAAACATTGCGAGTAGCCAAAACATGAAGCACATATTGTGAACAACCAAAATAAGTGCCAAAGGGAAGAACCATAAGAGCATGTAGTTAAATAAGTTACAATTAAACAACACGAACCGCTATAAGTGCAAGTGTACCTGTAGAAAAACAAGCAACAATAATAAAAACAATATACCACAGCGAGTATTTTTTTTAAAATCAGTTACCACTATCCACAAGAGCAACAAGTCTCTAAGCAAGAGTCATTGTGATCCTTGAGGAAACTAACATCGGGTCAAGCAAACCATTCCTAAGTACCGTTGTACTCCCGGAACAAGTGCGTCTTGAGCCTTTTCTTGAAGGTGGAGAGACAGTCAGGGCCTCATGTACTAATGCTTTTGCGCCCACTTCAGGCGTATTTGTTTCGCAATTTGCGCGTAAAAGCATGGTGAGGTATGTAAAAACATGCCACACTGAGGGAAAAGCATTCAAGGGAGGGTCAAGGGGAAAGTGGGAGTTTCCCATAAATAGATGGGAGGGGATGCGTAAAGTGCGCCTAATTATGTATTCCGCGGTATGTACAAAAACCGCCTGTGAAAGCGCACCTCTATTTTGCGGTGAAAATTCTTCGCCTGATAAAAGCAGGCGTAAACCAGGATGCGCATATGCCTCCTGTTGAAATGGCAGCCGTAACCCGAGCAAGACGAAGGAGACATAGGCCAAAGGATCTTGCCACAAGGATCACACTTTTTGAGTTGAGTGAACACGAAATCATTACGCGTTACAGATTAAGCAGCAATGAAATATTACAGTTACTGGAAGAAATCAAAGATTACATCAGAGAAGGAGGTCCATTCAATTGCGCGTTTAAATGCTCGCAATGTACGGTATAGTGGGCGGAGAAAGGCGCTGATTACCGATGACCTGCAGGTTTCGTAAATACGACGTAAACTGAAGTATCACAGCGTGCGCAATCTGCGGGTTGGCCATGGCGCTAATAACGCTACGTTTGCGAACGTACGTACATGAGGCCCTCAGTGTCTCTGATGGAGGTGGGGAGTTGATTCCACCACTGGGGGGCCAGACAGGAGAAGAGCTTGTGTTGGGACCGGGCGGTCTTGAGCGGTGGGACCACCAGGCGGTTGTCTGAAGAAGACCGTAGGTGATGGGTGGGGGTGTAAGGCTGCAGGAGAGACTTGATGTAGTCGGGTGCAGTCCCGTTCACTGCTCGGAAGGGTTTAGCCGGGATGATGAGAGGTTCTGTTTTGGCGAGGTTCAGCTGGAGGTGGTGCTCGGTCATCCAGGCGGAGATGTCTGTGAGGCAGGCCTCGATCCTAGCTGAGATCCCCGGATCGGTCGGGGGGAACGACAGGTACAGCTGCGTGTCGTCAGCGTAGCAGTGGTAGGAGAAGCCATGGGAGGTGATGATTGGTCCAAGTGAGGTGGTGTACAGAGAGAAGAGGATGCACAACACATCCTCGTCAGCTCGCTGCCTCTCCTCCCATTGCCCCTAATTTGGCAGCTCCTCAAAATAATTGTGTGTCAGTGTGGTGTGTTGTTTGCAGCGATATCAGTCATCTGCAGCGCCGTTAGAATGGAGCGGGAGGGCCCTCAAGCAGAGTCTTCTCACAAGACCAGGAAGCTGGTCCTGGGTGTGTGATCCTTGAGCAGTCTCATTTCAATGCCGTATCTCTCTCTTATCGTCAGCTTATTGCACAGCACCCTCCCTCCTTCCATCCCTCTGTCCCTCCCTCCCTCCCTCTCTCTCTTTCTCTCTCTGTCTCTCTCTCTCTGTCTCTCTCTCTCTCAGATAAGGTTGCAGTGATATTCTTTTCTCCCTCTGTGCACTGAGGCAGAGTTGCCCCCCCAGCAAAAAAAGGTATCCCTACGCCACCACCACAGCCGCGATCAACACAGTCCAGCCCCAAGCTATCCCCAAAGCCGGCTCTTGGACTCATTTAATGTTTACCATAAAAAGCGTGAAATACAATCCAATATTCCCCGTGTTTTTACACCCCCTCCCTTAATTTTTTTTTTTTTACTGCCTTGAATATTCATAATTAATCTGACGCAGCAATAATAAATTGTACATGCTTCCTTATCATCAGAAGGCCGGAGTGGGAGAGAGCTACTGCTGGGTTCTCCCCCTCGCCCCTCCCCCCCTCGCTTCCCTCCTCCGGGGTTTGAAGATGGAGATACTCACCCTGCTGACCTCCCTGCTCCACCATCACATGACAGGGGCCCAATGCTAGACCTATTTATTCGGCTGACTGAACAGCCGGAAGCCAGAGTCTGTCCTTCCACTGATGTTGTTTCACTCTTTCCATCCATCCCTCTCTCTCTCTCTCTCTCTCTCTCTCTCTCTCTCTCTCTCTCTCTCTCTCTCTCTCTCTCTCTCTCTCTCTCTCTTTCTCTCTCTCTCTCTCTCGCTCTCTCTCTCTCTCTCTCTCTGCCTCTCTCTGCCTCATCATCCTTCCTGCCTTTCTCTACTTCTGCCCCCTCATCTCTCCTCATCTCTCCTGCTTTCAATCCAACTTGCTCTGTCTCTGTCCCTCCCTCCCTCCCTCTCTGTCTCTCTCTATCTCTCTCTCTCTGTCCTCCTCAGATCATCCAGACCCTCCATCAGGGCTCAGTCTGCTCGACGTGACCCACAACTCGATCACTCTGGAGTGGATCCCGGGTTTCGACGGGGGCCTGGAGCAGAGGTTCAGAGTACGGTACGAGACACCCTCATTCGCTTTCCGTCAAAGATACCCAGGCCGCCGTTTCACTCTTACTCATCTGAGGCGTTTGATTGGCAGGTACCGCTGGGCTCAGTCTGCCAGCTTCCTGTACGTGGACGTGTACCCTCCCAAAGCTAACGTCTTCGCCGTCACCGGCCTCTCCCCCGCCACCGCCTACAACCTCTCAGTCAACGCCCTGAACGCCATCGGGGAGAGCAGCTACGCTGACAACAACGCCGTTCTCACCATCACCACCGAGGGTCAGTGTGGAGCAGCTCCAGCACTCGGGAACACCTGAGGTGTTTTCGGAGGCCCTGGATGTCTCTCGGCACTGCCCGTCGGCAAATACCTACACTCCTACTCTGCAGGCTGGTTTGTCTCTGTGGTGTTGCAGGCACTGTGGTTGTGTAGAATGACTCATCTTCTGCCTCGGTTGTTCTCCTTTTTTCCTTTTGCCCCACAGAGGAGTCAGTGGAAGGTGTGGTTGACACGGAAGAACCAGGACGAGGCTCAGAGAGTAAAGTGCTTTTTTCGAAACTCTCCTAAAAGCTTCTTTTTTTTTTTTGGCCAGTGGGGAAATTTGTATTTGCTCCTCACCTTGCTTCATTTGGTGAAATCATGTTAATATATGCACCTCTGAGGCAGTTACTGTTTGCTCTTTGAAAGAAGCCGTTGTCATGGCACCCGGTCATGAATAAAACTTTATTCTCTTCTGTTAGTCTTTTATCAGTATTAGAAAATGGAGTCTGGCCGAGGCTGCATAATATCACCTCTTAACTCTGACCAGTATTCATATTTCACTATCATCCAAGCACACTCTAAACGACTAACCTCTCACCACACACTCCCCTCACTGAATCAGCTTCCTGTTTTTATTTTTGTTTGGATTGTTATTGCAGAGGACAGTGATCTGTCGACTTCCCTGTTGGTGTCCTTGGGGGTGGGCGGAGTCTTGCTGCTGATCAACATGCTGGGATGCTTCCTGGTACTGAGGTGGAGGAAGAGGCGGGGCCAAACAGGTAACCACAGCGACATCACCTGTTGTTCTCGTGAACCGTTGTCTTCATGGTCGGAAAAATAACCACCTCGAATCCCCGGTCAGCTTCCAGAAGACGACTCTGGGTCGCAATGTAACTCTCACCTCCGCCCAGTCTCTCCCTCCCTTCTTCTTCCTTTTCCTTTCCCCCTCCCCCATTCCATCTCTCTCTCTCCTTCTTTCTGTCCCTCGTTTTTGCTCCTCGCCTCCTCCCCCGTTGGTTCCTGCCTCCGCACTCGTCCGCTGGAGCCGTCAAGCTGCTCCGTCATTCCATCGTTCTAATCAAACGCCTCCTGCGCGCCAGCGACACTGTCAGCGCGTCCACCCTTCTCATCTCTCCGTCCTCCTCCTCTCCGCCTGTCACCCTCCCCGTCTTCGCGCACACGTCCCTCGGCTATCTCCGTCATCCCTTCCCTCCCTTCGTGGTCTATCCATCCCTCTCTTCGTCTCGGAACCCCTTTAAGTCCTCTTGAAACACTCCAATCCCAATCCTCAGTTCCTGAAGCCTTTACCCCCCTCCCTCCCTCTCCCCCTGTCCTCCAGAGAGTCCAGGGGAAAGTGAGTCGGAGGGAAAGAAGAGTGAGGAGGAGAGGTGAGTCCTTTTTCCCAGGCTGCTGAGTGTGTAGAGGGGCAGAACTGAACCCTGACCCGCAGATCAGCACCCGAAACAGCGGAGGCGGCGAAAACCTCCGACACACGCACACACAGCGCACAACCCACATGTGAACATACACACACATATACATGCACGCACATATATTTTTACACCCACACGCACACACCTACACACACACCCTGGAGGAGCCAAGATAGTGTAGTCTACATGAATGTCACCTGAGAAGTAAAAGTCACCCTCAGCACAGCTGCAGG
Organism: Osmerus eperlanus; assembly: GCF_963692335.1. Lineage (NCBI taxonomy): Eukaryota > Metazoa > Chordata > Actinopteri > Osmeriformes > Osmeridae > Osmerus > Osmerus eperlanus. The sequence goes on from NC_085024.1 coordinate 5,047,883, forward strand.
TGCTGTAGTTGTGCTGTGGTTGTGTTCCACGTCCTGCAGGTGTTGTGGTTGTGCTGTGGTTGTGTTCCACGTCCTGCAGGTGTTGTGGTTGCGCTGTGGTTGTGTTCCACGTCCTGCAGGTGCTGTGGTTGTGTTGTGGTTGTGCTGTGGTCGTGTTCCACCTCCTGCAGGCGCTGTGGTTGTGTTGTGGTTGTGTTTCCCCCCCTGCAGGTCCACCCTGTCCACGGTGAGCAGCTCCAGCAGGTACGAGGTGAGGGAGAGGGTGAACCCGTCCGCCCAGCACACCCTCCTCATGGACTCCGGATCCGAACCGGACGGCAGCGTCTACGAGAGCTACGGCGCGGTGAGGACGGGGCGGGGGGGGGGGGGGGGTTGGGGGGGGTTGGAGGAGATGGGGGTGGGGTGTGGTGGGGGCGAGGGAGACGGAAGATGGGAGATGGGGATGGGGGTGGGTGAGTATGGTGTGAAGGGGATGTGGATAGGGGTGAGTGAGGATGGAGGTGGGGGGGGAAAGGGGGAAGGGGGGGATCGGGGTGTCGACAGCAGGTGATATAAGATAAGCGAAAGACGAGGAGAACGGCTGACATCAGGAGGTGCAAAGAGACGAGAGCAAGGACAGGCTGCAAACAAGGGAGGGAGGGAGGGAGGGAGGGAGGGAGGGAGGGAGGGAGGGAGGGAGGGAGGGAGGGAGGGAGGGAGGGAGGGAGGGAGGGAGAGAGGGAGGGCCGTAGGAGAAAAGGCCAAGAGGGGGTGCGTTCATCTGTCAAAGGAAGAAGTGGAGGATTCTGGTGGAACCGGGGAATTGGAGAGAAAAACGAATAAACACCTTTAGCGAATCTCCGAGACGCTCCGGAAATCAATAGCTCACAATTAGCATTCAAAATATACATCGATCTCTCCCAAATTATCATTTTGCACTTTGTAAAAGGCCAGCCAGGACTTGAACCGCCAGGAATAAAATGTTCCGGGGGATTTAACGAGAAGGCAAAAAGAGTGTTCTGTGTTGTTGGAGGAGGCAGTATCAAATGCTCCCTCCCCTCAGAGACAGGCTTCTGCTATCCCTCAGTTAGATAACAACAGATGCGCTCTATGTCAAGCTGCATACTTGGAGTCCCCCGTGTGTGTACACATTTAAACACACAACATCATTCCCGACTTAATGATTGTTTCATGAATGTTTTCTCTCCTGTGCGTCGACAGGAGAGCTGTCATTATTACTACCCCACCGGTGACTACCGGCCCTCTCTCCTCCCAGTTCCCGAGGGCCCGCCCACATACGGTGAGACACACTCTGACATCCGGTACGCGCGCCATCCCCATGTGGAAAGGACCAATACAGCCACTGGGAGCAGATGTGCCTTTCAGCAAAGTGCTTATGTTTCACACTGTATTTCATGTCTACTGTCTGTCCACCCTCCGTTGCTCTCCTTTGGGGGGGGGTGTTGTGGCATCTTTGGCTGTTCCAGGGGCCCGCTACCCGGGGGAGAGCCACGAGTATGAGGAGGTGAGGGCCCGGGGTCTTTACCAGGACGTACTGCCCCCCTCTCTGCCCCCACCTCCCTCCTACGCTGGACCCAGGGTCCCCCAGGCGGTCGACAGGAGACCCCCTCTCCTGTTCCCGGAGGTCAGCCGTGAACTGCTCTCCCAAAATCAATGTGTCTGTGACAGTTTCCTGCTGTATGAATATTTCCTGCGCATTGCCTCCGATGCTGCTGACACAACGTTCTTTCCGGCAGAGAGGAGGGAGGGGCACGGCTTTCAGGGAGCAGCCAATCAGAATAAACGATCGCACGGCTGACGGGCCACCCCAGAGAAGCGATTATGACTTGCCCTTTGAACTTCGGGGAGAGCTGGTGTAGTGAGGTTAGACCTCAATTTGATCAGATGGATTTCAGTCCAGACTCTCTCATGCTGACCTCAAGAAGTGGACTGTTGTTTGGTATAGCCGTTGTATAAGTGTGGTCATTGGGGTGCAGCATAGTAATTTAGCATATCTGTTGCTGTTAACAACATCCTCTGTATTGTTGGTTTCATTCAAATAACCGAAAGAAAATGCTTAAAAATATATAATAATCTTTGTTTGTGTATGTTTCTGTCAGCGAATGACCTAAATATGGACGTTGTTTGTTTTGTTTAGCGAAACATCACGGGATCATCCGTGATTCCTCAAGCTGAGTCCTGTGGTGTTTCTATAAAGTACTTTATGTTGCATGCTGAATCCTCCTCACCGACGGGCTCTTTTCTGAAATGTCACCTCATCAAGGTGACAGTCGGAGCGAGATGGAGAAGACGAGGGTTCTGGAAGCTTCAGCAAGCATCAACCATCCAGCATGTCAGGAAGTGATGCCGTCAGTTCTTTAAGCCTCATTGATCCTTCACCTCACATAAAGGTGGAGGCTCATCTTTTCCAGCACCCCTGGCAATGAGACAGCCGTGCGTCCACTCTCACAGCGGCGCCCGAGCGGAAAACACCCCACCTAGCGCCTGGCTCGGGGGGCACAGTGCCCTTTTCCAACAATCTGCCGTCGACACGCATCGCTCCGGGCGGAGGAGGACGCCAAGGATGAGAGCTCGCGGACGCTGTCCCCCGCCTCTCGCACACAAAGAGATCGCACAGCCCTCCCTGTTTGACCCCCTCCCTTCCTCTGCCAGTCTCTCAGCCCCCCCCCTTCTCCCCCAAGGGTGAAGCTCCACAAAGGCTTGCTCGTGAGCTCTAATTGAGCGTGGTAATGTGTTCTGAAGGTAAAGCCATATCTAAGGGCAGACCTCTAATCCTGTTTTCTCTCAGATTTAACTTGAACTCCCAACATCTGAGAGAGAGAGGGAGAGAGACCAGGCAGCCGATTAGTCTCACCATGAGACTACAGAGAGAGGGGGAGAGGTGGAGAGAGGAAGGGAGAAAGGGGGGATGGTGAAGTTGACTTAAGCTGCATCCTTCTGTAACTATTACTGTACAAACATCTTCCGATAACATTCTAGGACTTATTTTTTATTCAGAGCTCATAGCGAGAAATCAAGATATGACCAACTTAAGTCTATTTCCGGGTAGCTTTTGAATTACAAAGAATATTTATATTATCTGGTTGAGTGTGAAGGCTGTTTTGCATGTGCATGCGCACGTGCACGAGACAAAAAAAACACGTAACATCCTCCTTTACATTCCTGCCAACCAGAACGCAATGCATGCACCATGCACCATGCAGCATGCACCATTCAGCATGCACCATGCACCATGCAGCATGCATACACCACACATGTAGTCACCACACACAGTTCCTCAATTTACCCCATGCTTAATTTGTCACACTAGTCTCATGAATGTATGCATGCACACAAACACCCCACACACAATTTATACACACAAACAAACACACACACACCCACACACAGTTGAATGAAAATATAATATTTACTGTTTTCACCCTGGAAAATATTACCAGCCAGTGGTTCTATTTTAATGAGGATGATTCAAGAGTTGTTCTATTTCTGGTTCAGCATTCCCCTGGTATCTCCTACAGATTGTAGTACTACATTGACGGAAATTAATCTACCTGGAAGTCTTGTGTGCTGATGTGAACATAGGAGTGGAAATATTTACACCTATTTGGAACGTGATTGTGGAGCTGTGGGTCGGTCAGCTCCTCTACATCCCCTGAACACTTTGCCTTTGTTTCCGCACCGTGCACTGATTACCAGGAGATTAATCCTCATGATTCGCCAGACTGGGGCTGCTGTCTCTCAATTAAGTGTGCCATTCTCCATCACAAGCTGTCAAGACACATTTGTCTCATTATGGAACAATTGTTTAAGTTCCTGTCAGAGTGACTGGCTTATTCATAAGAAAGGCTGTTCTCTCCAGGCGCATCGTGGCGGAGCACGCAGGAACTGTAATCTGCTAAATTGAAGGTTTGACAGCTCAATACCGGACGTCAACGTCCATTTTTCTTCTTTCACGTCAAGCGCGTTTTGATGTATTATGTGCAAAAGAGGGGCCCCGGCACTGGGAGAACTCACAGTATGCCTGATTGGACTGTTTAATAGAAAGCGAAACGAATAGAGAGTTTAATTAGCCCAATGTTAAAATCCGATCTTTTTGTATTCTGTGCCATTTTACTTGCACGACACTTGAATAACATTGAGTTGAACCTAAATTGATATGGAAAAACTGTATGTATGATTACAAATGCTAAATCATATTTGTGGTTGACTGGTACACTGATGCACGATCTGTCACCTGAACTGTAAGTGGAAAAACCCTGCGCCTGGCAAAACAAAGACCTTTCTCTTATCCTCTATAAACTATTATCGGGTACTTACTTGAGCAACTGAACCTGCATTAGCTTTGCAACCTGCCTGACTATCATTTGAAACATGAGTGAGCGAGAGAGAGAGACCTAAAAGAATGGAAGAGTGGTTTGGGAGAGGCATCTTTGAAAGAAAAACAGGACGAGTCATTAATATTTGATGAAATCTAATATTTGAAGCCGCGCTAAAACTAAAAGAGCATTGTGAGACTCGTTAAATATAGATGCTGGCTAATGGCTTTGATGGCTGTCCTGACCAAGATGAGGAAATGCAGGAGAACACAACAGCTCATAAACATCGTGCTTCAAGCAGGGTCCTCTAAGTACTGAACATGAAGCCTTAATGACATTTGCATGTAGTATCTAAAAGCATAATAAGGCCTTCAGTAGATTTTACATTGACAGATCCTAATATCAAACAGCAGCATTAGCAAAGATGATAAAAAAGTCGAGCACGGGCCTGTGAGCTTTGTCTTTAACCCTTGTGCTGCCTTCGGGTCACATGGTCACAAGGTTCATAACGAACCATCGTTGTGTTTACCCAATTTTACCCAATACAAAAACAAATAAAAATAATTTTCTTTTAACCTTTGCAATGTGGGGGGTCTGAGACAGCCCATCAGTTAAAAGAAAATGCTTCACTTTGTTTTTGTATGAGGTAAATTTGTCGCAATACGACGGTGGGTCACAATGACTGATGGGTCGGAATGACCCGAAGATAACACAAGGGTTAAACATGGCGGCTCTGAAACATCAGTGTGAAGCATCTATGTCTTCTCAAGGTCCCTGTATGAGGCCTACATGGCTGCCACTCAGACACATAAACATTCAGCTGCTGTTCATTGACTGCACTGTAAAAAAAAATCACGTAAAAAAACAGAGAAAGCACTGGCAGCAAAGTTTCCAGACCGATTCTGTAAAATTACAGTAAATAATCATACCACAAAATTACATGTAATAAGCTGTAAAAATACAGTGCATGGTCTACAGCCAAAATGAATTAAATTACAGTTTAGTACTGTTCTTAAATGTTAATTAAACCGCAGAAAAACAAAAATACTATGTTAAAATACATTTAAAAACAACTAACTTTAAGGTTAATCTCCGTAATTTTAGGGCATTTGTTTGTTGCTAAATGAAACATTCCTGTCTATTTACAGTAATTTCTTATGATTTTTTTTTTTTTTTTGTATAATGACTAAGAAGAAATGTATAAAAACGCAAGAAATACATAAACCCCAAGACAAATGTCTGTAAATTTACGGTATTACTCAGTCAATTTAAAGAATTTATAGATATAAAAATGTTCATTGGACAGTGGAAAAACAAGCTTAGTACATAAAGATAGCTACATTTACGGCCAATCAATGTAAATGTAGGCTTTCTAGTAGTTAATTTATGAAAATGCCCTGTGTACCAACAGTGATTCCCTGTAGAATTGTGGTTGTGCCAACAAAAAAAAAACTACAACAATGTATAAATACTGAATATGTACTTTTAATCAAAAAGGAATGTCAGCACATTTACAGTATTAATCAGTCAATTTAAAGAAATTATAGATATAAAAATGTTAATTGGACAGTGGAAAAACAAGCATACTTAAAAAACAGCTACATTTACAGCCAATCAATATAAATTTAGGCTATCTAGTGGTTAATTCATGAAAATTGGTCCAGCATTGAGCAAGATTGCTGTGAACCGGGCTGCAACGTTATATAGGGCAACTGTGCATGGTCAGTTAGTGTCACTAAAAGTTCTGTTTTTGCAGCTGACAGGCTCATATTATTAAGTGTCTGATGCTGAGGCTCCATGATGATCTTTTGAAATGCCTCAAAGGTGTAGCGGAGCTTTGTAGGGTGCTGCATGTTCAAGGCATAAGAGCCCAAACAACATTGCAGAAGCAAGTGCTACATTCTCAAGATCTTGAAGCACCATCACACCTTCGAGGACTATCCTGACATCAGAGGGTTCACTGCTGGCAGTGTCTTTCACAACATAGATCCCCACTGTCGTTCTCTCCATGGCACTGAGGAAATCGGTCTCAGCCATTTCCTGGTCAAAAGAAAAGATACAATTCTTTAATGATATGTTCAGCATCTTTTCACTTGGCTTGAAAACAACCGGTTAATAATTTCTACCTTCCATTAAGGACAAACCATATCCGAAAATAGTTTAAAAAAAAACGTAAATAGATCCGATGCCCCACTGTTTATGACCTCCGACCCAGGCAAAGCCGCTGCAGGATGAAAGGTAATGTTTTCTCTTCAATTTTTTCAATTCAATTTATTTGATCAAGAGGGACAGTGTACATTCATGAACATTAAAATGTAAATGCACCCAATTATATCCAAAAGGCTAGTTTCCATTGGCAGTCTTCCTTCTGTGTTTGAATGTCGGTCTGTATGTGTGTGAACAGGATTACGAAAAACTACCAGCCCGATTTGTATGAAACTTGGTGAAGGGGTGTAGCATGGGACAACATAATTCTGACCATGATTCGTCATTAGGCTCCTTAACGATCAGTGCAAAAGAGCTGCAGTTCCTGTGCAGAGACAGGAGAACTGAGCAGAACAACCATCTCTCCACCTCTCCATCGCAGCCATAGCCCACCTGAGAGGTCACGACAGTTAGCCAGACTCGTTAGATCAGAGAGGTATATTAACATCGCATCGTTTGAGTATCGTAAAAGTCGAGACTTCAGGACCCCGGGTCTGGACTGGATGGAATCCTACAGAGATGGCGTTCTGTCAGAGTCTCCTATGTATGCACAGGAACACTGAAGCAATGTAAGTGTCTCTTTTTAGTACAGGTTTACTGTGCAACACTAGTTCACTCCCATGTTAAAACGTTGCTAAAACTCATGATTACCGAGATCAGATTGTTTTTCATCGCCGTAGGTTTTGTGTTTTGAAATACATGCAAGTGAATGTCTGTGACAGAAAGAACCTCCATCAACGGTCTTGACATAAACAGTCCACACAACAATAATGGCAATTGCAATTTCATGTAGTACTCACCACAAAAACTTGGGCCCACGGTTACAGAGCTGACTCCAGGTGACAATGTAGTGTGAGAAAATGTAAATCTGCAGCAACAGAAAAACACAAGTATCATGCAAGCAATTTCTCCCGTGTGAGTGTTTGAATGTCGGTTTGTTTGTGTGTGAACAGGATTAAGCAAAAACTACCAGCCCGATTTGTATGAAACTTGGTGAAGGGGTGTAGCATGGGACAACATAATTCTGACCATGATTCGTCATTAGGCTCCTTAACGATCACTGCAGTTCCTGTGCAGAGACAGGAGAACTTAGCAGAACAACCATCTCTCCATCGTAGCCAAATCCCACCTGAGAGGTCACGACAGCTAGTCAGACTCGTTAGATCAGAGAGGTATATTAACATCGCATCGTTTGAGTATCGTAAAAGTCGAGACTTCAGGACCCCGGGTCTGGACTGGATGGAATCCTACAGAGATGGCGTTCTGTCAGAGTCTCCTATGTATGCACAGGAACACTGAAGCAATGTAAGTGTCTCTTTTTAGTACAGGTTTACTGTGCAACACTAGTTCACTCCCATGTTAAAACGTTGCTAAAACTCATGATTACCGAGATCAGATTGTTTTTCATCGCCTTAGGTTTTGTGTTTTGAAATACATGCAAGTGAATGTCTGTGACAGAAAGAACCTCCATCAACGGTCTTGACATAAACCGTCCACACAACAATAATGGCAATTGCAATTTCATGTAGTACTCACCACAAAAACTTGGGCCCACGGTTACAGAGCTGACTCCAGGTGACAATGTAGTGTGAGAAAATGTAAATCTGCAGCAACAGAAAAACACAAGTATCATGCAAGCAATTTCTCCCGTGTGAGTGTTTGAATGTCGGTTTGTTTGTGTGTGAACAGGATTAAGCAAAAACTACCAGCCCGATTTGTATGAAACTTGGTGAAGGGGTGTAGCATGGGACAACATAATTCTGACCATGATTCGTCATTAGGCTCCTTAACGATCACTGCAGTTCCTGTGCAGAGACAGGAGAACTTAGCAGAACAACCATCTCTCCATCGTAGCCAAATCCCACCTGAGAGGTCACGACAGCTAGTCAGACTCGTTAGATCAGAGAGGTATATTAACATCGCATCGTTTGAGTATCGTAAAAGTCGAGACTTCAGGACCCCGGGTTCTGGACTGGATGGAATGCTACAGAGATAGCGTTCTGTCAGAGTCTCCCATGTATGCACAGGAACACTGAAGCAATGTAAGTGTCTCTTTTTAGTACAGGTTTACTGTGCAACACTAGTTCACTCCCATGTTAAAACGTTGCTAAAACTAATGATTACCGAGATCAGATTGTTTTTCATCGCCTTAGGTTTTGTGTTTTGAAATACATGCAAGTGAATGTCTGTGACAGAAAGAACCTCCATCAACGGTCTTGACATAAACAGTCCACACAACAATAATGGCAATTGCAATTTCATGTAATACTCACCACAAAAACTTGGGGCCACGGTTACAGAGCTGACTCCAGGTGACAATGTAGAGTGTGAGAAAATGTAAATCTGCAGCAACAGAAAAACACACGAGGGCTTCACTTAACCAAACTTAAGTTAGCCTACACAATTCCCCTAACTCAACATTACTCAACAAAACACCCCTATTTAGACAGTTCTCTGTACAGCGGCACTTTGCCAGCTTCACAATTAATTATCTAATGAATTAACATGCTTTTATCAACTATGTACAACACTAACATTGAACAAGTGCCTTCGTTTTTCATAAAATATTTCCTACCGACCTAGCTAGCTAGCAGCTAACATTATACTGAGGTAAGAGGAAAAAAATAAAATCAACATAACGTTATAGTAGAGATGGTCTACAAAGCCACACATTAGTCATGCAGGTCATAACGTTAACCGAATTTTAGGATTGCAAATGGCAGATTTAATTAACTGACATTAGATAGCTAACGCTAGCTGAGCTCTATAACCCCTGAGCTAGCTAATAGTCACTCTAAATAGCTAATGCTAACGTCAGCTAGCAATTTGCCTTCAGTTTGGTAAAAGTCCATTCCGTTTTGACAAAAAAAGGTTGTGAAAAACATATAACGCACTATATCAGCTTAACATTAACGTTACCTCTGAATCTCTTTGTCTCTTCTTCAGTCAGTATAATTCCTGAATCCTATAACTTCTGGAGCAGCTGAAACCTCCATTCTTCTCCGGTTTTCGCGCCATGTGCGGCAGTGACAGTTGGGAGAAGCAAAGTGCTACTGCTACAACCACTGCGCATGTGTGAACCTTCCTCATTCAAAAATCAACATTCAATGTTGTCTCCGAGATAAATATTTTTACTGTCCAATTTACTGTCCAATTATTATATTGGACAGTTCATTGTTGATTTCACAGAGTTTTCTGTTTACTAGCATTAATAACAATAGACTTACTGTTTCTAATCTCCTAGGAAATTCCTTGACAGCCCTGAGGCAGTAGTCATACCATCCCCCAACATAAATTTGGTCACACCATGGGTCACACACTGACATCTTTCTTATTGCATTTGTACCCCTATATGTTCGAAAAAATGTACATCTTTCCAAACCAAGCACAAGTCATATCATACATTTCTGTGTTGGTTACAGGGTAAATTTGTGCAACAAATAAGTTACTTTTTTATAAACTGGGGCTTTATCCCATGACTTGTCCAGATCATATGCTGGACTAAAAGGTTGGTGCCAAAGTGAAAGGTTTTACTCAGAATGCATTTTATAGTGGCCCCAATCGCAGAGTTACTTTATGCATAATTTTGTGGAAATGACCAGAAAACTGACATTAGGCCTATTTGCGTTACAAATCCTACCGGCCAACACAATGGTAAAGTATTAGAAAACTAGAATAATGTTCTTAGTGTTTTGGACACTGTGCATTTTTGGATATGTGTTAGCAAGATAACCTACCACTATCAGTAGTTAAAATAACCTGGTGACCTTGTGTAGCCAGAACAACCAAGAGCTAATGCTCTTAAGACAGTGGAGATGTTTGTGGACTACTAAGAATACAGCCCCAGTAAACCCTGTGGAGTCCTTCCGCTTCCTGGGCACTATCCTCTCCCAGGACCTCAAGTGGGAACTGAACATCAGCTCCCTCACCAAGAAAGCACAACAGAGGATTTACTTCATGCGGCAGCGGAAGAAATTAAACTTGCCAAAGACAACTATGGTGCATTCTACACAGCCATCATTGAGTCCATCCTCACCTCTTCCATCACTGATCTGTTATGATCAGATCATCCATCGGATGATACGCTGCAGTCTGCTCTTGTCCTTGGCAGTGGCAGCAGCGTATCATCTGCACTGCTGAGAAGGTGATCGGCTGCAATATGCCTACCCTCAAGGACCTGCACACCTCGAGGACCCTGAGGCGAGCGAGGAAGATTGTGGCCGACCCCTCCCACCCTGGACACACAGAAGACTGCGGTCCATCAAGACCAAAACCTCACGTCATAAGAACAGTTTCTTTCCTTACTTACAATAGGTGCTTACATTTACAGTTAAACAACTCTAAGTAAACAAGTACAACTCAACTATATATTGTACTAAAACATAACAAAGTTCTGTTTAATGGGCAATGATGAATAGAACTTGTATCCACCATCCATTCTTGTGAAGACAAATACACCTCAACCATGTCTCAATAAATGTATGTTCTCTATCTCCAAGGAGGATAATGTGCATGGTAGCATCGGTTTGTCTAGAAGAGATCCAGAAGTCAAGAGCCCCAGAGTCCCCTGAAGTTCATGAAGGTCACAGACTCATAGAAAGACAGTTGGCTATTGACTATTATGTTGGCATTTTTTTTGTTTTAGAGCTGTTAACACAGTAATTAACAGACCATTGTCTGTTTTAAAAATTTCAACACAGCACTTTTGATACTGGCCCAATGTTTTTGTAATATGGAATAAAAGGTGTTACATAAAGTTTAGACTCTTGACTATTTTTTTTAAACGTGAGGCAGGCTTGGTGACAATACATGCATTGAAGTCATTAAAGAGGCACTGGACCATATAGATATTTCTGTCCTGCCAGGGGAAGCATGGGTGCATCCTTTCTGCTGTTTATTCCCAATAATAAATTACTTTTGTGTCTGTACAAATACTACTAATTAGTTTAAAAAACATAAAATCACAATTTTAAAGAAAACCCAATGACCAACGATTTCTGTAATTTCACATGCATTTCTTCATTATTATTAACCTGAAAAAATCTGTTAAATATTACCTCCCATTTAATGTAAAATTACATTTGAATCTGTACAATTACAATGAATTGTCATTAAATAAACATAATATTCATGTTATCTTAAATTAAGGTAAAATGCCTGTGATTTTAAGGGTGTAACATTTATTTGACATCAAATATTGGTAAATCCGCAGGCATATCATTGTTTTATGGAAAAAGAGGAAATATCTGTAAAAAATACAGTGCATTTCATGGTAAAAAAAACGGTTATTTTTTACAGTGTGGCTTCAAGTGGTCTCTAAGCAGAAAAACAAGATGGATGAAATGAGCATCTCTCTGTCCACTCGTGGTCAGTGGTGTGTCTCAGCTGGAGGCTCAGCAACTTCTGAGGTAAAGACCGTGACTAGGGAGTGGGGGGGAGGTTGAACGGGATTGGGAGGGGAAAGGGGGGGTCCAAAATGCCACCCCTGACCCCCCGTTTTGAAGACTGTGGCCTTTGTTTGGCTTCCTGAATCAGGCCCTTTGTCCATTGTCTCCAGCCTGGACTGCTATGCCTCTGTGGCATAATCCTGTGGGGCTGAAGTCAGTCAGAGGCCGTGGCCCATGCCTCTAAGCATCCCTCAGACGGCCTGCCAGTAACCCTCCCCTTTAACACTCAATTTATGCAGGCCCACAATCAGACCTCCTTAAAGGGGCATTCCGCTGTCATTTGGTGGCCAGAGAATGGAAATATTGTGCAAAACGTATGTAAATAATGGAGAGAAGAGCCTGCTAAAATAATGTTTCATCTGTCCCACGAGGTATGACAATCCATAAACTGTTTCTCGGGAGTGTTCGTATGACACATCCAGAGAGACGGTCTGCCGTCAAACCCAGAGAACAAATGAGTGAAACAATAAACACGGCTCACGTTCAAGACTCAGAATGAGAAAGTGGTACGAGACTGAGACACAGAGAGAGAGATTGAGTGGGAGAGAGAGACAGAGAGAGAGAGAGAGAGAGAGAGAGAGAGAGAGAGTGAGCAAACAGAATGAGGAAGAAGTGGTGAGCAGATGGGTGTGGCTGGGTAACGGATGTTCTAGCGGTCTGTATTGAGCGATACGACGAGGGGACTTTGTACGTGAGGCTCTGGACAGACCTACATCATCTCAGCATGGACACCAAGGTGAGCCCAAAATCTTTCATACCCAACAATGTTTTCCCTCACCGAAAAGGAGAGAGCGAGAGAGAGACAGGATAGTATACAGACAGACAAACAGACGGTTAGAGAGACAGACGGTTAGTCAAACAGACAGATGGTGCGATGGACAGACAGACACAGTCAGCCACATGGAGAGACAGCCAGACAAGCAGTTAGTCAGACAGACAGGCAAACAGACGGCCAGACAGGCAGACAGACAGGCAAACAGATGGACGGCCAGACAGGCAGACAGATAGACAGACAGACAGACAAATAGATAGATAGATAGATAGATAGATAGATAGGCAGGCAGGCGGCCGGCCAGACAGGCAGACAGACAAGGCAGACAGACAGACAGACAGACAGACAGGCAGAAGGACAGATAAGGCAGACAGACAGAAAGACAGATAAGGCAGACAGACATACAGACCGCCGGCCGGCCAGACAAACAGGCAGGCAGACAGACAGACAGATAAGGTAGACAGACAGGGGGCGGAGGGGAGAGAGGGGTGACAGTCCACCCCGGGGCTCACAGTGCCCTGTCTTGACATATGCTCCAGAGTGAAACGAAGAATGACACGACCTGCTAATCTGAGCTGTCAAACCTCATGACGGCCCCTGACGTTCACCTGTCACAGCGGCCCCGGCCCTCAGGACCTGCTGCCATCAGGATAGGTCAGGGCTGGCATCTCAGCCAGGGCCAGATACACTCGCCCGGCCTTCTCATCCTCCCCCTCCCCTCATACCTGCATCAGGCAGAATTAGGTCAGGGAGATGCACCTTGGACACTGTCATCTTCGCGGTTTCGTAACAATAGAGTACATGAAAATGTTTTACTTCTTCTGCGTTCGATCCAGTACATTTGCATAGCTATTGTTTTTTTAATGTTGGACAACCATGTGGTTCCAGAATTCAGGAAGCTAATTTGATGTTGTGTGCGTAATATTGGATTGTTCTCTGACTTTGAAGCCTCTTTCGGTGGCAGTGGATCTTTCAGGGACAACTCCTCAAACTCCAACTGTACGTTTAGTTGTCCTGACAGGATTGAGATTGATGAAGGGTTTTAAAACTCAAGAAACTGCAACAGAGACTCTTGGTGATGCACCCCTCCACCCTGTGCCTTAATCACGATTGAGTTTCATTCTATCACTGTGAAGATAAGATCATATATAGAGATATTAGTATGCAATACTATGGGTTGTTTTTTAAAATCCAACTTGGATGATTGCGTGAGTGACCCATTTCGGTAATGCAGAGGAAGTGTTACTAGGTGTAGATAGCACAACTTCCTGTTTGTAAACAGACACTCTCTGTCACACAGGCGAGTTCCTGATATTGAAACTGGGGGGTTTCAGGGTAAAATGTGTTCCCCTATGACCTTTTCACTAAGTCTTACAGGCCTGTCACTTCTCTCCACATGATTCATATTGCATTGAAGAATTCTGAGCAAACTATTAAAGAAAGCAGCCATTGAAGAACCATTACAGCAAAACCATTGCAACAGCTTGTTTTGAGACCTGTTATCCCTGTAATTGACAAGGACACATCGTTGTTTGTGTGTGTGAGTGGATAGGGGGGAGGGGCGGGGTAGGGTAGGGTAGGGTAGGGCATGATTGTGCCTGAATGACTGCATATGAAGATCTATTGTCCTGTGGATGTAAATAGACTTTAGTTTGTGTGACTGTGTGTGTGTGTGTGTGTGTGTGTGTGTGTGTGTGTGTGTGTGTGTGTGTGTGTGTGTGTGTGTGTGTGTGTGTGTGTGTGTATGTGTGTGTGTGTGTGTGTGAGTGTTCTGGTACATGTGCATGTGTGTGCGACTGTGTGCATGATTGTGCATGTGTGCACATGTGTGTGGTAATGAGGCCTGATAGATGCTGGGATGTCAAACGTCATTTAATCCATTGTCTGCGACAGTAGCGCCCTGATGGCAGTCTCCCAGTGATCTGCATTCACTTCACTTGTCACCTGGCCTGCCCCAGATCCTTATCTGGCAGCTTTCAGCTCAGAAGGTGGAGGTCAGCTTTAAAGCTGAATTCATTCCAGGCGGACCCTGCGTTCATCGTAACGAAGATGAAGCCAGTCTGCTTCTTTGTTTTCTTGTAACGCTTGTCTTTTGTTCCCTCTCTTTTGCCCGTGGTTGGGTTTCAGATTCTCTGCGTGTGCCAGCTTCTCTACGTGTGTGTCCTGTTACAAGGTGGGTTCGCGTCTTTTGGGCTTCACACACACTACCATACCCTCTAGTTCTCTCACTACAAAAACTCAACAAGCCTAGATTTATAGACGATTTACGTTTTTTTCAGAATACAGTTCCGAGTTTCAGTACTGGATCCCTTAATTGACAAATGGATGATTGAGCTTAGTAGATCACTGTGGTCAGTTGTAGATACAGTTCTGATGCTGGTGTGTCTGTCTGTGGGGACCTCGAGTGGGTCTGCTGATGTCTGTCCCTCCAGGGGTTGATTGGGAGATGCTAAGTGACAGTCTGGATTAGCTTCTCTGTCCTGGAGAGCAGACTGGCTCTGTTCCCCAGCGCTTCAAGAGAATCAACTCTTTCTAGTTGCGCTGCTCTGTCCACGTACACAAGACAATTATTATGACACACTGTCCATCCAGTTACAACGCTCCTTTGTGCCCTTCTCCCTCCCTCCCTCCCTCCCTCCCTCCCTCCCTCTCTCTCTCTATCTCTCTCTCTCTCTCTCTCTCTCTCTCCCTCCCTCCCTCTCTCCCTCCCTCCCTCCCTCCCTCCCTCCCTCCATCCATCCCTCCCTCCCTCCCTCCCTCCCACTCTCAGTCGCTCTTTCCCTCTCTGCTTCCGTCTCTCCCTTGCTTCATCTTATTCTCCTTCCCTTGCTCTCTCCTTCCCTCTTTCTTACCCTCCCTCCCTCCTTCCATCACCCTCTCCTCCCCTCCCACACCTGGAGTAGACACATTCCTAACAATGTTTACAGCCACTGGTCATTGCACCAAAAGCTTTAACTGTCTCCAGCTGTGCTCGAATGGGTTCTGAGGTTCTGAGGTTCTTCCGACTGCTTTGTTTGTTCTGAAAATGCATCTTTTTCTGACAGGTTTAAAAGCTCAATCTGCTACACCTGGAACCGGACCAGTGAACTTATATGTCACCAGTCCTCCAGTGTCCACCGGTATGACCTATGACCTCATTGCTGTGGTGTCGCTGGGTTACAATATCAGGAAGCTGAGCTTTTTCCACTGTTTCAGTTTTTCAACCATTAATCTAAAGGCCTGACAACCAAGAGCTGCTTTTTAATCTGTCTCATTATGAGGATGAAGATGAGATCAATAGCCATAGACCACTTGCCGCCTGCTGTTTGGATTTAAGTGCACTCTCAGAAGTAGCTCAGAAGATTATATTAATTTTTACATTTTAATTTAAATTTGATAAGACCCTATGATATCAATCAAATATTCACTAAACAAAAAGATAACTTACTTTTCAACCTTGATATGTTTCTCATTTTGTTTCGTTCTTTCAGGCAATAGAATGGACAACAAGACCAGTTTCACCTCAGGACCCCCACGTCTCAATCTTACAACCATAGCTTCTGCATCAGGTGGAGTCCTGTGTCTGGTTCAAACTGTGTTCACATCCATTCTTGTCCTCTCCTCTCGTTCACTGTCTCCCTCTGTGTTTCCTTCCCCAGCGCTGACCAGCCAGTCAACACCGACAGCCAAGCCCTCCTCCACCCCAGGTATATAAATTACAGGCTGTCGGTAGTTCTAAATGACCAACTCCATATTGGGGGGAGGGGGAGATACAGCAATGAATTCTGGGATATTGAGTTTTCCCTATTCACCATTTATATCCTCCCTATCAGGGATGCGTGTAGCGTCAGACTCAATTAGCAGGTCATTAGAAAATGTTGAATTTCCCAGTCCTTTTTTTAGATAAACCAAAGAGCTCAAGGTTCTGGAACTGCAGAGAAGAGACAGAGCTGATTGGCTGTACAAAGTGTCTCTAGACAGAGAGCTGCCATTGAAATGTTCCAAAAAAAAAAAATCTTTAAAGAGATGAAAGATGAAGGCATGCACCTGGACATAATAAGATGTAATTATGTATGGGTCCACGTGACAAAGATAAGGAGTCGGTGTGCCCCAGAAAAACGATGAACAGAGTAGGTTTATCACTGCATAATAAGTAAGGCTATTATAAAAGTTAAATCCAGTGGGATTGCCAAGTTACAAATCAAACAACATTTCAGAGTTCATATCTAAAAAAATAAAAAATTCTTCCATTTATCCATATTCACAGTGACATCATCCAGTCCTTCAACAAGACTTCCCACCAATGGGCCCACGGTTGCCTGGGGTAACCAAGCAAGAATACTCAACATACCTGCCATTGGCTCTTTCCTTTGGTTGTTATCTCATAGCAGACTTGACAGTATCAGCACTCCCAGTGTCCCTCGCTGGGTCTGTGGAGGAGAGGGGAACAGCACGCCTGGCTCCCTGTCTCGCCAACAGATTAAGGCTTGATTGTTCCTCATGTTTGAGATTAGAGGTGTCCCTCTGCACTGGGCTGGGTTAGGCTGTTGAGATCTGATGTCACATCAACAACTCCTCAGAGGATCCTGTGAGACACATCTGGGATATCTGATGTGTGTCCCTGTCATAACACTGTCACCATTCTGTACAGTCAGTTGCAAAGTTGCGATGCCACCAATAGATAACTTCTAAACATGTTTTTCTTTGCTCACAGACGACAAATGGAATGCTCCATTCACGTACGGTAAGCTCAGTTCACGTCTGTTCTCCAACTTACCCACAATTCACTGCCAGCCCCCCACAAAAAAAAAAGAAACTTTGATTTGCATGGAACTGGGTTTGTGGATTTCACACGCCACGCTCAAAGATGTTAGCAAGTCATGTAAAGCATGGTAACTGAACGTCCGTACGTCTGGTGTGAACTGTTCCTCTTTCCAGACTACACGAGCCTCCGCGTGGCTGGGCTGACGGTGGCAGCTGTGCTCTTCGTCCTGGGGATCATGATCATCACCTGTGAGTGGGACCACTTCTCCCTCGTCTGAGGAGAGCACCCACAGGACCCCTGCTGCACAACCCTGATCACAACAGTCTTACAGTGTCTCTCTCTCTCTCCCTCTCTCTCTCTCTCCCTCTCTCTCTGTCTCTCTCGCTCTCTCTCTCACTCTCTCTCTGTCTCTCTCCCTCTCGCTCTCTCTCTCACTCTCTCGCTCTCTTTTAATCTCTTTCTCTTTTGGCTCTCTATCTTTCTATTTCTATCTCTCTCTCGCTGTCTATATTCATTTCTCGCTTTCTCTCTCTCACTTTCTGTCTCTCTTTCTGTCTCTTTCTGTCTATCTGTGTCTCTTTCTGTTTCAGGTGGTAAAATAGCCAGGATCCCCAGATGTCACGTCAGTAAAGGAAAGTGAGTGGTCTGCATCTCCCTACCAACGGTTCAACCATTTTAACATGCATGCCGGGTGCTAATGGTTTGGTATAAAATCTTGACAACACCTTACAGAGGATGATTATCACATGCAAATGAGCAAATAGGCCCAATATGAAGGTACAGTAGATTCATTTGTTTTTCATGCACCATTGAACAAATGGTAAGTAAAAGCTTGTGTCGAGTCCCCTCCCAAGATCCTTCATAGTGGGTGAATAGAACAACCGTCGGTTTGATGACTAATGGATCGCAGACAGTATGCGGTTGCTCAAGACGTTTGTTAAAACAATAAAGGATTGCCAGGTCAACCATGCGCAGATCTGCTGCTCTTTCATTTCACTGTTAAATGAACAGATGTTTGACATTTCCATGTGATAAACTGGTGTTTTCCCCACCACTACCCTGTGTTTTTCACCCAGGTCATACCAAGTCACCAGGAATTAACCAGAGGAGAGAGAGACTGTGCAGAGAGCCAGGAGGCCACCAGGGAGACTAACAAACATTGTATGAACAGTTCTGTATGCGTGTTGAGTGTGTGTTCTTCCTTAGTAGACTACATGCCGAACAGGAACAGAGGGGTTGAAAAACACAGGACAAACAAAGGAAACATGAATCATGCTGACAAGTGAAAAAGCAATGTGTTATCATCCTGTTCATCTTTGCTGAATGTTATTTCCATGACATGGCTGGAAACTTAACTGAAATTTAAATTGATCATGATCTCCTGGATAATGAAGAGATGATTCATATTTTAATCACACACCCAGCCCCCTGGCAAGCTGTTTCTCTTTCCAAGTTGTCTCTGTTAAAAACCTTGGAATCAATAACAACACTGCTCAAGAATTCCTAGGCAGAAAAAAGGCAGAAAATCAAAAAGTCGTCTCACTTCCTGTTCATTCACACCACAGTTTGAGCGGCATCTAAAAATAAACCCTTACGTTTCCGACAGTCAGTTGCTGGGTGTTCTTTACAGAATGTTAAGTGTGTTTAAGTGCTAAGCCTCTTAGCTTTTCCCTTTGAAACGTAGATCAGTGAAGCCCAAGAGTTGTCTGAGGAGTCAGGTGGCTGAGCGGTTAGGGAGTCGGGCTAATCTGAAGTAATCGGGCTAATCGGGCTAATATGAAGTAATCTGAAGGTTACCGGTTCGATTCCCGGCTCTGCAAAATGACGTTGTGTCCTTGGGCAAGGCACTTCACCCTACTTGCCTCGGGGGAATGTCCCTGTACTTACTGTAAGTCGCTCTGGATAAGAGCGTCTGCTAAATGACTAAATGTAAATGTCTGCATCCACTAGAACACAACACCTTCACAAACGCAATGTTTAGCAAGATGACAAACACATATACTGAGACAAGTGGAGAGAGTGGAACACGTTTAATCTTGGAAATGGGGATAATGTAACATACAGAATTGCTATACTAAACTATACAATACTTTGCTATACTATGCTATGTCAATTGCAACACAGAGAGAGAAGGATCTAGGGAAAGAAAATGTGTTGGTTTATGTTGTGTGAACAGCTGTGCAAATATATGCTGTTAAATAGGTAATAGGCCACAATGGCCTATCTATTGCAAGATCCATAAAGTTTAATATCCATAGATATTAAAAACTAGTATTTCAGCATGAAAGCAATGCCATAATAACATGTACATGATTAAAAAGCCCTAACTAAATATGACTGCTTACTTCAAAACCTTTAGAATAAATTGCATTTAGATATAGAGGTTATATATAAATCAAAATCTCATGACACAAATATAACACAAGGATCTTTCATATTTTTTACATTGATTGCATATTATATAGTTGTGCAGAGGGCACCATCCCTGAAAGAGATCACAAAAATAAAGACTAGTTAACATATTCATAATCCAACAGAAAGCCTTCTTTCTAGAAGAAGAAATCTTATTTCTAAAATAAAAAAATATATGACAATAAATGAATTTGAAAGCAGACAGGGACTGTGTTGTGGGGGACCTGCATGCTGTAGGGCTGGCTTGGTCATGCACGGCCAGGGATTGGCCGAACGCAGCAATGCTTCTCTTTTATACCAAAGAAAAATGAAATGAAAAGAAAAAGGAGACTGGCCAGACTTCTGCACAAGTGACAAATCCACGTAAGCCCTTACTAAATGTTTTTTTTTTTGGTCTAGTTTAAAAAATATATTTATATACTACCGCATAAAATAAAAAACCCTTTTTGTAATCGTGACGTCAGATAAGACAAGAGAGACCAGGATGACAATACTTTTTTCTATAATTAGAGTTGAAGACGCTTTTGCGACTGAACGGTGCAGTGTGATTCTATGACGCATCTCCGCTGCAGGACAAGACGCGGATTTCTTTTTGATTTGGGCATTGTTGTTTGTTTGGTCGAACAAGCTTGCTCTTCAGCAACAGGAAACATTGTTCGGTTCTGTTTCTAGTTATTTCTAAGGGATAAAAGAATCCCTTGCAATGAGAGTTTGGTGTAAACACAAAGAAAGACCTAAAAGAAAGATAAACTGAAATGCTTTTGTATTGTATAGACAACACCGGATTGGAAAATTCCTTTTGAAATGCTGACTGTATTAAGTTTACGAGGATGGAGGTGTTCAACAGAAATACCACATGTACAAACACTAGAGTATGTACATAGGAAGGCATAGGCACAAAAAACAAACATAACAGGCGGCTCTCCGAGAACCCTCGCAAGACAAGCGATGGGCCACTTCATATTCAGCAAGGCACTAGTGAAGGTTGTCGAGTGCTGTAAAAACCTGGGGAAAATGGGTTCATTCAGAACCACAGGTGCTTCTGTACCTGAGAATCTGGATACCAGCCGAGTCCTCCCCCAGTCTCACCCCTGCAGTCACCCCTGGACCTCACCCCTGGACCTCACCAGGGGTGGCTGAGCGGAGACATAGCAAAGGACATGGGAGCCCTTATTCAGACAGACCTAGTGATTCCAACACTACATCTCTCCCTCGCCAGCTCCAGCCTGCACAACTGCACACCATGTGACGCTCCGAACAAAATACCTTGAGTCATGCCAAACCTGATCGTGTCCACCTTCCCGTCTTCTCCGACCCCTGACCCCTGGCAAAACAACTTCCTTTTTCTGTAATACAGGAGAGAAATAAGCCAGTCCCGCACCTTGGTCCTAAAGCTTTTCTTCACAGGGCACAATTGATTTCCATTTAAATGAAAAGAGAGAGAAAGAGAGAGAGAGAGGGCGTGCTCAGCATGAATGAAACATGGGGCATCGTGGGTATTTCCCCAATCATCCCCTACACTTGATTTGATGCTCTAGATTTCTGCACCGCCCCTGCCCCCCCTCACACACACCCCACCCCACACCCCCTCCGCCCTAACCCCCCCACACCCCTCCCATGGCCCAGCGCATTCAGCATTAAACTACCTCTCACCCAGTCATCTGAGAGCTATTTACAATCTGTGAGGTTGTGGACGTCGGCGCGAAAGCCTAACGCAAAGGAGCAGGAAAACTAAAAAACAACATCATCATTCACGGCGGTCGATTAATTCACTGCCTCACAAGAGGGTGTTTCAGACTGTCTTTTTCTGCTTGTTTCTATTCTCTCCTCCTCCAAGGTTCAGAAGGGAGGGAACCAGCTTTATCTTCCTGCTGCATTGCCTGTTGTCACTCCTAATGGGCCAGGGACAGGAGATGTCAGAGTTGTGAAAAGGGAGACTGAAGTGAGAACTGGGCTGGCTTACTATGGATTAGGCATCGCTTCCCTTTGTCAAACAAGCCAGTTCCTCTCACACAGGCTTGTTCCAATTGCACTAAATCAAAAACTTTTGTTGTTCAGAGGTAAGAAACTCATTGGAGTAAAAGCCCATTACTCGCAAGTTGTTAAATACAGAGTATTTCTTGGTCTAAATTACGCCTTTCATCAAAACAGGTTTTTCTACTGGCTACATTCAATGACTTCTATGTGGATTCCTCAAATAGAATCCAATTAGGTGTTTGGAATTGTTCCAAATGTCCTGAGATGGATGCATACTGTACATTTGGGATATCTGGGCCAAGGATATAGAAATACAACAGGATACACACTAACATGATTTAGGCACAGCCATTTAGACACAGCCATTCTGTGATGGCGGTGGAGGGAAGGGTGGGGGTGTGGGTGAGGTGCTATAAGGGCAGGTGGGGGGAGGGGGGCCATGATGTGTCCACTTCCTGGGTCAAAGGGCAGTGTGTGATAGAGCTCAGTGCATTGGTCCTCTCCTCCAAGTGTCCTGTGGGCCGTCTTGGGTTAGACCGCCCCTTTCTGGCCTTGTTCTGCAGGCACAGAGTAGATCCTGGAGAGATAGAGAGGAGAAAGGATGAGATGAGAGGAGAAGGGATGAGATGAGAAGGGATGAGATGAGAGAAGGGATGAGATGAGAGGAGAAGGGATGATATGAGAGGAGAGGAGACGGGATGAGAGGAGAGGATGAGAGGAGAAGGGATGAGATGAGAGAAGGGATGAGATGAGAGGAGAGGAGAAGGGATGAGAGGAGAGGAGAAGGGATGAGATGAGAGGAGGCAGGCACACACAGAGTTCATATGAAGACACAGCGGAAGATTCCAAGGTGTCACCTCTAACGTTGACATTTTGAAGTTTCAATTTACAGCACATGTTTCGTCAAAACAGATGTAAGGAAGAAAAAGAAAAAAAGTAAGTAAATAAACAAACAAACCAACGCCGCATCCACCTTTTAGATACACCGGCGTGAACGTTTTAGGCTTAAGAGATTTGTCATCTTGTTCTGAGAACAAGGCTCCGGGAGACGTGCCGGCTGTGCGCGGCAGAGTCCTGGCAGCTACATGGTGACTGCATCACCTCCAAACACACTGCCGTCCCCAGATGGGGCTTCTAAACCTGGCGAGCCTCTGTTGATGCAACAAGCCGCGGGTTGCTGTGCGATTAAGCCGCTTCTCAGCGGAGCGATCAGTCAGCACCAAACACAGCCAGGGATGACTGCAGCCCCAGGAGCTATCCAGTAATCCTGCACAGGAATTTAACCCTCGCAGACCAGCCTGTCTGGGAGTCTGTCAGTCTGTCTGTGAGTCGGTCTGTGAGTCGGTGTGTCTGAGGCTCCTGTATGTCAGTGTCCACAAGTCTGTCGGTGGCTGCCGGTGTGTCGCTCACCTTGTCTGGCTTTGCTTTCCTGTCTGTCTGACTTTCTGTCTGTCTGACTTTCTGTCTGACTTTCTGTCTGACTTTCTGTCTGTCTGACTTTCTGTCTGTCTGTGTGTGTCTGTCTGTGTGTGTCTGTCTGACTTTCTGTCTGTCTGTGTGTGTCTGACTTTCTGTGTGTGTCTGTCTGACTTTCTGTCTGTCTGTGTGTGTCTGTCTGACTTTCTGTGTGTCTGACTTTGTGTGTCTGTGTCTGTCTCTGTCTGTGTCTGTCTCTGTCTGTCTCTCTGTCTCTCTGTCTCTCTGTCGGTGTCTGTCTGTCTGTGTCTAGCAGTGTCTGTCTGTCAGTCAGTCACCCAGTCTGTTATCCTCCCTATTTGCATTGCTAGCAGAGCTGTGAAGCTCTGGGAACTCATTAACCTCTCAACACTGCCTCACACACAGCACCAATTCACTGTCACAGGGGAAAGTGATTACTCTGCACAACGCCAGCCCACAGCGATCAACACCAGTAAGCCACTAAGAGAAAGAAGGAGAGAAAGAAAAGAAAAGCAAAAGCTGAAGAATGAGAGAGACAGGTTGAGCCGAAGCACCAGTGTTGGAGCCCTGCGGCCCCCAGAGAGACAGGCAATGCGTCTCTCTGCTCGACTGGTTCAGGCTGTTCTGATCTCTGACAGACTGATTGGGAGTGTCGTCATGCGGTGTTCAGAGCCACAAAGGTAAGGCTCTCCTGACCCGGATCACGTGGAGAGCTGCAGGCCGGGACAGGTTGGGTCCTGCACTGTAGGGTCACGCAAGTTCACACCCTCTAACTCATCTCTGTCTCTCTCCCTCCCCATTTCTAACCTCTCTCTCCCCCCCTCTCTTTCTCCATTTCTCTCTCCCTCTCTCTCTCTCTCTCTCTCTTTCTCTCTTTCTCCATTTAACCCCTCTCCCTCCCCCCCCCCCCTCTCTCTCTGTCATTGTTGCCGGGAGTGATTGAGCAGGGTGGGGCGAGGGGTGTAGGCAAGGTTCGAGGCCCCCAGGCTGTCACAGTAATGGCAGAGCAGGCCTGGGCAGGCTCGACTGGGTGGATGCTCCTGGTTGGGTTTTGTCAACCGAGCGTTTGTGTGATTTTATGCTCTGGCGTGTTGCCGTGAAGTGGAACAAATTGCCAAGGCAGAGAGGGAACTGTTACCCACCCGACTGGTTCTGTCACACTCTGTCCCTGAGTCACCTGGCATGAAGCTCAACATGCAGTACCTCTAGGAGGGAACGATGTGTCACTGCAGGCACAGAGACTGGAGACCCAGGCCCAGACCCAGGCCCAAACTCAGACCCAGGCCCAGGCCCAGGCCCAAACTCAGACCCAGGCCCAAACTCAGGCCCAGGCCCAGGCCCAGACCCAGGCCCAAACTCAGACCCAGAGGCTCTGGAGGACACCCTGCCTCACATCATCCTGGAGAACCCAGTCAACAAACCCAGCGGCCGAGTCTCCACCAGGCACGTACCCGACACCCTCCTCAAGATATCCATGGAGGATCGAGGGTATTGTATAACACCGCGAGCTCCAGAAACCCACATTAGCAGGTGTAAGACAATGAGGTCGATTGTGTGAGAGAGCAGAGCTACGTAGCCTTACCCTTGTTGTCGGTTGTGCATGCGGCGTCTCACCAACACGACAGCTGCGACAAGGTACACAAAAGAAAAGAAATGTCAGGAGTTTCACAAAAGGAAGGAGAAGGTCACGGTTTCACAAGCAACGCGTTTACATTTGCTTAAGCATTAGCAGGGTTTTCATGACAAATGGAAGCTATAGGATAGTATTCAGGGTCAAGCACCTGGATCAAGGGATTAACCAGAGTTCTCCCACCAACTCTGGGATTTCAGCTGGCACTCTGTCAAAGTTTACTACGCCTAAGCCTGCTCAAGCCACCCCATAACAGCAAGACAGCAATACGTTTACTCCGTGACAGAAATGGAACTGAGACCAATAGCTTGACAGCATGTCTTCATATTCTTAATTTGTCCTTTCCTAAGAATGCTACCCTAAAGTTAATTCTTAAAACTTTAACTTCTCTATTTCTCTTCATACGCGTGACTACAGTATATGTTATTCACTGTGGTTATAGTTGGTATAGGCACACAATGGAGCCAATTAGAGCCATAGAAACAGCTGTGAATGAGCACACCACAATAATTGTTGTCTTATCGATGCCCAGATTTCTTACCCACGATGGCGGCGATCGACAGTGCCACGACACTCACAGCCACCACGATCACGATGGTGACGAATGTGTCTGCAACAGAGAATCTTTTCATTTTTTCATTTTTTAATCAGCCGTCATTAAGATTCTCTCACAAGCTGGTGACTGACTGGATAGCTTTCGTACGAACAGCGCATCTCCTGTGCAAACAGCGAGGTGGGGGATCTCCACCGAACGCGTCTACGTTTGTGATTGGTTGTGAGCTTACTTTGAGCTCCGTCTCCTCCAGTAGACTTGTTTGCGTCGACCATGTCAGTATACGTCCTCAATATAGGCATCCCTGCAACGGGAGGGGGGGGGGTTAAATGATTGTCAGCGTGTCTGCATGTGTACGCTTAATTCCCCACAACAATGGCCGCGTCCCGACCAAACAAAAGACCTAATCACACAGTGGTCGGCTGACTTCACACAAAGGCCGTTATCTCAACACGGCTGGGCTGGAGCACAGAGCGCCCGCTCGGCTCTACGATCAATCTGATTGGCTTGATGAGAACCTCCGGACGGATCGTTAATCGTTCAACCTTCACTCTCAGGTTGGGGGGGGGGGAGGTAGTGGGAGGTGGGAGGCAGAGGGTGGGGGGAGGTGGAGGGAAGCAGCTGGGGGCCCGGGGATAACTGGGAGCTAGCTGGGGGTTCTTCTTCGGCTGTCTTGCCTGTCCTAAACAGCTCAGTAATTCTATCAAGGGCCCATCATGGGCAGAATGAGGAGTGACGGGGAGAGGCGTCAGGAGAGATGAGAATGCCAATGTTGATTAGGCGGCTGGCGGGGCAGTATAGAGGTGGTTCAGAAGGCAACCTCACCCCCCCCCCCCTCCTCCTCTTCGTCTTCCTCCTCCTCCTCCTCAGGACATCTAATTAATTCCACTCTGGGTCGAATGATGTGAGGTAGGAGAAAGGAATGGTCCACAGCCCTCACTTCCCCGGACTGGGCCACAACCTAGTCTCTGGTGCCCAACAATCACATAGCATTCCATGTGCACAGATCAGTTCAAAGTAGCAAACTTACTGGTCTGTGCTACGAAGTCCTCATCATCAATTTCTGTGGGACAACAGGCAGAGAGAGAGAGAGACAGAGATAGAAAGAGAGAGAGAATACGATTTTTGCTTATTGAGTCTTATGGGGTTAAATGATCATTATAAGACACACACACGTTACAGAACCTGGTTCACTAACAAGATGCATCACATACCTCCGTTGCCAGATCCAACTTCGAACTCTGTAGCTGTTGGAGAGGATAGGGAGAAGAGGCCTGCGTTAACTAACAACCATCACACACCGGTCCCCATTCATTGTGTACTACAAACTCTCCAAGGACAGGTGGGACGGATGTGAACCAAAGACAGATCTGTGCATGTATCCTGTCACAAGTTGAGGGATTTACTCAATAGGATGAGTATTTGCTTTTTACTAACTGTAGGTAGGATGATGTCATAATCCGATAAAAGAACAACTGTTGTGACATTAAAAGACCCATCACAGCACCGACTGCATGCTAAAGCATTTAAGCTTACTCCTTCACCTCTGAAACGATCATCAAATGGACTATTCTGGTGTTCTCAAATACTGTACTTCCATGGAAAAATTGTGTTAATAATCAACTCAATGGTATATTTTCACTCAAACTGGCACTTTTGTTTTGCGGCTGTTTAAGACACATGCATTGGTATGTAGAAAGAGACCATAACAGATAAGGTGTCTGACTTGATGTTTATCACCTGATAGAAACAGGTGAAAGGTGAAAACGTACCTATGGCAGCTCGCAGTAGCAGGCACAGGAACAGGAATCGCATCATCTTCTCAAATGCTGGAGGGAGATGAGACAGAATGTTCTAAAATACTTGCTAATGACACTCACTTGTGTGTGAAAATGGTGCCTCGACAATAGATGGTGTGAAAGATGCGCTAAAAAACACACATTCGTCATATTGCGATGTCTGCATGTCACGCTTCCAGTATAAGTTACATAAAAACAGGCTCAACGGAAAACTACAGTGATTGCACAACATAAACCTCATTTCCCACAGTGCTCAGCAGAAACCTGCGACCTCTCTGGGTGTTTGGTCACAGTCAGCTGGCATCAGGGGCCTATTCAACGTTTACACCTGCCCCTCCTCCATGCTGTGTACCAGGTGGAGCAACCAAGCCGAGTCACAAATCAGCTCTTATTCAACATTAGAGCGAAAAGTGATTTACATCCACTACGTAGGCCACTGATGGTCGCACTCTATTTAAACCCTGCAACACAATGTGGGATATAATGCGACAGAACGGAAATATTACGGTTTCCGCCAGCACACGTTTAGGTGATATATCGACAGGTACATTGATTGTTTTCTGCTCAACCGTTTTCCTTCTTAGTGCGAAAGCCAAGTCCCTCCTCCTGGCCTGGAGCCAGGGACAGAGTCCTTCCTGGTCCGAGTCTCCACGTCGCACAGATGTGAACCCAGCTGTTCCCAGGCAGCAAAACAAAAGTTCCAAAGTGCAGCTGGCCGGGCCTAGTACAATCAAGGATATATTTAAACACCACTGCTCGGGAAACCACCTCTCGCCCACTGGAGGTCGATGCCTAGGTGGTCGGCCCTGGAAACGGACCTGTGACCTCAGCTCACCCTAGGCACGCTGGGAGAATTCTCGTAAACAAGGCGGAGGAATCTGCTACGACTCCTCCAGATTTTCCATGCATCCATTGTATCCGAATGCTGTTTCTTCGGATGGCAACTCTGGTGTAATATGAGAAGTGCGCAGATGTGACTTTCATTGTTAGGACAGACTAGCTTCTGAGAATTGATCTCCGGCCTACTAATATGTTAAAGAAGTTCATACAGTTCACCATACTTGGTAAGCGGAGAGCAGGATGGAAAGAAAGGCGGTGCCTGGAATGGAGTGGCAAGAGAGAAATGCCTCCATCCAAGTTGGTTTGATGCTTGAGAAAGGCCTTAGGTTGGAGCATCTAGGCTTCTAATCTCATTGGCTAGCGTTGCCGCGGCTCTTGAAGTCTCCACAAGGCTTTGCTAGCAGATGTCCGTCCTGCAGGGCAGCAGTAGGAGCCGGAGACTGGGAATCAGGCGCCACTGACTGCCTTGCAAAATGACCCAGCAGTATGTCACGGAGGGAGAAATATGGGGTTTTAGGGTGCTAATCAAATAACGGACGACTGTCTGGAGAAAGTGCATTGCAGGCCTCTCTGGCCTCCTGGCTGGCTAGTAAATCTCCAAACACAAACAACCTACCTAAGCAGCCACAAATTAAAATAAAAAAACCCTCTGTATACAATTTGGTCTCCAGAGTCACTGTGGGTAAAATAATAAGCGGATCCAATTTGGAAATATTTATCAACGCAGTCCACAGCCTCTGAATCAAAATACTTTGTAAAGCTTGGGTTATTTTTCAATTTTCAATCTTTTTTGTATATTTGAATGCAAAATCTTCCTTTTTTCCCAGGTTCGTTCTTACCAGGCCAAATTTGCGCCTCATAATAAACGCTGGCTTCCTAATAAAAAGAGAGGCAGACACTCTCCTGGAGCCAGTACAGCAAACATCATTGACTATCATAAATCTAAAAATCATAAATCAAGGGTGCAATGCTACAAGGAAGCCCCACAACTACTGCAAAGTAAACTCGCATTGTTTTTCTTAGATTAGCTCCTGTGTGTGTGTGTGTGTGTGTGTGTGTGTGTGTGTGTGTGTGTGTGTGTGTGTGTGTGTGTGTGTGTGTGTGGGTGTGTGTGTGTGTGTGTGTGTGTGTGTGTGTTTTTTTATTTTTTTTATCCAGTGATAGGATTAACCTCCAGCGGCATGCCCGTCTGACTAAACCTGGCCCCATTCGGAGAACATCAAGATCTTGTTTACAGGGCTTAATTTTAAAAGATGAACAGTGCTATCAACAACCAAACAGACGCACGCAAACACTGTTGAGGTACAGACACTTACACGAGTGATGTATAAAAAGGATGTTGCCTTCACGTACACTCAGACCAGGGATAATACCCTGGCTTTGACACAAATGCAAGCACACGTACACACACAGACACACACACCTGACATTGACGTAAGAGATAACAATCGCAGACGTGGATATATAGAGGAAGGGAGATAGTAGGGAAGCACAAGGGGGTGAATGCTATGTGAGTGAGCTTGTGAGAGACCGAGCGAACGAGAGGAAAATACTGAGTGCACAAAAGATTAAATTGTAATATCATAAAGTTGTGTGGAAAAGACAGAACAAATAGATGAACAAAGAAAGAGAGAACAGACAGAAGGACGAAATACTGCCAGAGAGGAGAAAAGACAGCTCACACATCATCTGTTATTCATTGCTATTCACTTCCAATGTGGTACTTTCCTGTGGTTCAGTGAAGGGAGAAAATATTCTCATTGAAATGTTTACTCAAGTCTGTCGTATCTACAGGAACTGTTTATCTAGCTGAATCAGATGCAAATATCCCAAATAACACTTCCGGGACTAGGCAGCGGAGAGAGAGAAATCTAGAACTGTCCTTACAGGTAGAATGTCACAAACCCTGTTAGCTCTGTTCTTCCTGCAAAGTTCAGACAATACAAAACGTCAGTTCCTTTTTCGGTTTCTATAAAAACGCCACTTGTTTCATAGACAAAAACCTCAGTCTGTCTGGGCTTCCTTTTACCCACCTAGAGCATCAGACACTGAAGGATTTCAGCATTGAACCTCCATCCTGGCTGGCACCAGCTCCCTTTCAGCTACCTAGCTTCTCACCCACAGATCTTAAATCCCTCTCAGAAAATGTATTTGATTCAAACAAATGTTCAAAAGCCTAATACAAAGTTCCTCAGAGTTTCATCCATTTGATGTCTATGTGGGCCTGTTCCTCTCTTTGGGGGAAGCGTGCATCGGTATAGCAGAACTAAAGCTCTCTCCACAACTTGAGTGTTTGATCTGAGAAAATATTCAGGTCAGGCTGACACACTTTAGAATGCATGCATGACGAGCACGTGTTCACACAGAGACCTACCGAAAACGAATAAGTCAGGATGTGAAAGAATATAACATCACAAGTGAATTCTAACTTAAGAGTTCTGACTACACCATCTATTCTCAACACCTGTGCGGCACTGAAGGCAACATCCACTGACCGTAAAATATCTTCCTTATGGGTTCAGTTTGCTCATTTGAATGGCACATTGAAGTTACTGTTTTGACTTGATATAATGCTGAAAGGATACTGTGGTGCAGGTTGTCAGCTGCAGCCTGCTGCAATGTTAACAGTGATTCTAAGTACACATTGCTTACCAATAGGCCTAAAACAGAATGTTAATATTCTTATTTTAATATAGATTCACCAACACCAACACAAGATGATCCTCGCTTCTTGCTCATTCTGCAAAGTACATGTAGTAGCCTAGTGATAGTATTAGTTCAGGTAAAGTGTTATAGAATAATTAGATGGTACAGCTTCTGTCCAATAGAATAATCTGTATTAAAGCCTTGCTACTCCAATAAGAACTAGAGAGGGTACAATTTCTGGGGAAATTGTAGGGTGTGCTTGCTTGCGTCGGTTGCACAGGGGTCCGTTTTTGAATGACATTTTTACAACTGATATTTGGGTGTGCTCAAGCCTTCGGCGAGAGCACAACCTTTGTTCTCTCACATATATATTATTATTATTTTTATTTTTATTTCTTTTTGCCCCCCTAAAACTCAGTCAATATTTGGCCTACATAGACAACGTAGGTGTCAAAAGTTTCGTCTTGGTAGCGATTGAGTTGCTTGTATTGGAATTTACGTTCCGTTGCATGGTTTGGGCTGAAGTTAAGTTTTTGTGGCGAAAAGTGAAGCTAACGGTGGCTAATTTGCTAGCCACAGTCACTGACGTTACTAACGTCACTACGTCACTAACGTCACGAAAACACGCGTGACTACCTTTGGCAGAACATTCGTTTCGCATCTGTTAACTTGGGGGATAGCTAGGCTAACTATAGCTTTACTGCAAGGCAGCTGCAGAAACGCCACAAGCATAGAGGCCAGGGTGATAACTATTTACTCATTTTACTTTGTGATATGACACACAATTGTGATGTGTAATGTACAGTATAAGCTGATATTATTAAGGAAGTACATCTACTTTCGGAAACAGTAGTCTACTATTTCACTGAAGTATTAGCATCATGACATTAGCCTGTGTTGCCCGGGCAACACATACTACAGTGGTCTATGATGTAGCGTTATCTGTTTTCAATCGTTAAAATAAACATTCCTCACATATACATTTTCGTTGTAGGATTTATTATGACATTAGATTACAAGTAAACGATTTGTGAGTGAAATTATCATTACCTGTGGTTTCAATCCAGTGTATCACTGCAACGCTGTAGCCTACGCGAGACACTACAAAAACATCTACACAGCTGTAGGAAGTCAAACGGCGACAGAACATGTTCGGCACTCCCCTTACTTAAATCAAAAGTCTATCTAACTACTAACCTGAACTTCATTGCCACAGCCTAAACTTTGTCAATCTGTTCATGAAAATAATTAATTTCAGCCTAAACCGTACAACGGAACGTTAAATCCAATTCAACCAACGCAATCGCTACCGAGACGAGTGAGCTTTTTATGAATGAGCGATTTTCCACTAAATAAATGTCAAGCTTATTTACGTTTTTGGGGGCATATTTTCAGTTAGCAGATGGTACTGTTTGAATCGCGATTCCATCTTCTACTGCCGGTAACGTCGTAGAATAATCTTCAAAGGGGGTTCTTTATTAATGAATGAATGCAATATGAGTAGGCTAAATGCCTGAAAATATCACGAGAAGGGAAAACTTAAAAGGACGTTTAAATCATAGAGATTAGGTCAATTTTTACACCGGTCTGCCAAATTTATTCGTTTTGATTCAGCTATGAGGCTGCCTCTTGCAGGGGAAATGAGAAGACATCATATTTAATTCTACACTTCACTCGTATTTTCAGTTGTAAATGAGCAGCACAAAAACAACAACGCAAAATGCGATAGCCCTGTGTGGAGAAGCTGCCCCGGTAAATTGTACTACTACAGTACAGTACTAGACTACTGCTGTGTTCGTCTTGGCGATTGCGTTGGTTGAATTGGATTTAACGTTCCGTTGTACGGTTTAGGCTGAAATTAATTATTTTCATGAACAGATTGACAAAGTTTAGGCTGTGGAAATGAAGTTCAGGTTAGAAGTCAGATAGTTTCACCTATTGAAAGACTTTTGATTTAAGTAAGGGGAGTGCCGAACATGTTCTGTCGCCGTTTGACTTCCCAAACAGCTGTGTAGATGTTTTTGTAGTGTGTCTCGCGTAGGCTACAGCGTTGCAGTGAGCAACACTGGTTTGAAACCACAGGTAATAATAATTTCACCAACAAATCGTTTACTTGTAATGTAATGTCATAAATCCTACAACGAAAATGTATTTGTGAGGAATTTTCATTTTAACGATTGAAAACAGATGCATCATAGACCACTGTAGTATGTGTTGCCCGGGCAACAGAGGCTAATGTCATGATGTTAATGCTTCAGTGAAATAGTAGACTACCGTTTCCGAAAGTAGATGTGGGCCTACTTCCTTAATAATATCAGCTAATATTGTACATTACATTTCACAATTGTGTTTCACATCACAAAGTAAAATGAGTACATAGTTATCACCCTGGCCTCTTTGCTTGTGGCGTTTCTGCAGCTGCCTTGCAGTAAAGCTATAGTTAGCCTAGCTATCCCCCAAGTTAACAGATGCGAAACGAATGTTCTGCTACAGGTAGTCACGCGTGTTTTTGTGACGTTAGTGACGTAGGGACGTTAGTAACGTCAGTGACCTTGGCTAGCAAATTAGCCACCGTTAGCTTCACTTTTCGCCACAAAAACTTAATTTCCACTTAAACCATGCAACGGAATGTAAATCCCAATAGAAGCAACTCAATCGCTACCAAGACGAAACTTTTGACACCTAGGTTGTCTATGTAGGCCAAATATTGACTGAGTTTTAGGGGGGCAAAAAGAAATAAAAATAATAATAATATATATGTGAGAGAACAAAGGTTGTGCCCTTGCCCGAAGGCAAAGCACACCCAATAAATATATATGTGAGAGAACAAAGGTTGTGCCCTTGCACACCCAATAAATTTTACATAAGGGTTTAATGATTACAATTACAAACAGCTGGCAAGCACTTTCAGGAAAGTAAAAAAAAAAAAATCAACTGTCTGTCCACTTAATGTATTAAGAGACTCACCGAGGAGACGAGAGAGCAGGTTGCTTCTCACAGTATCTGAAGAACCGGACACAGAAATGTAAACGCGTCGCTTACAGAAAACACTGCGTGCATAGCCGGAATCGACTATTAGGTTTTTTTTTTTTACTTGAGAAGTGTTTGAGGAAGTAGGGGATTCACAAGCAACTAGTTGCAAGTTTGAAAACATCAAATAATGATCGTTACGTCATCCATGCGGTCTACTTTCTACCGCCTCATGTCTACTCAGCTAAAAAAATCTTTCTGCTCTCATTTGTCCTGTTTTATGAGATTGAAGAAAATAGGTTTTAAAAAGAAATGTACAAAAACGTATTGAGCTAACTGTAGGTAAATGGTGCTGTAAGTTATCCTGCAAATAAACCTGCGTAGGCTAAGTGATTCTGACAAGGTCTCATTGTATCCAGGTGCCAATTTTACGGGAGCTCGGTTAAATATCAGAAAATTACTTGCTCTCAGTAACTATTTTAACAATACTTTTTCTGTGGTAATAACGTCTGCAGTCCTCAAAGTAGTCCAATTCGACCGTGTTCTTAAAATTAAGTAGAATTTAATGCAGAAGAACCGTTTATTTCCTTGTCTTTAGGCAAGTAACGCAGTAGTTACAATCGCTGCTTGAGTTTAGGACTATATCAGTATGCGAACCTCTACCACATGAAACAACTTTTTGCTGTAGCCTACTTATTTTGACTCCTTTCTTAGATACAGGGGACGTCACTGAGTACAATACTCAATCCTTATAC
Source organism: Osmerus eperlanus (assembly GCF_963692335.1). Taxonomy (NCBI): domain Eukaryota; kingdom Metazoa; phylum Chordata; class Actinopteri; order Osmeriformes; family Osmeridae; genus Osmerus; species Osmerus eperlanus. The sequence continues at coordinate 5,082,386 of NC_085024.1, forward strand.
CCACACAGAGTCTAAAGGTGTTTAACAGGCAAGTCTTAGTCAACATCATAAAGTGCTGTGCTACGGCAGGCTTTGCATTAGCAGACGTAATGCATTCACATTGAAACGGATCAAGAAAGCATTATGACTCATTTAGGGTTAAATCAGATTTGAACAGGTGTGTTTGAACCATCACTTGGGTTGCACTTCACAAAGCAAGAACCTTGAAATATTGTATAGTTACCCCTCCCTCTCCCTTAAGCTTCTCAAGTCCCAACAGTGACAGTCCAGTTGGCCTACCTTAGTTATTTGTATACTTTTGAGTTATGACTTGGGAGGGGCTGCAACTCCACTCATAGGAGAACCTAAAATGTTGACCTGGATTATGTCAAGCCAACACATTCCAAATAGTGTGTCACTCAGTCCGAGTGGTTGGTCTCATAATAATGTTTTTGACAACGTCCTCTGTCGTTGGAATGGTGCTTGACAAACAATGTTGAGTGGCAGGTTAGCTACAAACACATCAGTGCACGGTTTACCAACTCACCTGCAGACATTCTGACAGCAACGAACACTGAGACGTTGGTTTGCAACGAACTGTCAAAATGCACCTACCTATTCTAAATGTTTAAAGAGGATTTCATTGCTGGGTTATTTGGTATTGGTGAACCACAGCTGAAAGCACTCATTTGGAATCCCCCACATACAAAGTGTGTCATCACAACCACATAATTCACATAAAGACTCACTGAAAAAAAGTTACTATTCTGTAGTCGAAAAATAATTTTAAACATAACAAGAAATGCATATCTCACCCGTTGTTTCACACGTCTAACTTTACAAGGTTGGCCGTAGACTACTTGTGTTGTTGTCCTCTCCTGGTGATCCTTGACAATGTTTCAAAACGTGTGTATGTGCGCACTAACCCAGGTGTGTACACCAGCCAGCAATCATACTACAGTAGAAGCTGTGCCCGTGAATTCCCTATTGGCTGTTGAGCTCGTTGTAACCTGACACCAGCACTGATAGTCTTATCTCTATTACCGTATAACTCACACTCACCGTTCGAGGGGGGACAAGTTTTGCTTACAGCAGGGGAATTGTTGAAAGTGACACATGTCCTGCAGGATCTTTAAAAAAAAATAAGAATACGTACAAATGCATGAAATCTCTTCACCCTTCACCCATAATTTCCTGCATGATCTTAATTTAAAATGCACATGTTTTCTTTATCAGGCATATCCTGGGCCAATCCTACAGGGAGAAGGTATCTCATTATGTTTCTTCACCATAACAATCACAGACCAGATGTCCAGTGTGAAATTCCCATCATAGCCTCAGCTTCCTGGATGACTGTTATTGTGCAGGTTCTCTCGGGGCAGTGCCCCCCTCCTCTTTGCCACATTATGTCACGTTCTCACTTGCAGATTGAGCAGTGTGTTCCAATGCAATGCCCACATAATGTTTGCTGTTTCAAAATGGATGTATTGTCATGTCCGTAACAGGCTCAAAGGTTGACAAACGCTAATCTCGTGGAATCAAATGGAATGCGTATAAGACCAATAAGAGTACGGACGTTATTAAACTCCTGCACAGCAGCCTCGGGCATGTGCAGGTACTTGCCAGCAGCCTCCAGCAGTACCCCACCATCTCCCCTCCACTAGCCGGACTGAGTCCTTGGACCCTCAGCTGCTAAGATGCCTGGTGCTCCCTCCCTCCGATGGCCCGATTCAGGGTCCAGAGAGACTGTGTCACCTCTTTCTCCATCCAGGAGGCCTGTGACCTCAGCCAGGATGTGTGTTCATGGGGGATGGGCACTCTACCTCCTCACCACCCCAGTGTCAATCAGCGTCTGCATATTGCCAGTGATGGTTTGGAGAGGTGTGAGTGTGACCCTGGGTGTGACGTCAGTGGCGATGGTTGTATCTCACCTCATACAGGAAGTGTGGCTGCTTGTTTTTAGGATCATGCTCTGAGGTGGGATAAAGCAGCACTTGTTGCATAGTGATACTAAAATGAATCATCACCCTGCACTAAGTCCATGGGTGCAGGTGCCTAACATGTTCGCACAGCTGCCCTACAACCTGATGTGCCATGTCCCAGTCCTTTCTAGTCTTTGATTAATGTATCAACTGGGAATTTACGTCAGTCACCTGTATGGTGAGTTTGACTAATCTCCAAATCCAAAGGCTTTTTGTGTTGTCTCAGGGTGTCAGTTGGATGGTTCGTGTTTTGTGAACAGTTGGAACACCCACTCACAAACACACACACAGACACACTCAAACTCTGATTCATTGTTTCGTTGGAGATAGGGGAGAGTCAACGGCGAGAGTCAACGGCTGCTCGGAACAGTGTAACTGCTCCGCCCATGACACCCGTATCTGAAAGGGTTCTCATGCCCCGAGGGGACTAGCTGTCCCAGCCAACGGCTCCCTAAACTGCCTAGCTGGGGGAAGCACTGCCGGTTCTTCTGGGTCAACTGATACACCCACCAAATCTTGACTTTGTTTCCCCAGCCGCACCTTAATCCACGTAGTCCGACGCTCTTAATTAAGGTTGGTCTGGAAGAAGCCTTACAAATTCAAAATCTACCTGAGTGCGGAGTCCTTTGCCAACAAAATGACTCATTTATGTATCAGTGCAATGTGTCATCTGACTTGAGAAATGACGTGTTTCGTGATCATTTCTTGCATAAAGCACTGTATCTTTGTCCATAATTTAAGCCTAGCCTAGGGGTGCAGGCATGATTGCTCTCGTCAGTCAACCAAATACAGTGCCCATGTCCATCAATGGCTCCAAATTAATTAACTTGTCATCTTCACTTGATCACATTTCTCAGTATGCATCAATTTCATGAAAAAAAGACTTCCAACAACAGTGCCTGTTCTCTGTAGTGTCTGTTCAGTGTTTTGCTGCTGTGCGAATGGGAAGAGGCAGCATTTCTAATTTATCAAACCAACAGACTGTAATGATCACAAGAATAATGGGTAATCTAATGTGGCTTGTGCATTTGGATCCGTTCAATTAGAGGCACTGTCAAGCGTGTGCAGTCCTCACATCTGTGTGTTATTCTCGAAACTCTGAAGACAACTCTGCTGAAATGTTGATTTGTTGATGAAACCTCGGAGAAGGGAGTGTAAAGCGTGTATCATCAACACACTATTTGTCTCTGTGTATGACAGCCCTACACATTCAGAACAAAGAGCCCCACAGCCAGACCCTGCCTCCCCAGTGTTGGATAGCGGGAGATCCTCACTACCAGGGACTGTCACTGCCAGGGGTTTCAATCTTACTGCGCCGACACTCGGGAACTGAGACGACACCTCTGAGGATTTCTGGGTCAAAGTTCAGAACAGCCGGGCCGAGGACCAGGTGTGAAGTCGTCCTCATATGTTACCATCCAGCGAGTCGACAGGGACTGCGTTCTCAAGTTCTCAATTCGCCGTCCAGGCGCTCGGCACACGATTGGAATCCCGTACAACAATATAGAAAAAGTCAGGACGTTAGTTTACACAGGGAGGTTGCAATGTTGGGGAGACTACAGTGTTGTACTGATTCTCCATTGTATTGTTTGATTGTCTCTCATAATGAGAGAAGCGGGGGCTGTCTTCTTGGTGATAAGTGGCTCGTTCAGGTGCTGGAAATAATTCATGGTGGCCAGGTTCCGCTCAGTAGTGTCCTTTCTAATTTCTATTGACAGGCTCAAGCACGAACCAGAGAATAGCCTGTACTAACAACAAGTCACCCCAAGACAAATGTTTTACTGACAGGCTCAAACATGAACCAAGGAATGGCCATCCATTTACTCTTTGCTGCAGCAAGCAATCTCAAGGCAGATGTTCTAGTCTTGCCCTTTGAAGTTATGTGTCACTTATTATGAGCTTGCCAATCAAAATTGCATGATTGGAATAATTATTGGATTAAAATAATAATTAGCTTGACATTTTACATCCAGTATATTTCAAAAAATGTTCTATGTTATAATTGAGCCTGAAATATCTTGTGAGACATTGTCTCTCTGTAGAGAGATTGTCAGAGAAGGGTTTTGCATGTGTCCACTCTGGCATGGTGAGGATCCACCACAGGCTACAGGTCACAGAGGCGGGTGCTATCCTCCAGGTATTGTATGCTTGGCTTCCCCATGTCCTGGACACACTCCCCAGCAACCACACAGACGTCTGCAGCCTGTGTGGCAAAAGATAACAGCAGATGCAGACAACGACCTCCTCTCTCCGCAGGGGACCACCGTGAACGCCACTGCCTATGGCTGGAGCCAGAGGTCTCCCCAGGCTCCCTGACCAGGAGGGCTCCTGTCTGGGCCTCGCTACACCAACCAGCTGGAGCAGGACTTGAAGACCAGCCAGGGGGTCACAGCGCATGCCTGCTTGTGGCCCTGGGAGAAACCGATCCACGATTGCCTCTCCGTGTTCAAAACCACCATCTACAAATTACATTGAATTCATTCAGCAGATGCTTGTATCCAAATCCACATGGAAGTGGTGCATGTGGTAAGTACAGCAGACAGTCCAGGGACCTGAAGTGCACAGTTCTAACGGTATTTCAGTGGTTAGAGCCGAGGAACGGTCTGTATTTTCTTTGTACCAGACATGGTGCAACAATAACATCGTTCCAACTGGGTCCCAGTCTACGCTACCATCTGCGACGCTGCCCGGTGTGCCAGTCAGGGCAGCCAGAGGGTGGAGCTCTGCTTCTGCAGGCCCACACAGCCCCATGCCAAGCAGCTCGGGTCACCTCGTAGGGGTCTTGAAGGAATAGCGCCACCTGCCGTCAGCAACCAGGCCTGCGTGGTTCACCAGGAAACACGGGAGCACTTTATAATGCCCACAGTGACAGATGAATGCAAACGACGTACTCTTGAATTCAATGTTTTTACTTTGGATCGTCTCGTTTCCTTTCATGTGTTAGACGGTGACGTCGGGGCCCTCGCCTCCTACGCGGGGCTGCAAACCCCTCCACCACAGGGTTGCTTAACAACACCACTGGATTAGTCCTCAATCCTACTTGTTTATACTTGTATGACAAGCCAACAGATGTTTGCGCCAAACTTAATATGCAGCGTTAATGCCAACGGTTGACATGCTACTTAGCACTAACATGTTTTGCGTTCTCATCCCTTCGATGCTTTTGTCTAACAGTAGAACATCCCCCCCCCCACCCCTTACCTCCCTCCCCCCCCCCCCCACACAGGTTTTTCTGGTCTGATGAAGCCTGCACCGGCTCTGAGTTTGTGAGTCGCACACCCGCCAGGCCCTGGGTCACACTGCCTCCTGTGGCCCGACTTGAGCACCAAGACCTGGGATGAGGACTTGAGCAGCATGCCTGTACAAAGGCCGTCTCTCCATCGTTCTTCCACCACCCTGTAGAGTGACTCGCTGGTCCACTCTACCTGTGGTAGCTTACAGGTACGCGCGTGCAGAACCCTGGGCTGATTCCCATAGAGTTTCATGTGGCGACAGCCAATCGCCTGGGCTCGGTTCGGCATGTTCTGGTCATGGACAATGAACTGGTGAGGATGAACAGCAAGACCATTACATGGGCCGACATGATGTTGTGCCATTTTGTTTGGTGTGATTAACTGTAACCTTCAATTATTATCTGACTTATTTGTTTTTCAGCCAGAGAATAAAATGCTGTGTTTGGAAACATGACTGATTTTAAAGAAGTCCATGCCCTTTGAAATTGAAAAAGCAGAACACACACTGAATTGTAATCTCATATGCTTGTTGTTGACGTGGGAGTGTTGAGTGCGGTGTTGGCTCCCCCTGCAGGAGTGTTGAGGAGGAGCAGGCCTCACCAGCCGAGCTCCTCTGTACTGGTCCATTCTGCCAGACGACTTTCTCATATCCTCACAGAACCTTGGCTTCATTCTCAGGCTCTCCACAAGCACAACACTCGTCCTTCCTCTCTGTGGAAAACGCCCCACCTGTGGCCAGTTTGGGACCTAGAGCCCTGACCCTGCTGACGGCCTCACTGCGGACGATTCTCAGAAGCCCCTCAGCCCAGAGCAGTCTGGGAGTGAAGGACCGCCGGAGACTCGCGGTGTGAGGAAGGCTGCCTCTGGGGACAGCTCCTCCCAGCGACCGGGCTTCTATTCTGGCTCAGATGCCTGAGGGAGGATCCTAGAGGTTAATGGGCCATTCCCAGCCTGTCATGGTCAAGTGGAGCCAGCAGCCATGTTCAGGATCTGTGTCACTGACCTGTGTCATCAGGGAGTGCTCCGGTCCGCCCTTGGTGACTCTCTGGTTGAGTGCACTGCTGTCTGCCAGCTAGAGAGGATTGCTGTTCATGCCTGGAGTATCCTGGGCTTCTGCCTCGAGTCTGAATGTGCTCCCAGCACTTTGTTATACAAGCAAAAACAAATTAACTTTCCCCTGGAATTGTAGCTGCGATGTTTGCGGGTTCGGCATCATTGCGTGCTAAATGAAATATGGAGGGCTTGATGAAGCCCACGCTTGCACATTATTAACATTTCATTGTGTTTGGCTGGTTGATATTGATCACATATCAAGGAAATTCTACTGAGATTAGGGCCTGCTTGCATTCAAATTCATATCCTGGTCTCCAGATACCGTTTTTACAGTCAAGTTATTTGTTTTTCTCCTGCTCAAGCTACTGCTTTGATAACTTGTGAAAGATTTCGAATGAATATGTCAGACCTTGTGGGTAAACAGTGGTTGTTATTCAGGTCTCTTACTCTGGGTTGCTGTTGAGCCACTAGATGGGAGTAATGCATCATTGACCAACCCTAACTCTGTGAGCCAAGTACAACTGTCTTCCACCAGCAGAATGTGAGGGCTGAGCATGTTTTGTTTTTCTCTATATTCCTCCACAGAATAGGCCCGTCCATCTGGCTGCACTCCAAGCTGTCTGGACAAGTTCCAGATGTGAGCAGAGCTGACCCCCAGCCCTTGGGATGACTGACTCTGTGACCCTGATCTGGGGCTCAATGGCGCCCTCTGTGGCCAGCCCAAGGACTGCAGCTGCTGCTACAAGGGACTGTCTGAGAATGGGATAGGTCCCACCTCATAGACTTATATATTAATAGACACAGCTAGATTTTTCTTCCAAGATGGCGTCCCCATTCATTTCTATGAAAAGTGCTCAGTGGCTAGTGATGTGTCGTTCGTGAATTTGTTAATTTTGAACGAATCCTTACAAGGACTCAGGAGTAACGAGTCCTCTCAAAGAGTGATTCGTTCATTTTCTCGTGGCCGCGCATCGGGACTGTTGCATAGGCTCGTCCAAGTAAACAGTAAAACCATTTTCCGTTTTTTGTTTCGATAATAGAAAACGAAAAAAGAAAAAACAACCCGTTATCTGATTTTCTTTGATGTGCTTACACGTGGAAATCGGGAATTAAAATAGTGTGTGGAAATCTCCTTTCTCAATTTTGCCTAGATTTTAGTGTTGTGACCCGGAAGTTGCTCCCACGAGCTTGACAGTCACATTCAGGATGTCAGCAGAGGGCGCGCTGCCATTTGTATGGAAGCAAATCAGTGACATAATGTTTTGAATTTTAAAAGGCATTGAATACTTTGAATAATTTAAACAACAACGAATTCACATATTTCAATGAAGAAAAAATTCAAGACTCGGAAATTCAGGTTGCTCAAATTCCAGCCCCCCAAAAAATTGGAGCTTAAAAATTTCGAGCCTATCAACTTCGAGCCTAAACATTCCTATCTTAACAAATTTGAGCCTTATGGAACAATAGGGTCATTGTAATCAATAGGAAATCATTGTTTAAATATGATTGGTATGAAAAGGGCATTGTGTTTGTGAATGTATGGAAGCAAATCGTTACCAAAATTCAAATGCAAATGCATTTCCAGAAATGCATTTATAAATTATATCTGGTCGCTGACTTTCTTAGAAAAATATTCAAATTTGGTGTAAAACCTTCTTTATTTTGTGAGGTGGCTGATGAGACTCTGGAACCATGCTTCAGTCCGATGTAATCCGATTTTGCATTGAGGCTCGATTGCTCTGCGAGCAATTTTATCGTTCATCTGCTCTTCCCGATTTCCATGTTTAAGCACTTCAAAGAAAATCAGATAACGGTTACAGGCAACTTTTCTTGACGTAAGCAAATAAATGGGGTGCTAGTTACATTTACATTTAGTCATTTAGCAGACGCTCTTATCCAGAGCGACTTACAGTAAGTACAGGGACATTCCCCCGAGGCAAGTAGGGTGAAGTGCCTTGCCCAAGGACACAACGTCAGTTGGCATGACCGGGAATCGAACTGGCAACCTTCGGATTACTAGCCCGATTCCCTCACCGCTCAGCCACCTGACTCCCAGGTGGTAATCTCATTATATATTGACAATAGACGTATCCTAATCCCTTCGCAGTTCAACACAATGATCAACCCCTGGCTAGGACGAGGGCAGGCCAGGAGACACGAGGCCAGGCTAGGATGAGGTCAGGCCAGGAGACACGAGGCCAGGCTAGGATGAGGGCATGCCAGGAGACATGAGGCCAGGCGATAGTTCCAGAGCAGTCATAGATCTCAAAGTGCATCTTAAGCAAGGCTGGGGTGAGGCCAGGCCAGGAGATACGAGGCCACGCTGGGTCGAGGCCAGGCCAGGGAGAGAGAGGCCAGGTGCTGTATGATGTGCAGCTGTCCTACGGGGATGTGTGTCACACCCTGTGTTCACAGTTAATCCATGAATAAATAACGTTGACAGCTTTCAATTCCGTGTTTAAAGAACATATTTGAGATGTGGCAATATTGGATATGGATCAATATGCACAAGGAAACAAATGTGTTGCCTCACCAGAACCCAAACCGTAACCAAATGATTCAAGTGTAGATTTGAAAGACAATTGGACTGTCCTGATCTACCCCTTCCCACCCACGGGGCCTCCTCCCTCACCCCCTCTACAGAGACAACTCTTATTTTATATTTAAATTGTTGTATTCTTAGATTGTTTAGTTCTTAGAAATAGTTAAACTTTTGTACTTTTACCTAATTGATCCAACTCCTGCTCCACTTGATTAAACAATCATGTCCGGCTAACCTAGTTTACATTACGGCAACGCAAAGAAAAGGCACACCCTGTTTCCAAAGTGTTGAGCCATTGAGAAGCACTCATATATACACAGTTGTATTCTGACTGGGCCTTACCTAGAAATAGTCCTGTTGGCCTGGTTTCAGATCCAATGTGAACTCCTAATGAAGCCAAATGATGTCCTGCATTAATATTTGAATCCTCAATCATGTTGGCATCTTGGACGTTCTTTATCAAACAATTATTATTGGTCCAATAGCTACCACCCAGAACAACAGAGCCTTTACACCAACACCATAAGTTGGTTGTCACAAGGTTGGGGCCCAAATCAAACATCAATTTCACTTATCATTATCATTCAGTAGGACGAAATTGAAATACCTGTGAAGAGCAGATGTTTCAACCTGTTGATACAGTTCAAAATGTCATAATCTTGGTACTTAACGTTGTTTTTCCCCCCAAATAAACCCTTTAACTGGTTCAGACAGTGGGTCAGACAGTTGACTCAAACGGTAATCAAGCAATGCTTTGACTCAGTTGAAGGCAGTTGAAGTAGAGGTGCCATTAAAAACGGTTCTTTCCTTGTACCGTCAACACTCTTTTCACAGTGATTAGCCATTGTCAACTCCTTCTATAAGCATTTTCTAAGTGTAATTAGTGTAGGGATAGGAATTAGTTGTGGTAAGTGACAAAAGAGACTTCTCATGGGTATAATCGCAGAAAATAAATGTTTTAGGGGGATTAACGGGGGAAAACGGTGATTGCAGCTCATGAACAGTGTGTGCTTGTGCAGACAGTGTCCCCGCTATAGGCCCAACATAGAGGGGTCACAGGTGTGTTCCATCAGCAATCAAGGATGTTCCACCTGCCTGCCACCTTGCAACTGCAATAAAAATCCAGGAGGACTCCAGTCAGGGAAAAAGCAGAGCGGGAGAGAATGCTTTGACAGGATTTGTATATGTATGTTTGATATACATTATACAAGCGATACAAAGTAAGTTTCAGTGGGGTTGCTGTTCCTTGGAATGTTTTGAGTCATGGAGTTCACCTGCTTGAACAATTCCTCTTTCTCTGGTATCCTGGCTCAGTCTGTGTAAAGGGTTATAATGAAGAAAAATGTTGCGGTTGAGGTCTTATCTCACCTGCCTTGCCCAGTCAATAGTGTTGTGATTGCACCTAATATTTTGCATACCGGAGGATTAAACCAATTGCAAAATGTATAGAAAAACCATTCAATTTAATTCTGAATTCGTTTTTCATTGCACTCAATTAAAATGTTCAATGTTGCTCTATGAATAAGGGAATGCAAGTCTCAATTGGGGGAAATTCCATGCAAATGTGTTAATTATCAACATGGACATCACTCAGTTGTAGTAGAATGTATCCTACTGAAAATTCATTTTTATCATTTTTAGTGTGGTTTTCCATCTTGTGTCAACAGACTCGGGTGTAGTCAGATTCTGACTCCCTTGTGTTGGAGAGCGTCTGTTTACTATGCTAAACACCCACTCAGGGACTTTAATGGGCTCTTATTGGTTGTTAACTTGAACATGACACTATTTAAGCAGTAAATGAGTTCCGTTAGCTTAAGTTCCTCTCCAGGTAGGCTTGTTTCAGTGACTTGTCAAAGTTCTGTTATAGTACACTAAATATTGTAGATGTGTTTTCTGAAGTGTAATTATGAAACTTGTGGGTATCCTGAGTAAAAGAAATACTGTGTTTGCAGCCATGGGGACCCAGTTATTGCTGTGTTTTGCTGCTCTACTAGTCTCTGGTAAGTTTTTTTTCAATCTTTCTGGTTTTCCATTCAGTGATTCCAATCTAATTACAACGTTTGAAAGCATTTCATATTTAATTTCCAATCAGCCACTTCCAATTTCAGTTATACTGTATACAGACAGACTTCCATTAGTCTTGTAATAAATATTGCATATGTTCCCTCTGTATTCAACATAAGATCTCAATACCGCATTAAAACTAAAATATAAAAAAAAGAAACGTAAGAGTATTGCCATCCATCTCCAACCGCTTTCTGTCCATTACGTGCTAATATTGACTCTGATGCATCCACGTTCATCCCTCTTTGTCAATTGCTGTGGCTTTCCCCAAGCATGCTCAAGAATCCTCAGCACTACGCGTACAGCCAAGTAATCGCTCAATTTAAAGCCATTTATCATGTTGTCAACCCTGTCAGTGGGTACAGCTCCTGCCTGGCCGGTCCCACTGCCAAGGTGAGCGGACTAGAATTTCAACAGGGTAAAAATTGAGTCGAACAAAGGATGGTCTAAATTGAGACCTGCGTTTGTTTTCAGTGGCATTTATTTTCGAGCAGCTATTGAGTTTGAAACTGGTCTATAGCAGTGTGAACTGCAGTATAATTTAAAACTCAAGTTAGTCAGCATTTGAGTGACACAGATGGGGGGGGGGGGGGGGTCTCAATCCATTCTGCAGAATCACTGAAGAGGTATTTATGAAATTTCCAGATTCTTTTAAACTCCAAGTGACCTGAGTGTTTTTGATTGGCAATTTTAAGTTACTCTTTTCAAAGCGCACTCACTTATACAGGGAACAAAACTATTCCTTCCATTATGTAAAAATCTAAATGAGGTGTGAACTAACTATCCTGTCAAATTATCCTCAAGTACTCCTCGCTTTCATACAAGGACTTTGTTCCATCGTATAACAGGCCTGTCTTGCAAACCCTTATGTCTTAGTACTGCACTTTTAATCCCCTCATGGATTCTCAACACGTAGGCAAAAATAATGTCACGTCAGCCAGTGGTTTTGATCTTCCCTTGGATCAGTTTGTCTTGTGCTCTGTCTCTTAGATGTGTGCCATGCTGGATGGGCCGGGAGGGAGTTTGCCATGTCCTTCATGGAGAACTACAAGACCAGCTACGTTGGCGCTCGTTTCCAGCTACAGATTTATGCCCTGCAGGCCGACACCAGCGTGACAGTGAAGGTGTCCAGTTTGAACTTTGTGAAACAGCAGATGCTGGGGGCCGGACAGGCGGTCACCGTTACCCTCCCTGACGGGGTAGAGATGGGCGGAACCGAGCTGTCCTCCAAGACGGTCCAGATTGAGTCCTCTGCAGACGTAACGGTGTCTGCCTTCAACTACAAGCTCTACACGGCCGACACCAGCGTGATCTATCCCGTGAGCGAATGGGGCACAGACTACTACATTTTCACCCCGTCCGCCACACCCTTGGGCACCTTCAAGGAGTTCTCCATAAGCAACGGCAAGGAGAAGAACCGTGTGGCGGTGGTGCCCAGTGACCTACTGTTTTACCAAAAACGGCTGTACATCGCAGGGAGCCAGCTGGTTGTTGACCTCCTGCCCTACCAGAGCATCCAGATCCAGTCAATCTCTGAGCTGACGGGCACCAGAGTGTCCTCCCAGCTCCCTGTGGCTGTCTTCACGGGCCACACCTGCACCTGGAAGTTTTCCAAGTGCAACCACGTCTTTGAGCAGCTGCTGCCCGTCTCCAGCTGGGGATCCAGCTTCATCGTGCCTCCCCTCAGCTTCCAGAAAGACCAGAGCACAGTCATCATCCAGGCCTCCCAGGCCACCCGCGTCACGGTGCGAAAGGGGAGCAAGGTCGACGTCGTCTCACTGGACCAGGGGAAGGCTAAAGAGTTTGACATCCAGCAGCCAGACTCCATGACCATCCAGGCCGACCATGGCGTTCAGGTGCTGCTGCTCTTCAACGGGGTCATGCTGGACAAGGGCCAAATATACGACCCCTTCCTGATGACCGTGTTGCCCTCCCAGCGCTTCTGCTCCTCCTACTTCCTGGAAGGCCAGGATGGCTTTCAGAACAAGGCCCTACTGGTGGTGAAGACCAATGAGCTTGCCACTCTGCGCTTTGACGGCAAACCCCTGCCCGACACTGTCCAGTGGACGAGCATCTCAGCTAGTGAGTTCTCCTGGGCAGAGATGGCCTACCCTCAGGGGTACCCTGACAACAGACACAATTTGACCCTTGGCAGTCCGTTTGCCCTCTACAGCGTGGGGGTCAGTTACATGAATGGCTATGGTTCTCCTGCCCTCTGCGGCCAGGCAGGTAAATGACGTAAAGATTGCTGCATCAGAACTGTTTCTATAGAGGATGGAGGATGTCCATCACAGTAGACTTGTTGATAGATAACTTGGACCATTGTCTTTTCAACAAATGTACTGTACTAAACGGGTGGTGCTAACATTGTATGATCTATTTTATTTTTAATTTTTTTTCCAGGTCATTTCCCAATGACCTGCAGCGATATGACCTGCAAGGCAGATGAGGTGTGCGAGATGAAGCAGGAGATACCCACCTGCTACAAGAAGCCAGCCGAGGCCGGCACCTGTTGGGCCATGGGCGATCCCCACTACCGCACCTTTGACGGGCGATTCTATAACTTCATGGGCACGTGCACATACGTCTTTGCCAATAAATGTGCGGCGAAAGACGTGCTGCCAGGCTTCGAGGTCCTATCCCAGAATGAGAACCGGGGCAGTCTCAGGGTGTCGTATGTGGGCGTGGTTACGGTGAAGGTCTACGGCCTCACCATCACAGTGATGCGGACTGAGACTGGCCGTGTCAGGGTAAGACGGCTCCTCGGTTATCCACGCTGAGGCCATGCCATTACTGTTTCTATTTAAACAAAGCCTAAAGATTTAGTTTTTTTTTTTTTAAGTCTCCCAACCTGGATTTGTAATATGATGAACATTGTGCTAATTGCATTAATGCTGTGCCCTTTTTGTCTACAATTCTGTGATCAGATTGACTATGGCCTGTGGAATCTGCCTGTGGTTCTGAACGAGGGAAAGGTGGTCTTGTCCCAGATGGGTCGCTTTGCGGTCATTCAGACCGACTTTGGCCTGACCGTGAAGTATGACTGGGAACATCATCTCGTGGTCTCACTGCCCGCCAGCTACGCTGGCAAGACCTGCGGCCTGTGCGGCAATTTCAACGGGAACCCCAACGATGACTACTCCACACCTTTGGGCACGCAGGCAGGTGGGGTGCCGGCATTCGGGAGCAGCTGGAAGGTTCCAGGCCTGGTGAAGGACGCCCTGTGCGCAGACGAGTGTGTGGGAGGCTGTGATCGCTGTGAGAGCAGCCAGATGAAGCTATTTGAGGGCGAGCTGTACTGCGGTCTGATCGGCCTAGTGGCCAAAGGCCCATTTAGCAGCTGCCATTCTGTCGTCCCCCCACAAGCCTACCTTGACAACTGCAAATTTGACTTGTGCATGGGAGGAGGCCTCAGGACCTTCCTCTGTCGGGCTCTAGAGACCTACACCGACGCCTGCCAGAAGGCTGGCATCCAGGTCCAAGACTGGAGAGCCCTCGCCCGTTGTCGTGAGTAACCTTTCATTCATGAAACTGGGAGTTGTTCATCGACTGTTGCCTGTACTGACTGCCTTGTCTCATCCTGTCCTTATAGCTTCCCAGTGCCCAGCCAACAGCCACTATGAACTGTGTGGGAGCCCCTGTCCTGCCACCTGTGCCGACCCCACTGCCCCCACGAAATGTAAGGGTCCATGTGTGGAGGCTTGCACCTGTAACACTGGCTTTGTCCTGAGTGGAGGGAAGTGTGTGCCCACTGCCAAATGTGGTTGCTCCTACCTTGGTCGCAATGTCCCTGCCGGCGAGTCCTTCTGGGTTGACCAGACCTGCAAAAGACGCTGCCGCTGTGTGCCAGAGAGCGGGCGCGTGGAGTGCCAGGACACAGGTTGTCGGGCAGGACAGCAGTGCCAGGTGGTGGATGGCATACGAGACTGCTACCCTGTCTCCTACAGCACCTGCCAGGCCAAAGGCGATCCCCACTACCTGACCTTTGACCAGCAGCGCTTCAACTTCCAGGGCACGTGTGTGTACCAGCTGGCTGGGCTCTGCTCCAGTGACCCTGGTCTGGTGCCCTTCCAAGTGTTGGTGCAGAACGACTTCCGGGGTAGCAGGGTGGTGTCTTACACCAAGCTGGTAGAGGTCAAGGTCTACTCTCAGACCATCTCCATCAGTAGGGCGTACAAGGGCCAAGTCATGGTAAGCTAAATTGGCTTTTAGTCATGGGATACAGGAATCTAAATAGAGCAATGTACTGGATCATTCCCAGTAAACAATTGAAGAAAAATGACCAATTCCTGTCTGAACCATTTATCCCAGGTAAATGGAGAGTTGCTGAACCTGCCAGTGTCCCTGAGTGAAGGCCAGATATCGGTCTACAAGAGCGGCTGGTACGCTGTGGTCACCACAGACTTTGGCCTCAAGGTCTCCTTCGACTGGAACAGCAACGCCTTCGTCACCCTTCCCAGTACCTACCAGGGCGCTGTCTGTGGCCTGTGCGGCAATTACAACGGCAAGCCCCAGGACGACCTCATACCCATGAACGGAAAAGCTCCGGTGAACGCTCTGGAGTTTGGCGGAAGCTGGATTGTGGAAGAGATCCCTGGTTGCGTCCATGGCTGTAAGGGCACCTGTCCCGAGTGTGACGTGACCCAGAAGAGGGCGTACGAAACGGGCGACTTCTGTGGGCTCCTGAGAGACCCCAAGGGCCCATTCAGGGACTGCCACAGCCAGGTGGATCCAGCGGGCTACTTTGAAGACTGTGTTTATGACGTGTGTCTGTACAAGGGCAGGAAGGACGTGCTGTGCCAGGCCCTCACTGCCTACACCTCAGCCTGCCAGGCCACAGGAGCCAAGGTCTACAACTGGAGGTCGAGCCAGCTCTGTGGTGAGAGCTGTTCATTGAAACAACTTTTTTTTCTCTTTATCCAAATTATATTTATTTTAACAGATGAGATCTCATCGATAATTGCTCCCGTCTCCCAGAGGTGCGTTGCTCGGCCAACAGCCACTACGATGTGTGTGCGTCCAACTGCCCTGCCACCTGCAGCAGCCTGTCGTCACCGCAGGGCTGCCAGGCCCAGTGCAAGGAGGGCTGCTCCTGCGACGAAGGCCACATCCTCAGCGGGGACAGCTGTGTACCTTTCTCCCAGTGTGGCTGTCTCCAAGGCGGTCGCTACTACCAGGTGGGGCAGGTGTTCTACCCTAATGGAAAGTGTGACGAGGAGTGCAGCTGCGCACAGGATGGACAGGTACGGTATACAAAGACCGCCTCTTGACCATCAATAATGAATCTCAAGGCATCTCCAACAGGAAAACCAATTGGATGTTGCATTCAGTGATTTGAGCAAATATCATCCACAGGTGGCGTGTAAGAAGTTCTCCTGTGGTCCGAATGAGAAGTGTGAGGTGTTGGACGGAGTCCAGAAATGCAATCCGGTGGGTAAGGCTGTGTGCCAAGCGTCTGGCGACCCCCACTACTTGTCCTTCGATGGCCTGGCTTTCGACTTCCAGGGCACCTGCACCTATACCCTGGCCAAGGCCTGCGGGCTGGATGGCACCCAGCTGGTGCCTTTTGCTGTGCAGGTGGAAAACGAGTCTTGGAACAACCGCAAGGTTGCCGTCACCAAACTGGTGGCGCTGGAGGTCTACGGCTTCACCCTCATCTTCAGAAACGACATGTTTGGAGTCCTGGTGAGGCGATGCGCATCACTAACTGAAGTAGAATTATGAAAAAGGAATCCTTCAGGATTAAAGGGAATTGAATGGAAGTGTGATATTGGCAAATCATTGTTTCAAATGTTTCCTCAGGTGGATGGCGTGTTCAACAACCTGCCCCTGAGTCTGAACAATGGAGTCGTGCAGGTGTACAAGCAGGGCTTCCACTACACCATATCCACAGACTTTGGCCTGCTTGTGACCTATGACCTCGTCTACCACGTCACAGTCACCGTGCCTGGCAACTACCGCGACAAGACTTGCGGCCTCTGTGGCAGCTTTAACGGAAACCGTGCTGATGACTTCACCATGTCCAACAATCGGGTGACGAAGGATGTCAATGCGTTCGGGGCTTCCTGGAAGGTGGCCATAAAGGGTGTGGTGTGCGACGACGGCTGTTCTGGCACCGCGTGTCCGGTTTGTGACCCCCCGAAGAGGGCCGTGTTTGAAAAGCCCAGCCACTGTGGGGTCATGACGGCTCCCAAGGGCCCCTTCGCAGCCTGCCGCAGTAAACTGGACCCAGTGTCTTACTTCAACGACTGCGTGTATGATTTGTGCGTCTCCGAGGGCGACGAGAAGGTGCTGTGTGACAGTGTGGCGGCCTACGCCTTCAACTGTCACATGGCAGGGGTGGACCTCGACTGGAGGACTTCCTCCTTCTGTCGTGAGTGATGGTCCTGTTATGCCTTCTAGCTGGGGAAACCACAAACATGATTGACAGCATGGTGTCGGCATCCTACGCTTCAGCATTAATTTTTTGGGATTCTTCTGTCTGTTCCTCTTGCAGCCATGAAGTGTCCAGTTAACAGTCATTATGAGGCGTGTGCTGATGCCTGCTCTTCAGCCTGTCCTAGTCTGACTGACGTCGTGAAGTGCTCCAAGTGTTCTGAGGGCTGCGAATGTGACGCTGGCTTCCTCTTCAACGGCCAGACCTGCGTCCAGCAGGATCGGTGTGGCTGCTATGACAACGGACGGACATACCTGGTAGAGATGGGTTATTCTGGGGTGTCGTAAGGTTACAGTAGCATGGGTCTTAAAGTTATAAGAGTGAGAGGTTTGTGTGGCTGCAGCATAACAATGTGTCCTTAATGTAACAAACGTCCTGTATGTGACCAGGCTGGTGAGGTGGCGTACTTGGGAGACTGCAGTCAGAAGTGCTCCTGTGACCCTCTGAAGGGGCTTGTCTGCGTGGCCCACTCCTGCCCCGCAAACACCAAGTGTCTGATCAAAAAAGACGTCAAGTCCTGCTACAACACAGGCAAGGCTCTTTTACTCTTGCGTGCGCACACACTTTCAAGAGCTATGGCAGTTATTACATTTCCCATCTTGAAGCTTTTCACGAATCAGAACTTGGCACAGTGTCGTGTATTTAATTGTAAACAGATGCTGTGGAACACTAAGTCTTGACCCTCTGTAGATCCCTGTAAGGATGCTGGGTGTCGTGCGAAGGAGACGTGTCGAGTGGAGAAGGGTGAGGCCGCGTGCGTTCCCCAGTACACCGGAATCTGCTGGGCTTGGGGGGACCCCCACTACCACACCTTCGACGGCTTCAACTATGACTTCCAGGGCACCTGTAGGTACATCATCTCTGAGACCTGTGGCGACCTGGCCGGCCTCACGCCCTTCAGCATCACCGAGAGCAACGACAACCGCGGCAACACCGCCGTCTCGTTCGTTCGAGAGGTCAAGGTGGCCGTCTATGGATTCACGATCGCCATACTGAAGAACCAGATAGGCCGAGTCATGGTAAGGCTGTAACCTTGGAGTACCCTACTGTATATTGACATATTCTATATATGTAATTCATACTAGACTACCTCTGTCCCTCAGGTTGATGGACAGGTGTTGAACTTGCCACTCAACCTAGGCCAGGTCACCGTGTCCCAGTCTGGTGGCACTGCTGTCATACAGACTGACTTCGGCCTCCGCGTCTCCTACGACTGGAACTGGAAAGTCGTAGTGGCGTTGCCCAGCAGCTACTTTGCCAGTGTCTGCGGCCTGTGCGGAAACTTCAACGGCAACGTTGCCGATGAGCTGCAGAACGCGACGGGCAAGACCATGCCCTCAGTGGTGGACTGGGCCAAAGGATGGAAGTCGGCCGACCAAGAGGACACTCCCTGTGCAGACGCGTGCAAGGGGAAATGCCCAGAGTGTGAGGAAAGCGCCCGTAAGCTGTACCAGTCAGAAGCCTCCTGTGGGATCCTCACCGCCAAGGCCAAGAGTGTGTTCCAGGTGTGCCACAGCAAGGTGGACCCTCAGACCTTCATGGACAGCTGTGTGTACGACCTGTGTGTGACAAAGGGAGACAAGAAGATGCTGTGCCAGGCTCTGGCCTCCTTCACAGAGCAGTGTCGTCAGGTGGGCATCGTGGTGAAGGACTGGAGGACCCAGTTTGGCTGTCGTAAGTAAACCTTCTGCTGTGACCTAGAGGGTTTAGCCCCACGAATAGGGCCCAAATGTTTCAAATTCTACATTGGTCGTATGTTTTCCTCAGCGATGAACTGCCAGTCCAACAGCCACTACGACATCTGCGCCAGCCCGTGCCAGCCATCCTGCCCCTTCCCTGAGCAGAGGCCGACCTGTCCCGACACCTGCGTCGAGGCCTGTGTGTGCGACAAGGGTTACGTGCTCAGCGCTGGCGTCTGCGTGCCGGCCAAGACGTGCGGCTGCTCCTACCAGGGCCGCTACTACCAGGCCGGCGAGCGCTTCTGGGCCGACGAGGCGTGCGGGCGCCTGTGCGAGTGCGACGCCACCCTGGGCATGGTCGTGTGCCGCGTCGCCTCCTGCTCCGCCAAGGAGCAGTGTGGCCTGGTGGGCGGCAAGCGCGCCTGCAGCCCCGTCGGTTCGGCGACGTGTGTGGCAGCGGGTGATCCCCACTACCAGACGTTCGACGGACGCCGCTTTGACTTCCAGGGGACGTGCGTGTACCAGCTGGTGGCGCTGTGCGCCGAGAAGGCCGAGCTCGTCCCCTTTAAGGTGACCGTGCAGAACGATCACCGAGGGAGCATGGCCGTGTCTTTCACCAAGACCGTCGTCCTGTCGATGTACGGGGTTTCCGTCACCATCAGCAAGGACTACCCCTCTATGATCCTGGTGAGTTCTGAACATGGCAGTAGTGGCAGAAATCCAAACAAGCGCAGCCCTTTTACTTGTATGAAGAGGGGTACAGGAACAGCATTAGTAGTTGAGGATGATTCGGCTGTTTGGGTCATAATGTTCTGCATGTGTTAATTCTTCCTTTCACGGCGCTGTATTTAATTATCTATTAGCATTTGTGATCCATGCGGACTTGATTAAACTAAGCTTTAACTGGGTATTAGTTTGGATTAAAAAGCACTGGGGAATTATTACAGTAAATCTATAATCTCCTATAAATTATTCTCATACACTGCCCCTTTCCTTCTCCTCACTTCCTATACGTCTCCAGCTCGATGGACAGCTGTCGTCTCTGCCTCTGGACTTTAACGGTCAGCTCCGCGTGTTCCGTAGTGGCGCAGCGGCTGTGGTAGAGACATCCGCCGGCATCTCTCTGACCTTCGACTGGCGCAGTGTGGTGAAGGTCACTGTGCCCAGCACCTACCAGGGTGCTGTCTGTGGCCTGTGTGGCAACTACAACACCCAGCCCCAGGATGACCTGGGCATGCGTGATGGCCAGATTGCCTCAGACCCTTCCAAACTGGGGGAGAGCTGGCGCGTGGGGCTGGTGCCAGGCTGTACCAGTGGATGCCAGGCAGGGTGCCAGGGGTGCTCAGACTCCCAGAAGGAGACCTTCAAGGGCCAGGCCTACTGTGGCATCATCACCAACAAGCAGGGGCCTTTCAAAGACTGCCACGGCCGAGTCGACCCCACGGGCTTCTTTGAGGACTGCGTTTTCGACACCTGCCATTACCATGGTTACCGCGGGGCTGTGTGTGACGCTGTAGCAGCCTATGTGTCCGCCTGCCAGGGTCAGGGGGCCAGTGTGGGCACCTGGAGGACCCCCAACTTCTGTCGTGAGTCTGGCTTTGTTTCTATACCTCGCCCTCTAGTGGTCCCAACAACGCATGCACCGTCACAGCCTAACGGAGCCAAACCTAACAAGTGTCACACGTTTTTGACTCGTCTTATCTTGAATAAAATCTCTATCGCTCCTCCTTGTCTCACTCCCCTCTTCCCCTTTCCTCATCCATCGCACAGCATTGGTCTGTCCGGCGAACAGCCAGTACAGCCTCTGTGCCCCTGCTTGTCCTGCCACCTGCGCCAGCCTCTCCTCCCTTTCCAGCTGCAAACGGCCCTGCGCTGAGGGCTGCCAGTGTGACGAGGGCTACCTCCTGAGCGGCGAGGCGTGCGTGCCCGTGGCCAAGTGCGGCTGCTCCTACGGAGGGCGCTACTACAGGATGGGTGACATCTTCTACTCGGAGGACAAGTGTCTGGAGCAGTGCAGCTGTGGAGAGAATGGCGCCGTGACCTGCCAGAAGGCCAAGTGTCGACCAGGGGAGGTCTGTAAGGTGGCGAAGGGGGTGCAGGCCTGCTACCCGGAGAGCGAGGCAAAGTGCGTGGCGTCAGGGGACCCCCACTACATAACGTTTGATGGGCGTAGATTTGACTTCCAGGGCATCTGTGTGTACACGCTGGCTAAGGTGTGTGACAATGCCAAAGGCCAGCTGAGCTCCTTCGCAGTCACCCAGGGGAATGAGAAGTATGGCAACGGGAGAGTGGCGGTGACAAAGACCGTAGCTGTGGAGGTCTACGGCCACATTGTCAGCATTGAACAAGGGGTGAAATGGAGAGTTATTGTAAGTAGTACCTTACTGTACATCCTTTTATTTTTTTTTATTGAGCTTGATCTCAACTTTCAGTCTGAGCCGTGCCCTCTTGTCTCCAGGTGGATGACGAGTGGATGAACCTGCCCCTCTCTCTGAGCGAGGGCCGTGTGACGGTGAGCCAGGAGGGCCGCAACATCATCGTCCAGAGCGACTTTGGTCTGCGGGTTCTCTACGACACGACGTACTACGTCGAGGTCGTCGTGCCCTCCACCTATCAGGGCAAGATGTGCGGCCTCTGTGGCAACTACGACAAAAACCCCGCAGACGACTTCAGCCTCCCTGGTGGCAAGCAGACGAGAATCGTGGACGATTTTGGCAGCGCCTGGGTGGTGGACCTCCCTGGCTCCGTGTGTGGAGGCTGCGGCGGGCAGTGCCCTGCATGTGACCAAGCCAAAGCCGCCCTCTATGGCAAGCCAGACTCCTGCGGGATCATAACGGCCGCCGGTGGGCCCTTCCAGGCTTGCCACGGCAAGGTAGACCCAGCGCCGTACTTTGCCCACTGTGTGTATGACGTGTGTGCCCTGGAGGGAGACAGGGAGACCCTGTGTCAGGGCGTCCAGGCCTACGCCGTCGCCTGTCAGCACGCCGGGGTCCAGATCCAGCCCTGGAGGAGCCCTTCTTTCTGCCGTGAGTCCTGGCATTTTTTTTTTTGCCCCACCTCATCCTTCACTTTCTCCTTCCTTACCACTCTTTTCTCAAGAGCCAGTGAAGTCACGTGCGGAGGATGAATGTCACAATGACTTTTCTCCTACAGCCGCCACATGCCCAGCTAACAGCCACTTTGAGCAGTGTGCCGACACCTGCGCCTCCAGCTGCGCCAGTCTGATGTCCCCCTTCCCCTGCTCCGACACCTGCTTCGAGGGCTGCCTGTGTGACGCGGGCTTTGTGTCTGATGGCGACAAGTGCGTTTCCATGGAAACGTGCGGGTGCATCCACGAGGGGCAGTACCTACAGGTCAGGCTTTGCATATTTTAATCAATCACTACTCTAGACACTTCCTCACATGGAGATTGTTACAGGATGTACGTTGATGTGACACCTTTTGTTCATGAGTCTGATGTCTAACTCTTATATCATGTGCATTTCCAGGTGGGTCAGACAGTCGTGAACAAAGACTGCAACTCCAAGTGTGTGTGTCAGGCCTCTGGGGTGGTGAACTGCCAGCAGGTGTCCTGTGCCAGCGGAGAGGTCTGTGATGTAAGGGATGGGGTAAGGGCATGCCATCCCAAGCAGGGTCGCTGCCTGGTCAGCCCTGCGGCCTACCTGACCTCCTTCGATGGCATGGCGGGGGCAACGGGAGGCCTGGGGGCGTTCGAGGTAGCCTCCCTGTGCGACCAGGCGCCTGCCGTCTGGTTCCGCGTTGTGGTGGACGTGCGCGTGTGCAGCAAAGGAGCAGCTCCCGCCGTGGCCGCGGTCTACGTGTTCTTCAAGGACGTCGCCGTCGCAGTGAACAGCGAGCACCTCGTCTGGGTGAGGCAGATGTGGGGTAGCTACTGAGGACGTGAGGGGATTGACTAGACTGGATTAAGTGGCTGGCTTGTGAAAGGAATACTGGCTGGAGAGCGGCGGTGTCATTTGTTGTTCTCCCCCTCCAAGGTGAATGGCAGGAAGACGTCCCTTCCCAGCACGTTGGCCGATCACTTGACTGTCCAGGTTTATAACAGGATGGTGGTCGTCGAGAGGACTTCCTCCGTGCGCGTCACCTACTCCATCTCCCAGGAAGTCATCGTAACCGTTGGTAACCAGCTGGCCGGCAAGGTCTGCGGCGCCTGTGGCAACTACAACGACAACCCCAAGGATGACCTGAAGACTGCAGATGGAGCACCCTCCAGTGATGTGTCTGTGATCGTTGGGTCCTGGAGGGCCTGGGACTTCTCTAACTGGTGAGTTTGGGGGGGGGGGTCTCCAGCCATGTTTAGTAGGCCTACACTGAGGTTCATTTTTAGATATAAAAAAAAATGCAAAGGGCTGCTGATCTTATGCAATGGTGTCATTTGATTGAGCTAACTCAATAACTGAGCCCACCGTAGCATAGGATAATATAATTTAAAAGACATTGTCAGCAGAGTTTCTCCAAGTTTCTAGCTGTGAAGTTAATTTGACCTCTGAAATTGCCTGGTAAAGATCAGGCTGAGATGGCAGTGCCAAGACTATTCAACCAATTCTCCTCTTAACACGCACCAAACAAAAGCTCCACAGAGAATTTGTTGGGGGAATGAAAGTGTTTTTTAATTGCATTTGGTCTGATTTTAATTAAACGGCAGAATCCCCAATGGTAATTACTGATTAAAAGCAGGTAAGGCTGATATGCTGCCATCAAATGCTTCCACGCTTGCAATGCAATCACTCCTTGTCATCCAAGGACATTTGAAAGCCTCATCTGGGGTACTGTATTAATTCAAGATCGCAGTCTTTAATGTTGCGTGTCTGTTCCTTGGTGAGGGGAGTATAGCCTGCCCTCCATGGCTGTGTTCTTTAACTGGCTGTCCGAGTGACGGCTTTTAATTATACGTCTCAAACTGCCCAATCATAAAAATTCTTCTGCTGTATTGTAATGGGAGGTATTGGCCGTTTTGTTTTGAGTGCCTCCGTCCAGTTCTCATACAAAAGTCCCAAGTGTGTTGCTGTCATCCTTCAGCTTGGTTGAATGTTTGACTTGGCTGACTACCAAAGGCCTGGGACTGATTTATCATTTGCATCTTTCTTTCCAGTGGCCTGTAGAAGATGTGACTCCAACAGCATACCAAGTCTCACTGTCCTTGTCCACGTCAATGCCAGGAGTATGTTGATGGTGGAGCTTGGGTCACTGCATTGTACATGACATCTGGGAATGTTGTATGCCAGAATGAATCATGCTTAGATCTGATCAATGTTTCCATTTCTGTAATATCTAAAAGTTCATTACTAATGCTTTGTAATTGATACTGTTTTACTGACTAATACTTTAACTGACTTTGGTGTCTGCAAAAATAAAGAAACTTTCCTTGTATCAATAGCACCATCTTGTGGTCCAGGTTAAATTCTATCTTGGTTAAACGTTCAGTTTCACAGTAGGAACATTCCCCACACTTGCGCTTACAAGTTTATTTTGGAAATGCACCACCAATTGAGTTGACCCATGGGCAACTAAACATGCGGCCCTTGTGTTTTATGCATTACTTGTAACCTGGTTGCATAAACTGAGAGCTAACGCCTGTCGTGCTTTATCGCTGATCGATTGAGATTCTTAAAGGTGTTCCCGTCAACTTGACGACAGTAAACCATGTTTATGCAGTCAGTTTTCCCGCATGGTTTATAATTGAAATTGAACATGGATTGCATTCAAGATTGTTCCGTGTTTTTTTTTCCCTCAAGCTGCTCACTTAATCTTATTTTCGTGGACCAGTCAGTTTAATAATAAACTGAATGTTGCTCTTTACATTCGTACACGTCTGATTAAATTACATCAGCATACATGGTCTTCATGTTAATTTGTGAGCAGGATGAGTGAACTTTCGCAATGCTTGAGTCGCTTGGGTAATCACAAGTGTCCACAACGTGGAGACGGCGTTGGTGTCAAGTCTGGGCTCTTCCAAGTAGCCTACTGGTAGTTGTTTACTCCTGAGCAAGGGGGGGTAGCCTAATGTTGGCGGTGAGTCTTACGTCCTAAGACCCATTCACTATATTAAACCTCAGACCAACCCCTTTTCTGAGTAGAAAGACAGACCTAGCTTGTAACGCTCTGCTGAAGTTATTGAGGAATCACTCCGTGATCCAGTTTGCATGCATTTTAATCAAGTTTGCCGCTAAGCCTTCATCAACAAAGGAACATTCATTCAGTATCAAAATTGTGGCGCATTCGGGAGTGAGAAAAACGCGGACTGTTTTTCAATTGACCTTTTTGTGTGGAACTCGTTTTGTCGTCTTGGTTTTATTCTAAAAAAGTAAGTTACTACTCGAGTTGCTTTTGCAGTTGATTCTTTTGCGTAAGATTTATTGATCACTAGTCAGCTCCTTGTTGACTGAGCTGAATGTCAAATTATGGCCATGCATGTTTTGTCTTAGGTTTTAGGCAACTCAGTAGAGCTACAGTAGAAAGCAAATTCTGTTATCCTCGTGTTTACCAAAGAATAACAGTAATTGAATCCGATGCGTTGTTTCCCTGCCTCTTGGGGCAGTACACAGCTGCAACTTAATGTTATCAAGCGAAACCATAGGCTTGGCCGCAGTTCGATCAAGTTGTTTAAAATTGACTAAACTGACTCGTCGCGACACAACTTACTCAAATATACAACTCGTGGCCAACATGCTAAAAAGTAACACGAGGCTTTTTTTTTTTTTGGGGGGGGGGGGGGTGAAATAAAGTTGATCAAGTTTTAAAGCTTAGGGTGCGAAGAAAGTTTTCAGAAGTAACTCACTGTGCCGCGACAACTAGGCCAATATAATAAAAGTTTGAGATCCATCAATTGCCCACTTAAATTAGATATTTTTTTATGAGTTAATTCCCCAAAGAACATGCCCATTGTTTATTGGTCGAGGCCTAAATGTTGTACTTTGCTTTTACTCATTCACTTTTACTTACATGTTCTCTTTAAATGATCTACTCGTCAATATACAGGACTAACAATCATGAAATGGTCAAGTATAATGCTTAAAAATGTATGCTTCCTTTGGTAGATAAATCTTGCCTGCCAGTGCTTTAGTTGGTAATCCTGTTTTCCTAGTTGAGCATTAAAGGCAGGGTAGGCAATGTTGTTGAGAAGCATTTGTTGTCATATTTGTCTAAATAAACCTAGATAGCAACCAATACATATAAAGGTTTGATGGTAAAATGAAATTAATCAGACATCTGTGGGCGTCGCAAGACTGTAATAAACACAACCAATCATTAAGCCGTACCCTGCCTAATGATTAGACGGGCTGTCTGTCTACCTACCTACCTGTGCGCACTCTGCCCCTGCACTCTGCGTGTTAATATAGTTTTGTGGGAGTTGCTTTGAAGGGAGGGGGTGGGATATTATGGTTTGAATCGTTTGGAACTGAAGCTAAAATAGCTAGCTTTGCACAACTTGCCTACACAACCTTTAAATATCTCTCCAAAAAGACCCTCCTTCCCCCATGAATAGTTCTATTAATTCCAGAGTAACTGCATGCTTGCCTCTGGCATGGGAGGGAGCCACAAAGAGAGGAGCTTTTTTTTTTTTTTGCAAATATCACTGTTTTAAATCCTTTAACAGTATAGTCCAGTCACCATTGATACTATGGTTGAGATATAGCTTCAAATGGTTCAACCATATTTTGGTAAATAAGAGAACCTCATATTTGCTTGAAAATATATCCCTGACTTCATGTCAGGTTTGGTTCTGTAAACGTATGACTGTAAGACACTTCATATAGAGTAAGTTACTTCATGTCTGCCTGCCAAATGACAAAGGTAAGAGTATCTAAAAAGGATTGGCAGATATGCCAAAAGAATGCTTGAAACAAAAACGTGCTCCAGCAGTGGTAGGTCTCTACAACACAGCCCAGCAGAGAGGGAGAAAGCAGAGCAACTTCAACAGACACTCAACCCTGGCCTTGCCCTGTAACATGCGAGTGTCAGGTCCCCGTCTCCCCATGCTCAGGGTGCCGAGCCTGAAATAGCCCACTCTTCCCTTACCCCGAGTCAGGTTATTGCATAAGGGGGTCCAGTTGCATCTGGTTAAGGCTTGTTTGGGTCGGACGTTTCTTGGGAACCCTCGAGTCCCTCCTTGTGGTTGTGGTCAATGATCATGTGGGGTCATCAAAAGCATCACTTCAATGGCACAACCTCAGGAACTAATAATCAATAAATGATTGACTTAGATGGGCGGTTTTGTTCTAGCTTGGATTGCTAATATGGATGTCTTCTTAGTTGGTCTGTGTTAATTATTGAATGTGTCGGTTTGGCCTCAGGAACCCAGGTTGAATGTATTAACTACCTAGCAAGGCACACCTCTACCTACAGGCATACACACACACACACACACACACTGCTCCTCAGTCAGTAAGTCAGAACTGAAGGAGGTATCACAGCTGTGAGAACATAGACCAAACGTTTGTTCTTAAGTCTGTTGGCTGACCAAAGTATTTGCATGACTTATCATCCATTTGTGTTAAAGGTGAAAGAACAAAGCTTTTAAGTAATAGAAAACCCTAGCTGGCACTGACACTGACCTTTTATCAAATGTTTTTTTTCTGTCTGGTATAGCACCCATTCCTGGCCATAAAATTGGATTTCTGGCCAAGTTTACAACACACGTTTATTATGTTATGTATCTGTGTCGCTTGACGTCATATCTTCTGTTGACAGGAGGGATGGATGTGTTTGCGTTGGTGGTGCTCTGCTCCGTTGTGGCCCCTGCGTTGGGTGAGTACCGCGGTCTCTGGCCTCTTCACACTGGCTCCAGTTTGACACCAGGATGTTTGGCTGCGCTCAGTAACTTCTCCATGTGACCTGGGGAAACACTAAGTAAAAGACTAAGCAAAATGGACGGAACTGGAAACACCATTAAAAATAGCAGGCTCATGTCAAAACATTTAGACAGACATTTTGGCCTAGGTTTCCCTGTATATTTAATCCAAATGAATTTGACACAGACCTGAATTTCAAGCATCAGCAGTTCAATTGACCAGGCTTCTGGTCTGTTTGTGCTCTCCCAGGCTCAGCATTTGGCAGAGAGATGCCAGGTAAGTTAATTCTGTAGCACTGGAGAGGAATGGAATGTGTGCAGTCTGCTAAAGCGAACACAGCTACGCACGAAGAGCTTTGTTACTGACTTGTACGTTGTCCGTTGCGGTGCTGCAAGGGGCTGTGTCCTGTCTCTGTCCAATCCCTCAGAACCAGCCACAGAGAACACTTCAGACTTCCAACACAGCACTTATAAAGACCGTCAGCTTTAATATGGTGGGTGGTGAATGAAGTACTGAATTTCATATATGAGGTGAAGACCATTTCTCACCAGAATAAGTTAAGTTAGGGATTTATTTGTAATCTCAGACTGGGCATCCACCCAAGCGTTTCATATTGTGGTACCATGAGGCCCTGTTTGTGCCCAGACAGTGTGCTCTCGGCTTGGACATGATCCTGAGCACGTCGCCCTACATGGGTTGTTTTTCTTGCTTTTGAGGGCTCTTGGCCAGGACTGTGAGGACACAATGCCAGTTAGCCTCCTAATGGCGGGGATGGATGAGAGCAAAGAAAGCGTTAGCTGGCAGAGAAGTTGACCTGCGTCCCCGTTGATAGTTGTCCAGTTCTTGTCGGGGAGTTCTCCATTATCATTCAAGTGATACGCAACACTGCTCTCGCTCACAGCGCACAGGCAGACAACCAGAAGGAAAGGTCAGCAGAGAAGGGATGAGACTGAAGTGGTTTAAGAGAACGGCTTCTTCCCACTTTCAGTCTTAGAGGAATGTCCCCAAACGCCTGAGGTATTGAAGAGCCAGCTTGCACCTGGTTGTGTGCTGCAACAGCACGAACACAACGCTGACAAGCAGATGTTTTTATTTTCCAGATGTTTGTCATTCCCGAAATGGGAATGATGCACAACAATCACACCCGCACTCTTAGACTGTGTTTGACTACTGCTCTGTTGCAAATGTTATGTGTTGGATATTTTAGTTGCGTCGTGAAGTGTTGAATCCGTACAATTTCCTGGAGTAGGTGTTTTCAGTAACTGTACACTCGCTTCACTCAACTGTGTTATGTGGCATGATTTAATGATGACAATGTGTTGTGCATGAATCTGTTTCTAACCTGGTGTATAGAGCCAGCGGTGGATTGGAAGTTTATTGTGAGGAGTCAACAGCAGCCTTGTTAGCTATCATATACTTCATTATACTGTTTACATTATTAAAACCTATGTATCAGCCCAGGCAGTTTAACCAAACATTCATTAAATCATGTTAGGTACTACTACACACTTGGGTACAAAGTCACACAGCAAGGTGGTTGGTAAAACAAAGTGTTTATTCTGTTTTTCAGCATCTCCAATCGATGACCCAAGTGTCCCAGGTAACTGCTTAATGTCTCACTTATGTCAAGCAAAAGCTTCACATACTCTCATAAGGATGTTTCAGGAAAAAGCAGGGTTGATATTCAAATGTTTCCACTGTGTACACCCCACTCACTCTGGAAACGTGTGTGTGTGTATGCAAAGAGGACTCTAGTCCCAGTATACGACAAACCTATTTATAATAGTCTCTGACCTTTGCATCATTTACAGGGCTCTTTTCAAACTGTTAGGAATGCTAAGCCCTACTACTTGTGACTAAATGTACATTAGTTTATTCATTTTGCATTTTGCAGACTCCTTTATCCAAAGCGAGACTTGATCCATCTGGCTGCTAACCCCTTCTCTCTGTGTACCCTTCTTCCAGACTACGACAGTCCCTTCACTTACGGTGAGAACCAACATGGACTTTTGAACGTGTGACCCTCCACAGGAAACTTCTAGGAAGTCAAGATGGGGTTGCATTTTTCCCTCCATCTCTCCAGTAGCGATGGAAAAATCATAACCCCCAAGGCCAAGCTTCCGGACTGCAGCCGCCAAATAGCTCTGATTCTGTCTGCTGTTTTTCTCAAATTCTCTGTAGAGTCATAGTGGAGTGACTTTGAGAACTATGTACCCTTGTGTGCTAGTCTGTTAAGACCGCAGCCTCTTTTACAAGGATGACGTTTGAATGCTGTCAATAGAATATCTAGAAAACAAATCCAGAATGATCTAGATACATATTAAATATTCATCTGCTCCCTATCGGGCATACTGAGTAAAGCTGTGTGTTGGCAGACTATCGATGGTGATAAAATCCTCTCTCAGGAAATTGGATGATTGATACAGGCTACTATCTGCACAGCCACACAGAGACATAGCTGTAAATTCTATAGAAGCACCTATGAAGGCTCAACACTGATGTTAACAGTTTCCATGGACCTGCTCTGTAGATAGAAGTAAAGCAGACTTCATACAAGTAGAAGTTCACTCACAGAACACCACATGTCCTCACAACCTACTTAGCTCGCCATGGAAAATGACCTCTCACCTCCTTTTCAGACTACAAATCCCTGAGAATCTGTGGGCTGGTGTTTGCTGTGGTACTGTTCATCATGGGCATCGTCCTGATTGTCAGTAAGTGTTTCCGGATCAGTTAAGGACAGCCGTGTGCCTACTCTCTGCAGCCTACTCTCTGCAGCCTACTCTCTGCAGCCTACTCTCTGCAGCCTACTCTCCCTTCTAGCAGGGTCTGGTAAATCACAGATACTCCTGAGGGACTGGCAGGCCAACAGCCTTGAATTACTTCAACACCGACCCCCCACCTGGAGGGGTCTTCACCTCCCCTCTACACCCCCCCCCCTCCCCCCAATCTTACTATCCTAAAGTATATATATATATACTGCAGCAGTCCGTTTACATACACACACATATATATATATGTACATACATGAATGACTGCAGCCGCTGAAGGCTTGTAATCCAAACCGGCCTATAAATTTGTAATGGAGAGACCTGTCTTAGTCGTGCACCCCTTCTTTCATTCCCCTCTCTGCTTCAGATACAGCACAGTGAGATGTCTGTAGTGTCCACTTATAAGTGTTATTAGTTAAGCATGTATTGCATGCAAACCCATGTGAATTGCATGCAATAGCTCAGACATGGTTTCAGAAGCTTCCGACTTGGAGTGAATGTGTCTGTTCCCTCTGATTTGTTTTTGTTCGTGTTTTTAGACCTGTTTACATGCTTTAACATGCTTTCCATTAGAATGCCTCTGATTTTATTGTATGTTTTAATACAGGCCGAAAATGCCGTTGCAAGTGAAGCCATGGTAAGTTTGGTTAGGATGGGATAAGATGCTGTCTCCTTGACTATTCAGAGTATTTTGGGGAAATGTTCGGTGAAATATACTATCTTGTTTTTAATAAATTTCTTTATTCCTTTTTTAATGTTTTTCTTTGCATCTCAGGAAAGATTCCTGGCACAGCGGCTGGGAACACGTACGGTAAAGATGGCCAGTTATGTTTCGGTGTTATTTTGCCTATAGATTAATTGCATTCATGGCTTGCTGTTTTAACAACTTAGTTCTTCCTTTAGGTGATAAGATGTTTTCCAGGGATGGGTTAATAGTAAGTACAACGTTTAATCTTAGCTATTCTTATCAAATAAGTCTCCTTTATTTGTTTAATAAATAAATACTATTGTGAGTCTTCTTTGTTGACGCCTTGTTGTCGTCCACTCTAGTGATACCAAGTCAAGCCACCAGCCGTCAGCATTGGACAGAATACCATTCGCCGACTAGGCAGTCACAAAAAGAGCTTCATCCCATGTCTACATCCTGCTGATATGCTCTCGGCTTGCCATATGTTTTAGTTCTCTATTTTTCTATGTATTCCTCTGCAAAGTAAATGTGATTCTGTGATTATCGTGTTTATCGATAAAGGGCTACACGAGGAAAGTACTTTTTTAATTAGAAATTGTAAAACTGTTTTTTTTTTCTGAATTATTAAATAAACAACTGTAGAAAAATATTAGATTTTCATTGCGTAAATGCATGTTCATTTTGAACTGTTTGCAATAGAGCTTGGGACAGCGGTTCTATACAGCCCCTGCAGCAAAGTTCTGCTGACTGTATGTCTTCACGGAGGAAGAATTGGCAACACATTCATCTTCCTCAAGACGTGCAACGGCGTTAAAGCAATGCAACTAATAGTGGGAGTGTCTCTTGCCATACAAAAAGAAGGCCGTTTCACTTTGAATTGCTTTTGAATGCCTACAGATTATTTGTGTACATATGCGTTCATGATGCACTACATGAACATTGCATACAGCATGTATGCAGCTGATATGGCCTTGCTTTCGAGGAAGATTGTCACATTAATGTAGACCTATAGTACTGCTGTCTTGATAAAGCTTCTGACACTTAAGTAAACTGAAATAAACGGGAAATTAACTGATAAAATAATGGATGGTTTGATACGCAACACTCCTGCAGTTTTGAAAACAATTGTCTGGCCCATCCACTTCGCAATGCAGTCTTGTGTTTTCATTTGTGATGTTGCTAGGACCGCTCCGTCTGCCGCATTGAGGAGGAATGGGAAGCGCACCAAGAAGTGGTTCTGGAGCTCCCCGGCTCCGTGCAGCACATCCGCATTGGTTGGCACACCTAGTTTTACTATCATAGGGGAATACCTTGATCACTGCTGCACTGGAAAACCGATAGTCCCCCGCTACTCTCACATTTAGCCACTAGGGGGCCTCCGCTGTTTTGTGGTTGAGACAGTGATGCAACTGAAACTGTAGAGCCGCAGTTTCCATCAGATTCCGCTGCTTATGTGCGCTTCACATCGTTTGTACCTGCGAGATTCCGAGTCAGAAAGTCAAAATCCTTCAACACAGCAGTAATGGAAGCAACACAAGGTTTGTTCTGGTTTAATCCATGAAATCTTATATATATTTATATATATATATTATTTATATGCTGCTGAAGTTTGAGTTGACTAGTTTATTCTGTTGGTCTTGTTTGATTTGAATTGAGATCTTATTACCTGGCAGACTTATTCTGTGCATGTAGTGTACGTGTAATCTACTTGATTGAAATAATTTTAGATGGTGCTACAGTGCAAAGAGAGTGCCAGTAGAGATTTGTAGTAAATATAATTTATTAAAGGTTTAATTGTCAATTAATTGATTCTCAAAATCCATTCCAATGGGCCTACTTCTAAAATGCATGCATTATTTTATGTTTGACCATAAAAATAGCTTAATTCCGATTAGACTCTTATCGCTGTCACATCTAAAGATGGGGTAGCATGGTGTTGGGGTGATGTAGAAAGCGCCAGCTAAGCCATGAAAAAAAGGGGGAGTTCAGCAACACAAAGCCGCATTATCGATGCTCAGTTAAGGCAAAATCATGCCAGCCAACTCGAGCTAATTAGGGGCTTACATTTCCTTTGAAGATATCTTGGTCAAGATTAGTTTAGGAGCATGTTTAGTTTATATGCTAAAACAGTTTCGATATAGCGTTGGTTAAATTCAGCTAAGTAGCATATTCTCGACATATAAGAGGCAAATTGAATACTAATCGATAGGTGTGCATGTCAAAGACTTTACCGATAAACTTGCTCAAAGCATCGCCTCAACAGCCCCTCTGCGTCTCCCACTTTCTGTGGCGCGCCTTTTTCTGCTGAGCAGAGAAAGCTGCATTGATCAAGCGCTCCGCATTAAAGCAACAAGGGACCAGCGCCTGGTGTCTCAACAAAAAAAATCGCGTCGTCGATAGAATTTTACGCTCACCGTTTACACCCTGATCCTCATAGCGAATCTCAGTTGAATTACACTGCTCAATCATCACTCAATGACCTTTTGCAATACAGCTATCGATAGTTCTTCGATGGCCAAGCTGTAGATTAAAGAAGGTGGTCGTGTAGTTTCTTCAGTAGATCCAATTTTGTGGAGAATGGGGGTTAATAGACAACTGACGGACGACAGTGACACCTGTTACTACAGTTTTCCCCATTTTATGTTGCCGATGTTTAAATGTCTTTCTCCTTTGCTGAGTCTATCTCAAGTCGCTTGTTGTCATTGTGTCTAACGGCAAAACGTAATGTGTCCATTTCATACTAGATAAACACAGATCAAGTTGGACAATAGACATGGCATTCAGACAAATTCGACAAATTAATGTCATTTTGGGTTGGTTAAAATAATTGTCACTCATGACTAAATGTTTCCTTGTACAAAAGCAGAAATTCCAGATCAAAGTGGATTTCACTATGGTGAGTATGAAACGCCAGATCATTTCAGTGACAAACTACCCATAGCCTATGTTTCCATGGGTATTAATGTGTGGGTTCTTCACAGATTATGAGACATTACGGACTACAGGGGTCATCCTGGCTGTGATCATGTTTGTTTCCGGCATTTTAATAGCACTGAGTAAGTTATCTTTATCACTCATATGTCTCTCTCTCTCTCTACCAATCTCTCTTTCATACACACAAAATGTACCCATATCTTCTTCTGTTAGTGTAACTTCTCATCTTTTCAACAGGTAAAAAAATGACAAAATGTTTCACAAAATCCTCCTCAAAGTAAGAGTTTGCAAACGGCTTGGCAGCAGCTCTGCCTGTGCATGCGGAATGACAATGAAACAAGAAACCCAAGTAGCAGAGGAGAAAGGCCATAGTTTTGATCTATTGGTCTGATCATGTCTGAACCCCCCTCCTACCCCCAAACCTCCAATCTTCCTATCCTCTTCCCCCCCCCCCCCCCCACCCCTTCCCACCTCTGTAGTGGATGCTTCTGTGTGAATGCCCTAAACCAACAACACTGCCAACACACTGAGCTAACCCTCGAGTTAACCCAGTGATCCCAGTTCAGGCCTCCATGATGACATGTTCTGGATGAGAGCTGGCAATGTGGGCCGTGTTCGATCTAAACCAATGGCATGCCGCAACCCCCAAAACTGACCAATCAGGACCATCCCAGAAACGACTGCATTTAGCCTGGTTCTTTTGAATTCCATTCCTCACAGAACTCTGTGGCCACAATGACCTCGCATCTCGGTCCCTGGATTTGACCCACCCATCCACAGTCCTATGTGCATGGCCCACGCGGTCAAAACCAGGCGACCCAGACGCAAATAATTTGTGGCCGTAAAGTTTTCGGTTTGCTCAGGTTTGCTCTTCCTCGCCGCATCCATACGTTAGAACAAGTGCCGTCCTAACTCGTGTCCTTCCCTCCTCTCCTTCCCTCCTCTCCTGATTCCTTCGCTGTAGCTCCAGCACAGGTCTTGGCACCCAAATACCAAAGACAGAAGGTAAGCTGCTCCTGCTGGGGGCTCCAGTAGATCTCATGGTCTGTGCTCACAAGGAGAAGGCTCTCAGTCATTGGCGCCGATATCTGTGGATGTGAGCGACGCTGCCTTCTTCTTCTTTGTCCTTTGCTGCAGTGCCTCCTCAGACCGTGTAGAGAGTCGGTGGCTGAAGGCAGGAGAGGGGGCCGTCGTCGGAAACACACGAGAGAGTCAGCGCACACATACACATATACACACACACACACTCAAACTCGGTCGAAAGAAACACCAGGGTACTTCTCTACGCAAGGGAATATTCTACTACGGTACCTTTTTCAACGGTTGAATTGTATTTAAAAAAACAAGTTTTAGAATATATTTGACTGTTAGAGCTGTCTGTTCGACAACTTACTTGACATCATAGGTGCATCTGACTTGTCTCAAAATTAATGTTCAATGTGGTTTCAGTGCCAGTTGAGAGGTCGGCTACGCATTATAAACTACATTAACTTGCCAATAAACGCAAAAAACACCTGTTGTCACTATGTGTCACGACTATAAAGGTCTGAGCAGTATACTTTATTTAAAGCACTAAAATGGCTGCATGGAAAAAATTGTTTTATTGTATAATCTTTGAAACGCAATTGCACATTTATTTATTGTCCAATAACATCATGGATGGATGTTTGACATGGTTGGTGCCATCATAGCATGTCTGTAATATTATACTCAAGCACATTCCGTTATTTTCTTTAGATTACTACTTTATGCTGTATATCATATTTTAACACTGTTAACACTAAATCAGAAACGTCTTTGTAATAGGCTCCATTATTACTTTGTTTATTTCTGCTTTCTAGACGCTACTAGTGATATGCACCACTGCACCTGTTTGGTTTTCTATCATTGATACTTTGTCCATTCTCAGCTCATGAAACTTGCCTGGCATTGATGTGTAAAAAGAGAGGGAATGTCCATTCTTTGGAGCAAAGAAACGAATGAGCTGCAAGTGGGCTTTCGTTTGAACCGTTTGATCCTTTTCTAGCAGTTGTAGTGTTTGTCATGACTTAGTTTTGCCCATGCAGCCATGCCTGAATCTGAGCCCATAGCATCAACAAAAGCAGACAAAAAGACGCACACAACCAAACGGAACAGATGCTGCAATAAATATGAAATAGCATGTTCTAGGAGCTTCCTTCAATAAAGTTGTTTTCATGCTATCTCTTTAATATGTGTCTTTGTAACACCCTGTTTCAGAGTAGTGAAAATGTTTGGCAGTTTTCTCGTCATTAGTGTGCCTTGTCTTTTACAATGAGTACATTCTTAATTACTACAATTACAGATGGCACTATCCATGCCATACAGGAGGGCTGGAGGGAAATAAACACCAAACCAGAGACCACACTACTGAAATAATGTTTATTGACAGTGGTTTTGCTTAGACAAACTAAATTCAGTGACATCATAAGCAGCGTGCCATTGTCACAAACAGTCAGTTCAGTGATTCTTAACAGTCATTTAGAGGTAGAATTGACACAAGTGAAAGAACATTCAAACTGCCTGTTGACGCTAGGGTGCCTTTCAGTGATCTGATAGGTGTGTCTCATCTAGTCGGGGACTCAGACATACTATGATATGAAAAACAGGGGAAAATAGATAAAAGCTTTCGTAGTACCAATGGTACCATGGATATCTATCTTTGGAATTAAGTGGTATTTCATATTATCATTTACAATGATGCATATCTACCATAATAGTACGTTTCAGTTATTTATATTAATCAAAAACAATCACACTCTGTACCGTATAATGCCCAAGATAATAAATACTACACATTTGACTATAACAGCATTGACATCATCCACACATTCACTTCACATAGTAAAATGAAGAAAAATGTACCAAGAGTAAAAGAATTGAGTTATGAATGACGAAAAAAAACGCATGCTTAATATAAGCACTAACGCTTACTGAAATCAAAACCACCATTCAATGAACCAATATGATTTCTCCTCACGGTGGGAAGTTTTAAGGGGAGTAAGTATGTGTTGGGGCTGCCTCTATGGAAACTATTTCATGGAAATCAGGTAGGATCTGAGAAAGAGTCTGATCATGGGGTTCACAATCTACCTTATCATTCAGTCTTCTTATTAATTTATTCCTTTATATCCTT
This sequence comes from Osmerus eperlanus, assembly GCF_963692335.1. Classification (NCBI taxonomy): domain Eukaryota; kingdom Metazoa; phylum Chordata; class Actinopteri; order Osmeriformes; family Osmeridae; genus Osmerus; species Osmerus eperlanus. The sequence goes on from NC_085024.1 coordinate 5,119,711, forward strand.
TGTTGAAATAATTACCCCCACTTACACGAAAGATGTAGGTGCAGATAAATACCTGGGAAAACTGAAGCTAGGTGCTTCTGCATGTCTACTAGATTGATCAATTCTCTGCAGGTTTATTTATGTAACCATTTAAAAAAACCTGGATCAGGTTATTAGATTAGGTCAGTGTGGCAACATGCCAAAAATGTAGAGATTCAGAATAGCTTTGAAATCGAGAGTACACATCACATTCAAGTTATACTGAGGAAGAAAAAACAACTCTGGAAAAATAATACAATGACAGATACTGATGTAACGCTTGTTCTGCTTTACTGCTTATGAACAGCGCTTAAGTTCGTTAACTTACACTCTAAACTGTGTAGACAGGGCTAATTAACCCTAGTATGAGTATGTAAATGACGTGTAACAATGTACAAGGTCTACAATAAGGGTAAAGTGTGTGACAGGCTACTTCAATCCAACATATATATGAAAGAAGATGATGCAAACTTAACTGTAAATAGGAACATAGAAACAAGAAGATTACATTGAAAAAGATGACCCCTTTAATGATTCGGTGGGTCATAAACTATTAACGAGGTCAATAGTCACACGATGATTAAAGCTAATAATTTTCCCGTATTAAATACGAAAAGAACAACAACCATCAATAAGTGCTATTAAGCAAAACAGTAGGTTATCACATGAACAAACACATCAAATACGCAATACTAAAGCCGGCAATGCTATTTATCAATAAATGTCCCTACTCGGTACCGAGTGCTAATAAAAGGTCTCTGACGGTGCAGGCCTGATGTGGAGAGTCGGTGCAGCCCAAGCTGCTGTGCGAAAGCGGCTAATGTTACACGCTCAAGAGCGTGTAGGCCCTACTCACCCACCCCGAAGGTTTTAATGGCACCCCGAAACAATAGCTCCGGGTGCGGAAAGAAAGTGGCGCGAACTCCGGGGAACCAAGCAAACAAACTTCCAGCGTTGCACTCCCGGGTGGATTTAGCCGGCTGAAACAACAATCCAGCGCGGTCCTCTCAAATGCTAGGGCACACGGGTCCAGCGTTATCCTCTATGGGTAGATCTTCTGCTCTAGGTGAAAAGTTCTCGTAACTTCCAATGATGTCAGTCCGTTAACCGCTCCCAATAGAGGATAGCCGTACCCCAACATAGAAGCTAGGTTTAGCTAGCTAGCTCCTCAAATTGACGCACCACGAGAGCTAACCGTCCAGCCTCTCTCGTGAGTGGTCGCGTCCCAAGAGCCCAAAAAGAAAAACAACATAACATATATACAGTGTCAGTCAAAACAGGGCGCAACTTCCGCCCTACCAAAATTAACCGAAAACCAATTACAACAGTGCAACTGCCCCCGATTGACACGTTCATTGACCAAACACATAACACAAACCCACCGGCAGTATTAAATAATAGGTGCTTTAGAATAAATGCCAAGGATGCCAATACGGGTAAGAAATTTAGATATGACTCACTAAAAGTGAACATATGTTTAACTAGAAATGTTTGTGCACACATAAAATAACCCAGGGGGTTACACTGATAACAAAGCATGTCATTCTGGTTCTCTGAAAAAGAAAACCAGATATCCTCACAAGAAGATACTTAAAAATCCCTTCCCCTTGAACACAGCGCTGTCAGGATAAAGCTATTGGAGGGAAACTTGTCTGTAAACCCTATCTTTGATGCCATGTAAGCAAATAGTCAAATATTAGACTAAATAATAGCTGTACAATGGCTTACATCCTGACCGGCACTGTCACAGGGGGGGGGGGATACATGGGGACAGTGGTCCCAGTCACTCTTGGTCCTGGAAGGACATTACACGTCGACGAGTGGAAACGCTTCGCTTCTTCAGAATGAGCTTGAGCTGGAAAGAGGAGAAAGTCATGAAGAATCCGAGCGCACACACAGTAGCTACAGGTGAGGGTGGCTGTGAACCAACACACCTGAACCTGTAGATCCACTCCCTAACTAAGAGACTAACTGGTCAGAGGTCAGTGCTATTTAACTTCTGTGCCACTGATCAGGTTACAGGAGGGCTGGTAACATGACTTGGCTGACATCTTGATTTTGACGACTCACCTGGTCGCCGCGAGGGCCGCTCTGCAGCAGGTGAGCAGGCTGGTCGTTCTCCAGATTGCGGATGCTCGGGTCCGCCCCTTTGCTCAGCAACAGCCTCAGCATCTCTTCCTGATGGGGGTTTCCATGGAGACCAGCCGCCATGTGTAGCGCTGTGTGACCGTGGGCCTGCAGGAAAGCCAGAGGGACGGTGAATGGCGCTCAAACACACGTCTACACACACACCAACACACACGCACACATCTGCACACACACACACACACTTCAACCCCGTACAGTGACACAGTTCATCTGAGGTTGTTCACCTTCATGTTGACAAAGTCCTTCATGTTAGACAGGCGGATCCTGAGCAGGTAGCGAACCAGATGGATGTTTCCCTCCTTGACGGCCAGATGCAAGACAGTCTTGCTGCTTTTGATTTCCTGGAAACAGAGGAAGAACGCCGTGAACAAAACATAATGAAACTGCAACGCCCTGAGGTGCCCCTCAAATAAAAACTCAACTGTGGTTTTCAGAGTAGTGAGAACAAGTGAGAAGGGAGTCATTCGTGAGTCATTCGTTTCACATTCACTTGGTCATGCTGAAACCAGTCACGAGTCTTCGTGATGAAGCACCAGTCTTGCTCAGAGGGGGGCGCTCTACCTGGCTGGTAACGATGGCTGCGGCACTCAGCAGCATCTGGAGGCAGGAGAGCTTGTCATCAGCAGTGGCGTTTAGGCTGGCATCGGCCAGGGCCGCAGAGGACAGAGCCTTCATGGTGGCTCCGTGGGCGATAGCAGCACAGTGAAGGGGAGTCAAGCCTGCGACAGCGAGGGAGAGAGCAGGAGGAGCCACAGGTTAACAGCAGGTGCATTTCTGGGAGTATTCCTTTTCTATGTTGCTGTGTAAAGGTGGATTTTGTCCTCTGGGATCAATTATGTTCTACCGTCTAGTTTTCTTTATTTCTATCTATCTCTGTGTAAGCCTCATTGGAAGTACAAAGCAGTTTAAACATAGTAGAGTATTGCCTTTTCAATCTAATCTCCCAAAACAAAGTTATTATAATTTACTACATTTACATTACATTTATTCATTAAGCAGACGCTTTTATTCATTACGACTTCCAAGAGAGAGCTTTACAAAAGTGCATAGGTCAATGATCATGAACAGCGAGAATTTGAATTTCTGATGAAGACCCAAACAGAACACCAGCTTGCAAGCTGTTACCTTCAAAATTCCTGGCTTCCAGGTTCACTCCAGGTCCGGAGGAAAGGATAACCTATAACATAGATCCAAAGCTTTAAGGGATTGAAGTCTTCGTGCCAGAGACCTATTCAAAATCAATAGGCTACATCAAGGCCGTAGCCATGGAGTCAACATTGGGGGGGACGAATTACATTTTTTATGATCATTTCGGACAGCGTGCGTGGTTGCCTGTCGTAGCGTAGCACATTTATATTTTTATATCAATATATTGGGGGGGACATTTTGACCAGATTTGAATATAGGGGGGGATGTGTGTCCCCCCAATATGTATTATGATTACGGCCTTGGGCTACATTCAGACAATGTAGACCATACTGAATCTGTGCTGAGGCCAAACTAACAGTCTCACCTGCAGGATCCTGGGATAGCCATAGGTTGCAGCCAGATGAAGAGCAGTTTGACCTTTGACATCGCAGGCATTGATATCTGCACCAAGAAACAGCAGGTCCTGGACGATTTCTGGCTGGTCCGCCGTCACCGCCACCAGCAATGCAGTCTGGGAAACAGGAACATAAATGTCTCTATTTGATGGCTATTTTGCAGTGAGAAGGCCAATACACGGGCAGTGTATCTTGTGCTGTATAAAGGGTGGAACTGCTCTCCTAAAAGGCTGCTGTATTTGCACCCAGGCCTTGACTGGTAATCTGGCATACCAATCTGTCCGACGCACTTGTGGCCGATATGATATTTAATATATATATAAACCTTTATATAATTTTCCCAATCACATCTCTTAACTCTTTTGGTGTACTGGTGGGTGGTGTCCGACCGATTGTGGTGTGCCGGTCTGAGCAAAAAGGGCCATTTTTTTTGTCCCAGTCCAGCCGTGTTTGCACCTGAAGTTATAGTAACTGGGGCTGTACCTTGCCCTTGTGTTCTTTAGTGTCCAGTCTCTCAAGATCTCTCAGCTTCTCTGCAGCAGCGAAGGCATACTCCCTGAGCCCCTTGGCTGTGTAGATATGCAGAATCCTGACAAAACAAGCAAACATGAGACACTGGTTCCAGGTGACTCCTACAGACCGTGTAAAGCCCCATGACCAATTTCACAATTTTCTTTGTATTTTTTCAGGGTTAGTCATAGGTCATTGTTGTTGTATAGCATAATTGCAACAAAAAGGTGGCTGCCCAAAGACCCGGATCGCAATGACTAAACTTACTGTGCTCAGACACACACACACACACACAGTGTAGACACACACAGATACACAGCGAACACACACAGACACACATACTTACGTATCTCCATCTTCATCAGGGTGCCAGCTGTAATCCCTCTCTTGAAAGAAGGCCCTGGCCTCTCTCAGCATATTGATGTCCATCTGCCTTTCAATGGCCAGCTGGCGGGGATAGGGGTTCAAGGTGGGCCCCTGGGCCCCGGCCCCAGACAACCATAGGCTGGACGACACCAGACTAGGCCCAGCATCAGAGACAGGACACTCCAGCTGGGGAGACAACAGGTAAAAAGTCAAACCGTCGACTGCCTAAGAAGGCACGAGACAATCCACAGTGAGTGGGCTGGAAACATTGTACGTTTGCGAAAGTTTCACAACAATACATTTTGTGAGATGTATCTCACATGGAACTGATGACCCAGGATGTCTGGATAGAGCGGGCCACTCTGCTGGATGGGCTGAGGGCTATAGGCAGATGCCATGGAGAGACTGTAGGCTGAGGCCTGGCTGGAGTCCTCCAGTCCTGTCTGGTTGGAGTAGGAGCTCGTCCCCATGGAGGGGAAGGGATTCTCCAGGACTGCAGATGGGCCTGGGTGAGCACACACCGCTTCCCAGGATTCACAGTAGCTCACCGGCATGTCTGAGAAGCTGTTGCAGGCACCTGGAAGGGACAGGGGAATGACAAACCACCGTCTGTCATAAACACTCACAACCACGACAAGGCCAGGACGTTCTGTTCAGCTGGATGTCCCAGGTTTGAGTTTGAGGTGGGTCTCGTTGCTGTTCTATTACTGACCTGTAGACGTCGACAACTCGGAAGTGGAAACCTGCTGACAGGAATGATAGGATTCATTTTAGAGCAGTTTTGTGAGGAGTTCACTCAGAGAGTGAATGTTAGTCAGTACTCAATTCAGAGATAGGCAGTGTCTCTGTGTATGAGGGTGTTTTACCTGGCCAACGTTGGGTGGAGCAGGACTAGTTGTTGCTGTGGAGGGCGACCCTGAGGCTGTGTCTCGCCTTCTTTTCTGCTCCAGGAGTTTCTTCACAGTGGGCAGAGAATAACACGGCTTCTCCTTTGACGCTGTCAGAGAAAAGCGAAGAGCGAAAAGCGAGTCAGCTGATTTACCTCTGAACCAAAAGTCAGGTGGTGGTGGTAGAAACAGAGAGTGAGAGACAGACACGCAAAATAATGTTTGAACAATTGGCAAACTGTGGAATGTGTTCTTCACTGCAACAGTTCATTAATATCCTCCAGATTTGTGGGTACTTGGTTTTGATCAAGTGTATTACGTAAAAAGTCTTATTATGCTTCTGAGATGATATTGCAAACTCAGTGAGTCTTCTCTTTCCACTTCAGTCTTTTGATCCTTTCCTCTAAAATAATATCTCATCTGTTAAATATGTGTTGTTTTTCATGAAAATGTTCCTCTATTTAACATAAAAAGGAAAAAGCTGAAAATAGGAAAGACAAGGTTGATAAGGTGTGTGGCAAAGCAGTGTAGCTACATTTCCTCGATGTCTTTACCCTACACATGAAAGATCAAATTACATTTCCACCCATCAAACAGAAAGTTGTGCAGATCAAGGTATAAGGAACCTCTTCCATTAGGAACAGAGACCACAAGGCCAGGTCTACCACACAGGTTCTCTAGAAGCCCTGGTATTGGAGGGATTGCCACTACACATTTTCTATGACTCACTCTCGTCTGGCTCCGTTACGCTGACAAGCCACACGAACCGCAACACGTTCCTTCCTGTGTGCTAAGGGCACGTTACGTCGACGCGGAAGTCGCTGCTCTGAATTGGAGCGATGAGAACCGCCTACGATGACAGCCTGAAGGAAACGAAGAAACCTAGGGCCTCTTGAGCTAGCCTATGTGTCACTAACTGATGGTGAAGGGCTGCACTGATTCACCACTGCTCTGTGTGGTTACTGAGTAAGACCTTTTCTCATCACCTATCTCACATAAGGTTTTCTGATAACAATACTGCAAAAGGGGATTTTAGATACATACATCACTGTCTGTTTTAATGAAGTTATATCACAGTAGACCTTTCACAAGTACTTTAAACGGTGATCGAAATTACCAGAGGCTCATTTCTGTTTTCACTTTTCGTTTACAAAAGAGCTTTCGGTATCTCAGCAGTAAAATGTAACCCATAGAAAATGAGTTAAGAAAAAGGAACTGAGACTGTTCTACAATTCTGGAAATTCACAGTTACCATTCACGTCCGTCTCTGATAAAATACCTTAGTGTTCATTCTTTATCCTTGCCTTTCCTCATTTTACTCTTCCCTATTTCCCACTGCACTTCAAATGCTGCACAAATCTTAAAACAAAGTGTACAGACACAGTGGGAGATACCAAGGAGTTTCTGTAGAAAAGTTCCATCTCATGTGCATTTCCAATAAATAATATTCATGGTGCTCTTGTACTATCAGAGGCCAAGGGTCAAGACTGAAGCCTGTCTAAGAAAGTGAGTCTATGACGTGAATGAAACCATACTTAGTTTGAGTATTACGGTTCACACTATTCTCATATTGTTCATTCTGTTCTCACATTATAACAAGGGGCATGTACGTTTGTCAACCGCATAGTGGTCTCATAAACATGTCCCCACGTAATTTCTCAGTGTCCTTTGCAGCGTGGGAGTATGATTCCAACGGCGCGAATCCTTCTCTGGCCAGAGATAAACCTTGCCACGCAGGCTCTGTTCGCTGGAGCGAGTCGAGAGCAGCTGCACAGCTCGAAAAGAAATGTATGCAAATTCATAACCAGTGGTGTATGAAGGAGGAAAGAAAAACCCTATCACGACCTACATATCATGAATTTATGTTCTGTATGTAGTGGACTGTCTAGATGTAATATGTCACACTTACCAACATGGATAATTTACAATAAAATGTTTGCAGTTTAACTTCACGTTATGTAGCCTACATTTCATCTAGGATATGCAACAACTGTTTGTTTGTTTTTTACTTTGAATGATTAAACTAAGTTATTTGGCATAGTATCCTCATCCTCAAAACAGTGTCAGTCTCAGTGAGAGATAAGAAATAGACCACCAGGCTTGATAACAGCGCTGGGATACCCTGTCTGATCAGGGTGTAATATTTAAATTACGGAAACCCCTGGACATTGAGTCACGCTCGTGGGAGGTGGGGATTCCTACGACCTTTCAGCGTCGGTTCAATTTCGATGAACGAAAAAAAGCAAACTTCCTCAATCGTGACTCTAGTCTAATGCTAGCCCAATGCTGACAGCTTTTATGATATTGTATTTTACGAGTTCTGTATTTAAAAGGCAACATGTGCCGTTTATAACGTTTACAATGGAAAGCATAGGCTAATGAGGTGGTCCCCATATTAAGAATGTCGACAAGATGCTTGGCAATGAACAGCGCGTAACATAAAGGTAAAAGTGAGCGATAAGCTACGCTAGGCAGTGTAGTAGACCTTGAGTCTTTACTACCAGGGTTCCCCATTCACGCTTCATCGCAATTCATATTAGTAAAACTGGAACTGAAATCAACTACAGAGGGGCGACGGGGGGTGGGTGGGTTAAAGGGTTTCCCCATGTTTCAGAGTTAAAGTAAAAATTCAACAGAAGCACTTGCCTACTGTAAATAGTGTAGCTTTAACTATTTTCCGATTTTATCCGCATTTGAGATGGGAACCTTGCTAGTTGAAAAAACACAAGCTTAGCCTACATAGATAGCTATAGCCTATTCATAATAGGGATACTACAAACTGTATATTAGACGCATGATATGGCAGCATTCACAACATAATATAATCCTAAATGTTACTTACATTTCTGCCAGTGCATGTCAGAATCCCTTTTTCTCTTAAATCAGAAGTTTATCGGCTCGGCTTAACCAAGAACGTTGGAGCTCCTAGTGAATCTTTATCTCTGGAGTCCGATATGAACACTGTAAGCTACCTGATCTCCGTCAATGTGTTAAGTTCTCCTCTTCACTTTGTACACATAACACGTCATAAGGTACCGCCCCTCGCCCCCGTATGACAGAACGGACAAACTCTGGGGTTCCGCTGTGAGGTGATGAAATACGCAGTAGAGTTCGTGTTGGAGTGATTTTGCTGGAAATGCGACATATGGTCGCCCTGAAGCATCAATTGTAGCCCTATTGAAAATAAAGTAAAACAGAAAAGGTAACAACAAAATTGATGTACAAAATAAGTCCCCTTAGAAGATGGTTACTTATTTTGGTTGTACCAAATGTGCAATTCAATGGTGTCAAATGTAGCCCATAGTTTTAGCCTTTTTTGCCAAGTTTATCTCCGGTTTAGCTACTTGACTACTGTCTAGTCTATATAGAAAAGAATAGCCTTTAATTAAATGTACAATAATTAAATACTTTGTATGTTGTTCATTCACGCGGAATATAGACTGCTTGATACTACAGCACATTGTAACTTTCAAAGCTTAGTGCGCCCTCTGCTGTCATCGTGAAAAATCGCTAAAAAGATCAACTTCATGTAGGCCTACCATAGCACCTAGACCAAGCTACGGAGGTCTTTAAAAATGGCGTCCCCGTTCATATCTATGGAAAGTGCTCAGTGGCGCAGAGACAAGCGAGAGCGCGAAACGGACCACGCCATCTTTTCCAACATGTCAACAATCTATAATGCCTTAAAGGTCCCATCATGGCATGAACATTTCACTTCATGAGGTTTTTTAACATTAATATGAGTTCCCCTAGCCTGCCTATGGTGCCCCAGTGGCCGATCTGGAATTGTCCTCATAAGAGGAAAGGTTACCTTCCCTTTCTCTGCTTTGCCCGCCCAGAGAATTTGGCCGCCAATGAGAAAATGAGCTACGACCATGCAAGCGTGATATTGTTTTTTCTTGAGACATCAAGGCTTGCAAACGACCGAATCATGGCACTTAGCCCCGCCTCTCTCCTCCTCATAATATTTACATACTAGTGATGTGTCGTTCGTGAACGATTCGTTCATTTTGAACGAATCCTTACAAGGACTCGGGAGTAACGAGTCCTCTCAAAGAGTGATTTGTTCATTTTCTCGTGGCCGCGCATCGGGACTGTTGCATAGGCTCGTCCAAGTAAACAAAAATGATTCGTTCATTTCCCGACTCGGTCTTCGGGTACGAGTCTTTGGATAATTTTTCATGTGACCTGCATAGGCTCTGTAGTGGTAGCTAGAGGAAACACTAGAGGGAACGATTCGTTCATTTCCCGACTCGGTCTTTCTACGAGTCTTTGGATCATTTTTCACGTGACCTGCATAGGCTCTGTAGTGGTAGCTAGAGGAAACGAACGATTCGTTCATTTCCCGACTCGGTCTTTCTACGAGTCTTTGAATCCTTTTTTCACGTGACCTGCATTGTATTATTTAGTAGAGGAAACAGTTTCCTCATTCCCTTTAGCGTGGCTGCTGTTTCAGTAAGACGTGAATGATATTCGCTCAAGTCATCATACTGACTGGTTTTGTTATTTTCACTTTACATTTACACTTACAGTTTAGTGCAGTGGAATTGTTTGCCGTGATAATTAAATGCTAGTGTGATAATAAATGACCAAATCATACAAACTGTCATGATACATTATTTTAATGCAGGAATTTTTTTTTAAATAGTAGCTGCTGGTGCACATGTCATGCACTAACCTACATGAGAATATGATACGTGTTTGCAGTAGACGGATAGCCCCCCCCCGCCTTGAAATGAACGAATGACTCGAAAAAAGATTCGTTCATTTTAATGAACGAGATTCAAAGAACCGAATCAGTAAAATGATCCGAACTTCCGAACACACACAAAAATGTGTAAAATAATGCTTTGTTAGCAACAAAAAAAAGTAAAAGTAATTTAATTCGACAGTTGTCACATGTTTAATACCAATGCATCACACTGCACTTAAGTTCCCAACTAAATAACAACTTTCACTGTCATCGAACCAGCGCTTTCAGACTTGTAAGCGTGACCACTAACGCTAGTCCAACGAAATGCTAACGCATCGTGACTAGCTAGCTAGCACATAGACTGCAGATCACTAAGGTTTACATCAGTTACACTTTATGCCTATTGTATAAGTCAAACCCCACAACTAAATGAATCTCGCCACACCCTTGCACCTAGCATTGTTGTTTATAAACCAATTACTATTAATATTAGCAGACTAGGCTGACAGACGATGACTGTCCCACTTTACCACACAAGCTGTCCCACATTACCTGAAAATGCTGCCTGAGTGAAAGAGGGGGTCACTTTTGAAATTGTGTAGCTCCTAAAATACTGTGTATTCCCATTTCATTCCAACATGAAAATGTTCCTAAGCCTTAAAACCATTTATAGAAACACCACTGGGGTGAGTTAACAGTTTTTTTTGTAAGTCTACTGGAGCCTCTACCAAAATGTGTCCCACATTACCTGAAATCACCCTATATAAAAGCATCCAAAAACAGCATGCCATGGGACCTTTAACATGCCACGATATCACAAATTATATTAGGCTATAATTACGTTTGTTATGCCATGAATAAAACATTCATTACAAAATGGTTAAATCTGCTTTAAAATTTAGAATAAACTGTTCTGCAGTACCGGTCCTAGCACAACTGGCGCCCTAGGCGAAATGTATCAACAGAACCCCCCCCCCCCCGAAGCGCAATTCGTAGTGCTTCGTTTTATTTTTATATATATTTTATTTTTGAAATTGGTTAGTTCGTAGAATTAGTTTAACCATTGTACTTTTTTTTAACTTAATTTAAGACCTGTATATGTTTATTGTTTGCACCTTACTGCCACAGACAGTAAATTCTGTGTTTGTGTAATATGGGAAAATGTGTCCAAACTTTTGACTGGTACTGTAGGCTACATGTAGCCTGGTCCTAACCAGACTCTCGTACATTGCATTTGTACAGAGAGTCTGGCCTCGCTCCATTGACAAGCGTTGACTTCCTTGTAGGCGGGTACTCTGTTGAAGTTTAAAACTATTGGATCTGCCCAGAGCCACTCTGATCTGCCATAACCAATCGCTAGCGTTCGCCTTAGCCAATTCCTTCACCACTACTGTAACAGAGCTAGCTGCCGTAGCTGGAAAATCAAACAGTTCCCGAACTTCGTGGGGAGGAGGGCCACAACATCATGGCCACCAACAAAACTCAGCAAAACTTGTTCTTGCTCCGGCTTTAGCTGTTGGATATTCGGCAGCGTTGCCACAACGGACCGAATGGCTTTGCTCGCATCTTTCTCCGCCGCCATTACGGAACTACAACACAAACTAGCGCGACATCAACGTCCTCGTTCTCAGCCACTCCCTCTGTTCACTGATTCGCCGGTAGAAAATCAACCTGAAAAATCTAACTTACGTACCTCATGGCCAGACCTATGTACAGAAGCAAAAATAAAATTGAGCGGAAGTACGTAGGAGGGCAGAGCCAGGCTAGGCTACATGGCGAATAAACCAAATCCTGATTGGGATGGGAGAAGAAACCCACCCAAATGTGCTTCGGTTAAACGGGCGTGGGAGGAAATTGCCACAATTGTTATAAATCAAGTTCACATACATATAGATTTCTCATGAAAATCTTTTTAATCATTGATATGAAAGAAAGGTACTAACACAGCCATACAATAAATCAAAACAATGTAACGTAGCTTCGCAGGAAGAAGACCCTGGCCTCGCCAGCAGTGCGCACGGGCCAAGCATGCGCCCTTAAAATAGCATCTGAATAACGCGCCATTGACTTTAGACTACATTTTTCCTGATCTGTGGTGGAATTGTTTTTCTGAAACTGCAAAATAGCACCAGGGAACGTTTGCGCCGGAACACGCCTCCTTTTTTCGCTGAACCGCCCCCGGGAGCGCAAGATCATTCCCTAATTTACCGACGTGCGTCTGTGGAGGGAAAAGTCCGCTTTGCGTCGAGTGCAAACTAGGAATGATGATTGACAAAGGTGGTTGACAAAGTCAATTGCGCTGGGTGCAAGATAAGGCCCTCTGTCAAAAAGGGGATTGATACGTTGGTCCCAACATCATAAAGGGGTGGGTATGTTGTCTCCAACCAATAGCATGGAAGCGTAGATGGTCCGAACGTCTTAAAGGACTCGGTATACTTCACGCTTATATGGAACGCGATATGTGCTCAAACCCAAAATTTAACGTCCGTGTACGGACACATTTTGCCGTGTACAGGCAACAGAATTTGACGTCTGTACACGGCCATTTTAACGTCTGTACACGTTTAAAATTAAAACCAGATAACGACCATTGCAAGAGAGAAAACATTTCCTCAGTCAACCTATAGTTTTGAATTATGGTTAAGAAGGCTAATATAAATAAGCAGTGACATTATCAACAACTGTAGGCTATTTTGTGAGGTGCTGGTTACTTACTGAGAAAAAAAATATACAAAAAAAGGTATAAATTTCAGATTGTTTGCTAAAGTGCCCACTACATGGCAGTGTGAGAGCACAAATGGCAAGGCAATCCATACCCAAGGATAAATTGTGGCGCAACAGCAAGCAAAATAAAATGACAATAAAACAGGTTAGAAATCCACAGGGTTGAAGACAGCTGGTCTGTACACAGAGGCAGTCACTCAGCGTATGCGTACATGAACTTTGCGTGAAGTATATTTTGGATTTTAGTCAAACATACATATACATACATAACAAACATGAACCAGATGAACCTGTACTTCTGCATTTGAGGCTATAGGAGTAGTCAAGACGGAGTCTTTTGGGTTGTTTCTAAACCTGGGTCTCAGGTAAGCTACATGTTAGGGCCCCCAAGACTAGAGGACATGTATTTGGCTGAAAGGTAGGTTTCCTGGTGTCTCAAGGTGATCAGCTAATTTCATGATAGGTAGGCCTAGACGTTCTTCACTTACTTATACATTCCTCTACTTCAAAATGTATGCCTGGTTGGGAAGTGGTGGTGGATTTTTTTTTTTAAGTGAACAATATATGAGGAACACAAGGTGGCAGCAATATCCTCACTCCACACTGACTGAACTGTGGGGGTGTTCAACACTACCTCTCACAAGACTACACACCTTTATGTACTTTTTATAGTACAGCAAAATACTCAGATTAAATACTAAAGACATTTGATTCAATGAAGGCCTACTGATTTGTAAGTATAAAGTAATGTGACAGGTATAACTGAGTGTTCAAACACACTTGTGCTGATTGTGTTTGTGGCAGAAATCTCTGGTTCTTCATGGGAGGGATTAGAAACAAAGAGTTCCGGCAGTCATTCATAGTAAAACATCTTTGTCACAAGGAAGTCCGAGCAAACACGAAAACTACATTCAGGTAAGAGGATTCGGTTCTCTATTTATCAAGGCTTGGGCTTTATATAAGGTAAAGCTTGAATACACTGTTTGGGAACATGCCTTGGCTAAGACTGGCTAAGACAAACAAATATTCTCATATAAATACCGTAATACATTTATATATATAGATATATATCTATATATACATGCACTGTATGTACTCTATGTGAATATATTTGATATCTTTCATGTATTTATTCTTGTGTAAAAAGGATTGTTTTTAACTAGCAACTTAACAAAAAACTTCGGCAAACGTTCCAATTTCACCTCGCTTTGCCCATATGAATGTTGTAAATCAGTGAGGAAATGTGATTGCTGTTTAATACATTTACACTATTATTATTACTAATCACATATACTTAATAATACAAGCATTTGATTATCTGTTATTCCTATTGTATATTATTTATTTCTCAGTATTTTCCATTTTCTTAGATCAGATGGAAAGTGACATGACTCATAGAGTTGACATTTGAGGTGTCAAACTCATGTAAAATCATAATGTCTTACTTTAACAGAGAATTACTTTATGTAAGTGATAACGTTAACATTATCATGTACAGGGGGGTCTACAAACAAATGGGTACTGTGAAATGAATCATTAATTGATTAACTGAATATTTTTCCGAATCATATACAGAAAATGGTCCACCACATACTGCTGATATTTCTCACTCTTTGGTTTTGTGGTATGTATTTCATGCAATAATGTATTAGTGTGTGTGTGTGTGTGTGTGTGTGTGTGTGTGTGTGTGCGTGTGTGTGTGTGTGCAAAGTGCAAGGGGGAACAGGAAAGTTAGACCACAAAAAGTTAACGGAAACTGAACTGCTTTTTGGATGGGTGTTGCATGGACGCCTCTCACTAAGCCTTCACAATAACACTTTTCTATTGCACCTTTCTTTTCTTCAGAGGTAACTGTGGCTGTTGAAGGTAGGTCTACATACAATAATACCATAGCAACAACACTGAGAACTAAGAATAAATCAGTCCTTCAATAAGTAATATGTACAGTCAGGAATGTTAGTCTCATGTCCTGTGTTTAAGCCTGAAAACCTTATACCAACATTTTCTGATCTTCTGATTTACTTACATTCTGCTCACCCCTGCCCACGCCAGCTCTCCCATCTCTCTCTCATCTCGCATTTTTTTCTAGAAGCGAATGTGACCTGCTACAGGATTGATCCTGCCACCATGGCTGGCATCATCGTCGCAGATGTGATCTTGACCCTAGTCATTGTCTTGGTCACCTACCATTGTGCAAGCCGGAGGAGGAAGGGGAAAGCGGAAGGTGCAGGTTGAAGCTTGCTTAGTTACTGATCACATCCCTCCTAGTCAAGATATTACTTTCCCTAGGTTGGGTCATGTTGTTGTCATGTTGTTGTCATGTTGTTGAATAGCACCGTTTGTCATATTTGCTGAAATAAACTGATAGCAACCAATAAATCAAAATGTTTGACAGTAAAATGAAATCAATCCTATATCTGTGGGTGTTGCAGGACTGTAATCAACACAACCAATTATTAAGGTAGAAACGGCACTAATGATTGAATGGCACTCGTACCAAATGCAGTTATTGGACGGGCTATTTGTCTGTCTGTCGGCCTATCTCCCGGCAGTAGTCAGGCAGCGCGTTCATGTGTTTTGGGGGAGTTGGATCATTTGGTTTGAATACTTTGACACTCTAGCTAAAATTGCTAGGTTTGTACAACCCCCCCAAAAAATCTTGCCTATCCTGCCTTTAACACAGGTTTACATAAACAGTGTCTCTCGAACTCAGCATAATCTATTTTCTCTGTTTCTTTGTTTGTCTGTCTCTCTCACTCTATCTGTCTTTCTTTACCTTTTGTTCATTCCCATCTTTTTTCTCCTTTCAGCTGACAAGATCTACATGAATGTCAGGGCAAACTGCAAGACATGACGTTCCCCTGAGAATCCGACATACCATAAGGTTTCACATCTCCATGAAAGTGGATGATGAGTTAAATGCACAAACAATTGTACAATTTTTATTTAATTCAGGACAAATTTATTTATATGTGAAAGCACGTATTTCTTTCAGGCAGCTCTTAACCAGTATTCAACTTTTTGGATTGTAAATATATTCTGTATTTGTACTATGCATAGGCATGATCAGGTGTCCAATTCCGGCCCAGATACTTCCCATCGATAGAATAGAATATGTTATCAATAAGGGTTTTGTGATTTTATAAAACATTGTACCTGTAAAACCATTTTTATTTGTTATATGTTTTTTTTTGTGTGTGTGTGTTGGGGGGGGGGGGGGGGGTTGAAACCATGACCGTTTCATAAATTAAGATTTTTGTGCAAATGTACCCTTACTGTAATACGATAATTCAATCAATCAACATTTATTCATATAGCACATTTAAAAACATCACACGTTGACCAAAGTGCAGCACATCCCCAGATCGCCACAAGCAAACAATCACAGATGCACAGAACACAGAGCTCATCAGAAGCATCACATTGGGATCTCCATGTATCTAAGGACACTCACAAGAAAAAGAGAATAGATGCGTCATCAGCATAAATTTAAAACAATCAATTGAGTCAGATGTTCTAATTTGTAGTGGGGGGCTATTCCAGAGGGGAGGTACTGCCACAACCAAAGCACAATCTCCTTAGGTTTTAATCTGGGTTTAGGGACATTTAAGTGACGGAGTGACGCTAATAAACTAAACTTGTAATAGTTCATCGTTGTAACTTACATCAAAGCAAATAAAATGATTTAATAACTAAAAACATTGTGTAAAATGTTCCCTTCTTTTATGTAAATTCACGGAAATCCACAACTCCAGTTAAACAATGGAAACTCGCCATCAAAAAATGAAACCTTGTCATTTACCAACTGCCATTTACTGCCACCTGCTGGAGAAACATTCTTCCAGTTTAACAGGAAAAAACAACGTTCGTAAATGTAGTCTGTACACTGGTGATCAGTTCTAACACACACACACACACACACACACACACACACACACACACACACACACACACACGCAGAGTTACATTATCTCATTAGCTGTGTATGTTTGCCTAGATTGATATCTGTCCTGGCGGTTTAGACTGACCCATTTTTCTTTCCTCTATCTAATCTGATCGAACCTCTCACACGCTGAGGCCTTAGGCTCAGCCTCTTTGTTACTTTTAAGAAATCCTTTGTCTTGGACAATGACATGGAAATAGCCAGTCAAAGTGTTAGTAGCTCGGTAATGTGGTGATATATGTTCTATTACAGTAGAATAAGCTGGAGGTGAAAGCTGATGTATAGATACTCTCTTTTTCTAATACTGAAAAAGGAAGCAAGCTCTTCTGATACCAGCATTCGGCTAGTTAAAGTGTTGCTTCCTTCACCATGTTTCTTGAATTAGTGTCTATGTAGTAAATAGTGTCATGTGCAAAAATGTATCTTATGATGCGATGTTAAGACAATTGATTGTTGGACAACCAGCTCAATCCCCTCTCTACCACATCATGAATGTATATTTTTTCAGCTAAGGCATCCACAGACAAAGGTTAGATCACTTATTGACGGTCTTTGTCTTTGATCAACTTTTAGATGCCCTTCCAGATAAAGGGAGAAAAGTGCTTTGTTTTGTTTTACTCTCAATGTCCCTTTATTTCACATGCGGTTGTGGGTTCCATCAGGTTGGGCCAGTGCAGTTCTGAGGTGACAGCTGAAACATTTCTGCTAACCACCGGATTCATTTGAAAGGGTCTGAGAGGAAATTGTTTCGTGTAGGTGTCAAGGTAACCTTTTGACAGAAACTGGTAACAGCTAGTTGGCATAATAACGATCGTTTTGGTGAAAGTTCGAAAGAAGGATTTGTATATAGAAAAGTACTGTCTGTATGTCTGTATATTTATTAGATTCACTCTGGTGGATGTAGCAAAGCAACAATTTCCTAACCGCACCCTAAACCAGGCTTTGTAGATGGTCTGACCCCTCTAAGGATGGTCAATGTAGAAAAGGGTTCAACAACATAGCTGTCTAACTGGTCTCCAGGTGGACGGGGAGACACAGAAAGAGAAAAATACTTGTGAAAACAAGTCCACTGATACCACTCCCTGGCTTTCTCATCATTCAGTATTTCTCTTCCTACTCCCTCACACACACACACAGGGCGATGTAGGTGACCCCCTGCTGACTCGGCCGCTCCTACAGTGTGTGGACTTCCTGTCTTCTCTCAGACACTCCTACAGTGTGTGGACTTCCTGTCTTCTCTCAGACACTCCTACAGTGTGTGGACTTCCTGTCTTCTCTCAGACACTCCTACAGTGTGTGGACTTCCTGTCTTCTCTCAGACTCTCCGGGCGCACATGACTGGGAGCACCAGAGATTCTGTCATAGATTCCACCTCTCTGTCCGCCTCGTTCTCTGCCTAGCAACAACAACCTGAAGATGGCCAAGGACCTTTGTATTGTCGCTCCTCTGAATGGGATGTTTGGTGAGTGTGTTGAGTAATTTACGACGACTGTATTCTGTGTGCAGTTTAGGTATTAAACAATGTGTCAGTTGTCAATAGTCAGTTGTGTTGTTCAGAAGTTATTCTGTAGTAGTGTGTAAAACAAAAATCTGCAAAACCTACCATGTAACTACGTAGCAAAATCTATCTTGACAACGTTGTTAATAGATAGAAACTTCTATGCAGTTAAACTTCCTTACAGTATAGTGAAGTTAATACACACATGAAACTTGGTATGGGGGAAGTTGGATTTCCAGGCTTGTAAAGTGAATGTTAACATGTTGTCTTGTTTTGGTAACTCAACCTTCAACTACCCCTTTCAGGCCCGTCACCAGCCTAGTGGAAGGGGGAGTTCTTTAAAGTGGACCCTTTAGCAGTTTTGTCCTAATTTTGGGTCTTCTGACCTTCTTCGAGTACTTTTCTAGTGACCTACACCACTAATACTTAATACCATTGAGTTACATAGCATTTCCTATGTACCCATAATGTTTTATCTTTATGTAGTACTTTATTACATAAGGTACTTTATGTCATCCTCAATGTAAAGTGTTTAACCTTTGGAAATAATTAAAATCAATTTAATTGTTTCTAAAATGCCTTCTGATGATGCTATGTGAACATAATAATAATAATCAATAATAATGTGATGTCCTCATGATGCCCTTACTGCTCAGGTGAAGCGTGTCTTTTCATGAGGGTGGGTGTTGATCTGAGCGATGCAGTTACAGGAAACTGTGTCCGGCCTCACTAGAAACAGCATATTCTGGGTGATGTGTAGTCCGTCCGGCCACGGTTAACACACAGCACTTCCTGAACACTTTGCTTCATGTTTCTTTCATTTTGTTTATTTTACCTTCTGACTTCTGACTTCCAGGCCCTACAGAAGAAGGGCAAGGTAAATACATTCTGTCACATACTAGGTATCATTAAGCATTATATACCCGTTGATACCTTGTGTGTTCCACATCTGATCTCATATTCTTGGTATCTTTGGCTCTGTTTTGAAAGAATGTTTTTGCCTGTGCAGAATGTGGACACTGCTACCAGCTGGACTTGGGGGCATTGGTAGGCATCATCGTCTGTGACATCATCCTCACCCTCTTCCTCGTTGCTTCTGTGTTCAGTTTCACAGTGTGCAAGAGGAAGAGGAGCAGAGCCAGCCCTCACGAGGGTGAGTTTGTGTCTGGGTGTGTGTTTGCGTGTGTGCGTGTGTGAGATTGTGTGATTGTGTGTGTGTTATTCTAACCAAATAGCCGTTTGCTCCTTCTCTCCTTAGCAATGGCAAAGACCTCCAGTTCTGTGAGGAAGACAGCTGAGATCACTGAATCTCCTTACCAGGTAGACACAGACACATGTATACACAAACACAGTCACATACACACACACACAAATACACACAAATGAATGTGACTCTGCATTTGACTGTTGTAGGAGTTACATGGAGTCCAATTAAATGTGTACGAAGATCTTCAAACATTCAGGAAATAGGATATCTTAAGAGGGACATTCTCGGAAATTGTTTATGGCTGGAATATGAGAATAACGATGTTACAATGATCTGACTGTACTATTATTATGCTTTTTTCCTGATGTAGAGCTAAGATATATGTGTCTACCTTACATACTGCATCTATTTGTGTGTAAAAAGTACAGGATTGTATTTAAGTTAAGGTTAACATTAAATTGTTGTTATTTGGGATATTGGAAATTCCTGCATGATTGTTTGTATCTTAACTGTTTGTATCTGTATTGTTATGTTTCTGTACCGCTTATATACTTATATTATTCACATGCTTAATTGTACTGAATATGTATTTTTCTACATTTGCTTTCATTTGACAATATTGTTGAATTATGGTCATATTGTTTCCCCTGTTGGCTTTCTTACTGACAGTAAAACAGAATCCCTTCTATGCATTAATTGTAGAGAAGAAAAGAGAAGAAGAAAATAAAAAATCCCAAGAGATATTCTGGTCGGTTGTTTCCCATGAGTCAAATGTTGTAGGCCCTGACTAAGCAGTGTTGTACTCAATCACATTTTGAACATTAAAGAACTCGTTCATGAATATTGTGTTTGTTAAAACATTCTTTGGATGTGACTGTTTCAAAATGTAACAAACATGAATTTCTGCTAATTACAATAAATGTACCACATTAAACTATTGTATTTTAAATATCTTTATTCAAAAACAATGATGAGGGTGGAGTTGCCAATCCACCCAACCCAGAATAAAACAGAAAGGCATCAGATCCTTTTACTGCCACGGGAGCTTGCTCTGCATGAAACTACAAATGCGTCTGTTGTTGGCGGCTCTCCAAGTGAGACTGCATGTACAAAGGAATCCACCGTAGACAAATGGACTACTGGCCGGGTCTTCTGACAATCTGATCAAGTGCTAAAGCACAGCAAACAGAGTTCCCAGTGAGACATTACAATGCATCATTCCAAAAACAGAAACACCAGTATCATGACATGCAATGGCCTCTTGGAGGTTTGGAGAGAGCTGGGTTCTACAGGTAAACCAGGGTGTGTGTCCTACGCTCAGATCCTGAACTTACTTGCTGGGTTCCTCTCAGCACTGATAAACTCCCAGGTTTCTGTGGAGGGATTGAACACAGTTGTTATGGCTGTTTTTGTTTGTTTGGGTGAGTATAATTCAGTTGAAGAGCGTTTGACGGAAGTTCAACACGTCACAGGTCCCCTGTACGTTGCTTTGGATCAAAGCATTGGTAAATGAAATCACATAAAATCAAGTTTACCCTGTCAGCACCTGTCTTCAATGCATAAGACAGACCTACCGTCAAGATCATCTCTGCTGTATCCTTCCTCAAGGATTCTCCCATTGGCCATCTCCAGACTGTCCAGGTCCTGTGGCTCTCTGACTGGTTTAACCATAGCATTCACCCCAAGTCTGCGACTGTCCCCAGGCACGGCCTCCCTCTCTGGGCCCTCATGGCCCTGCCGATCTTTGCCCTCCCCACTGGCATTCACGGCAACATGGAGCCCTTTGACTGCATCACTTGGGTCTGTGGATACACAGCTGGTATCCTGGCAGTCTGCCACCTTTGACCCCTCGCTGTTTAGACCCACGAGCTTGTGGTTGGTGACGTTTCTCCCTCTGGGGACGGTCTTCAGGGTGTCCCTGCGTTCGGCGCTGCCGAGGTCCAACTTGTCTGGGATCAGCACATGGGATGACATGTTGGAAATGCCCACGTCGCTAAGAACATCGCCCTCTCTGCTGCTCATGACCTGCTTCACTGTGTCTTTAGACAGAGGCAGAGAGAGAAAAAGAGAGGGAGGGATATAGATGGAGAGAAAAAGAAAGAGTGTGTGAGAGGGAGTGAAAAAGAGAGAAAGAAAGAGAGAGAGATAGCAAGACAGAAAGGGGGGGACTTTCTTTACATCCTTAGTCTATATGGACAAGTACAAGGTACCTCATGACTTGCCAGTGCCCCCTTACCTCTCATCATTGCAGAGTTTTTGACGGAAGCTACATCTTTGTCTGAAGCTGTTGTCTCCTCACTGTCATTGACTACCACAAAAACACAGAGGTGTGGGGTTTAATATTAGTGGCACATAACTACCTGATATGCAATAACATTGAGATGTAGGTTCCTACCTGCAGAATTAGTAGCTTGCGCCATCCTCCATGTTTCTGATTAGAATAATTGAGTTATTAGTTATGACTCACCCATTGAATTAAACACACTGAATATAATTGTTGGGCATTATTATAGAAATGTATGAGCACAATATACAATTAGTAACATGTCAAGTGTCTTCAATTGCCGTCCTCTTTTAGATGGAGGGAAGGTAGGGAGTGAAAGAGTGTGCACATGTGAAAGAGAGGAGAGAAAGCGAGCCAAAAGAAGTGTGAAAGACAGTCTGTCTGTCTGGTAGTCACACAAATGAAATCATTATACATTTGACACACCTCTGCTCTCTACTGAGTTCTTTTCGTGTCGCTCTGCATCTATTCAACATTGAGAAACAAATTCAGAAAAACATTTTCAAACATTTTGATCCTGTAACCTTGAATTATGGCGATGCCAAACTCGATACCCACCTGTAAGGTCGTGTGAGTTACCACTCTCTCTGGATCTTGCCTCTGAATCTACAGTCTCTGTAAAGAAGACAACATTTTTCCCATTGTTTCATTGGGTGCTCAATATCCTCGTGTATTTGTTTAAAATTAGTCTGAAACTTGTCTGATAAACCAGCATTCGGGGCTGGTTTTACTTTTGACATTTCTGTAAAGAAAGTAGTTATGGATGACAAATAGAACTCATAACAGAAAGCCTGTAGGTATGGGTTGATATGTGTACTAAACCTACTGCCTACCTCCTGAGGCCTTCTCCTGCTCTGCAGTGGTTGTGGTACCACCTGAAACACACAGAGGTTTGGCTTAATATGGAACACAAAACAGATTTTTCATCTAGAAATAACTCTGCTCGTAATTGTATTATCACTGACCTGGTGTTGTGTCGGGGTGGTCAAGGGTATTTCCATGCTCTGAAAAAAGTGGTTGGAATGCATGAGCGATGAGTGTAATGCAATGAGAGTGTTTTAAATAGGTTACATTTCAGCGGTGGAATCCCTCCTGTTTAGATGTATCTTGTCCCTTATTCAACCCAGCGAGGAGAGAGGAAATGTCAGGTCTGAGGAACAAACCATTAAGATCTTCAGGGACTGGGTTTTCCTGTGCTGTAGTTGTATCTGTAAAGATGAAGATAAAAGAAAAGGGGGTGGATATGCAACATTT
Organism: Osmerus eperlanus; assembly: GCF_963692335.1. Taxonomy (NCBI): domain Eukaryota; kingdom Metazoa; phylum Chordata; class Actinopteri; order Osmeriformes; family Osmeridae; genus Osmerus; species Osmerus eperlanus. The sequence continues at coordinate 5,142,787 of NC_085024.1, forward strand.
CGCATTATCTGGATTCTCTTTTTACACAACTCAAATAGTCTTACAAGAGAAGAATATGGTGGCTTTGACACAAGTAAACCGTCTTACTACTGAAACGAAATATTGACTCATTGTAATTATTATTATTATTTATTTTATTTATTTTTTATTATTATTTTTTATTTTTTTTAGATATTTTTTATTTTATATTTAAATTGTTGTATTCTTAGATTGTTTAGTTCTTACAAATAGTTAAACTTTTGTACTTTTACTTAATTTAAGATCTGTATATGTTTAGTGTTTTGCACCTCCCTGCCACAGTAAATTCCGTGTTTGTATAACATACATGGCGAATAAACCTGATTCTGATTCTGATGAAAACCTACACACATTAAAGGCACATTAAAACATATCCAAAAGGTTAACATTGAAACATGCCATCCCATGTTTGAAAGAGGCAGTACCTTGAACTGGTGTTGTGAAGGAAACAGTAAGATGTACCAGAATGGACAGACACAAGAGGCTGGAAGAAACAACTGATTACTCACAAAAGTCTTCATATTTAGTCATACATCTCATAAGTTTGTTATTAGTTAGTTCATATAATTGTTGTAATATTGTTATTATAATATCCAAAGGTTAGGGGAAAGCAAACACATTGCGCATGCGCAATGAAGAAAATGTAAAGGTGATACTCACAGCTTCATTGTAGGATGACGTTGCAACAGACGTCCACTATGGTGTCCAGGTGGTGAGCATCAAAGGTTTTATAATACTACTTGAGCTCTGATTGGCTTTTTTTTTGCAGTACTGAGCTCTCATAGGCTGGAGACTACAGAGACAAAAGCTTCACAGATGACTGGCTAAGGATGCACAGCATCCAAAGCAGGGCCAAGAATTGGTTTCACTCAAAGGGAGCAGTGGGCTTCAAAACCCGTTCATCTGTCCATGCCAACTTAGAGGGATATCATGTCACAGGAAATGACTACTGTTGTTATTGTCCCAGGTTATTTGTGAAGGAAACCGTGCATGACTGTGGGAATAGGGGAGATGAATAACCTACATTCATTGGATTAAAACTGTGGTTTAGTCTGTTGACAATTGGATGGTTATCTGCTGGGTTTGAAAACTGAGATATGTTTGTCGTAACTGGTCAAGACATTTAAAAATGCAAACATTCTTTGTCTCTGAGACTGAGTTAATTATGGGTGTTTGGAGCCTATGGTCGATGATGCAGACAGAACCATGCCTCTGGGTTTCATTAGAACAGCAAAGAGAACATAGAGGCCATTGACAGAACAACAGCTTTGCATTGTCCCAATGTATTCTGCCTGTGAGTGTTTGGAAATATTTGTTTACAGGTAACCGTCTGAGACTATGGACTATATGAGACTTGAATACAGTTCAAATCAGTTTGATTTATTTGTTAGACGCATCTTGTAGTTTGAGCTTATTTTAGACTTGGGGGTTTTCTCATTTGGGACAATAGTATCCCACTGGTAGCCACCTGGCCAACTGCCATGGCTAGCTAAGTAAGGTGTTTCAAAAAGTAATCAAAAGTAGTCTGGCACATTATTATCATCGTTGTTAAATGCATTTTTCTTAACCTTTGTGCTGCCTTCGGGTCACATGACCCAAAGGTTCACAACGAACTATCGTTGTGTTTACCCAATTTTACCCAATACAAAAACAAATAAATATCATTTTCTTTTAACCTTCGCAATGTGGGAGGTCTGAGACAGCCCGACGGTTAAAATAAAATGCTTCACTTTGTTTTTGTATGCGGTAAAGTTGTCGCAATACGACGGTGGGTCACAATGATTGATGGGTCAGAATGACCCGAAGATAACACAAGGGTTAATTGAATTACAAAGCCTGTACATTCCTGTTGGGGGTAGTAAAGAGCTCATGGGGGAACAGTCGGTCTTTGATATCCTAAGAAGAAGAAGAAGGAAGCGCGCCCCCTGCAGGAATGGAACTTCATACTACTGCTAAGCCCCTGATTTCATGCACCGCCATATTGACAACCTAACAACGTTGAGAGGTAATATAATTTTGACTATTCACGGGAAATGTACATGATCTGAAACTGCACTGTTGTGATCGAATTTAATATAGGAAAAATGCTTGAATCGTGAAATAAATCTGTGTAGCAACCCGATCATTAACGTAGTATTTAACTAGCAAATGTTTTTCAAGGCGTTGTCAGTTGTCTCGCAAGCCAGCTAGCTATATGCTAGCTAGATAGGTTAGCTTTTCACTGAGTCCAGGCCATTGCAATCACTTTTCTATGGTGTTTGAAATAAATATTCGAGGCTACCTTTTTCTATCGCTATGCTTAGCAATTGTATATTTTTTGACGCCGACAAAAATCTGTTTTTGTAGTACACCTTCGGGGTCACGTTTAAGTTTACTCGCTCACCGGCTTTGGTGCGGTGTTAGCTAGCACGCTATGGCTATCAGATAGCAAAGCCAGCTGCCTGATTTGCTTGCGTACCGGACCAGGCCATTTTTCGTGCGTGCTAGCGACTTATTACCGTCGCGAGTAACCAGTTAGTAGCAAGCTTAAGTTCCAAGAATAATGTAGCTTGGAAGCTAACAGTCATTAGCTATCTACTTAAGAGGTTTGACCATTGGCCGACTGGCCTCGCAATCTTATCAGCCTAACGTTTGCTACACACCACAAGTTACACGGTCATAGCCTTCACGATGCATATCCAATAATGTTGCTATTGCATCACGTAGAAGCGATAGAGATCTAAAAAAATATAATAGACCGATTGCTACTACTAGTGTGAGGTGTTGATCCATGTTCTCGAATTACTATTTTCAACAGGCTTTTTATCGTGGTGTTGATTCTAGTGATGACTCTACTGAGCCCAGTGCCCCCGGATTAGACTGGTTGGATGTCCTCCTCAACATTCAGGTTTGTTAAATTACTCGTTCAATATCACCCCATTTTATAATTGTTTGCCCACTATGTGACTGCTATATTGTAAAACATTGATGGTAACGCATATTCTTAAGGTCACTCCTGAATCTAGAGGATGGACAGATCTGAATTTTAAATGTCTCACCTTAATTTAGTTTACAAAACACATCAGTTGAGTGACCGTGTTATTTATTCCGGCCATTACCTGCACGGGTTTCTGATGTGAAAATACTAGACACTCGAAGAATCAAATATGCTTTTGAGACTAAATCCCAGCTCAATGTCCATAGAGTATACCGTATTTCTCCTACATGGTCTTTGAAGTTCTTTTTTCTGTTTTATGTCCTCCAGTTTCTCAACCATAAAGGCATCTCATCCGTTCTTGTTATATCCCACCTGTCATCAGCAGCTTGGAGCAAAACTCCAAGGTATAGTGATTCTGCCACTGCTGTGCTAGGGGGAAAATGACTAGTCGAGAATCACTGCTGGCAGTAACGAATGAATAATGTATATTGATAAGAGTACAGAGCATAGATTTGATTAAAATGTAAGATTTGGGAAATTGGCCTGGTAAATGTATAAGGAACAACTATTTTAATATGACTTAATATTTCAGCAGAACCCCTAGTGGATGTTAACAGAGCCCCAAGCATCTAGTAGTGACTGCATGCTTCTAGGCTCTCTTTTAGATTTTAATATGTTTCTTTTGTGATCCCCCAGGTGATCCAGAAAAGATCCTTTTGTAGAATATGTCAGGCCCGGTTCCAAGCCGCTCTCGAGTTTACCCTGATGTAAACACACAGAGGCCCCGGGAGTACTGGGACTATGAGTCCCACGTGGTTGAATGGGGGTATGTGACAATGGCAGTTAGTTGTTTTTGATCATTTGAATATGACTGTTGCATATGTTTTTTTCATTTAAAAATAATAAAAGACTGGGTGATCTATCTAACTTATCTCTTCTGTTGATTTATCAGGAATCAAGATGACTACCAACTGGTGCGAAAACTGGGCAGAGGCAAATACAGTGAAGTGTTTGAAGCCATTAACATAACCAACAATGAGAAGGTTGTTGTCAAAATACTTAAGGTATGGATGTAGAAATACTATTTAGTTTGTCCAATTGAATGAGAATCTTACTTAGTGCTAAGACATCATTGTTCGTGGCTTCTATAATATACCGGTGTATTTGACACTTGAACGATGTGTTTGTTTAGCCTGTTAAAAAGAAGAAAATCAAGAGAGAAATCAAGATTCTGGAAAACCTGAGGGGTGGTCCCAACATCATCTCCCTTTTAGACATTGTCAAGGATCCTGTGGTAAGTCGCCTCTCTGATCTCTACATTTGGAGCTACAATTATGAATGATTGAAGGCATCTCATCTCTCATGCTCTTTCCTCCATTTTCAGTCGCGCACTCCTGCACTGGTTTTCGAACATGTAAACAACACAGACTTCAAGGTGGGTATATGGTGTGAAAATTATTCACTTTTTACCCCCCCTTTTAAACATGATTATTTTATACCATGTCCACCGCCCAGACGTTAAGTGTTAACATTTGATTCTCATCTCTTTCTTTATCTAGCAATTGTATCAAACCTTATCAGACTTTGACATCCGGTTCTACATGTATGAAATCCTGAAGGTAAGAACCTCATGCTGGTGGTTAGTGCCTCATGTCATTAGAACACTGCCAACTTTCAGTTGTTTAAATACTTGGTCAACAACGCTGAACCATGACGATGGTAAACAGGCCAAACTGCCGTGCAGCAATAAATAGCGTGAATTATGTTCACTGGACTTTACTTCACTGCAGTGCTAGCATTTCCTCCAATTTCTTCACCTGTGCTTCATCAAAAATGCTTAACTCCTTATAGGCCCTGGATTACTGCCACAGTATGGGGATCATGCACAGAGATGTCAAGCCACACAATGTAATGATAGACCATGAACACAGAAAGGTAACAGCATTTCCCTCTCGCAAATTTCACGCTGCAGCCCGTACTTAAATCCCATCCTAAGCAGTTGCAGGGGGAGAACACACCACCAACACACACTGCTCTGTCTTCTCCCGTAGCTCCGTCTGATCGACTGGGGCTTGGCTGAGTTCTATCACCCAAACCAGGAGTACAACGTGAGAGTAGCCTCCAGGTACTTCAAAGGCCCTGAGCTGCTGGTAGACTACCAGGTGAGCTCCCCTCTCCCGTTGCGTTTTAATGCCGATTCATCCACCTAAAATCGCTTGGTGGAATGTAGTCTTAATGGGCGTGCTGTGTTATCTTGGGGCAGATGTATGACTACAGCCTGGACATGTGGAGCTTGGGTTGTATGTTGGCCAGCATGATCTTCAGGAAGGAACCCTTCTTCCATGGGCACGATAACTACGACCAGGTAGGAGCTGTGTTGGTGTCCCATTCAATATGAAACATGCCGTACTCAAGTCGCCCAGATAAAAGACCATTTTTAATGTTGCTCACCTTCTCAGTTTTAGTTTTGGTCCTCCCTCTAACTGTATTTGAAACGTGTTCACAGCTTGTGCGGATTGCTAAAGTTCTTGGGACAGAGGATCTGTATGATTACATTGACAAGTACAACATCGAACTAGACCCTCGTTTCAATGACATTTTGGGCAGGTAGGAATCCTTTGGAAATAGTTCATGGCACACAATGAAAGAACCCTTTAAATCGAACCTGTATGCAAAGATACAGTTATCGTGACCCAGCGAACTGACAGGCCTTCCTTGTTTTAACGTCTGGTTACAGACACTCCCGCAAGAGGTGGGAGAGGTTTGTGCACAGTGAGAACCAGCACCTGGTGAGCACTGAGGCCTTGGACTTCCTGGACAAGCTTCTGCGTTACGACCACCAAGCCCGCCTCACTGCCAGAGAGGCCATGGATCACGCATACTTCTGTAAGTCAGACCCTTCCACCTCTCTCACTCCCTCTCTCTACGTCTCTACATCTCTGTACATATACATCAGACAGAATAAACCAACAACAAAAATCCTGAGGTAAATCAAATATTATTTGTGTAGCCTTTTTTACAAGCATTGTCACAGAGGGCTTTCCCACACGCACCTAAACCAACCAAAACCCTCAAGAAAGACGAGGATGAACTTGTAGATGAAAAAGGAAAGTGGAAGAAACCTTTTTAAGGAGTGCGTCTTGTCTCTTTGCAGACCCCATCGTCAAGGATCAGGGAAGGGGGACCACTCCTGGAGGAATGGCTGCCACCTCCACACCGGTCAGCTCCTCAAGTATGATGGCAGGTAAAGTCCCCCAACGCAGCACTGCCGGTGTCTAAACTCCCACTCCGCAATGACAGCGTTCAAAATGAACACAGGGTTTTGATGATGATCCTTCTTTTTTTTCTTTTTTTTTGTTGTCCCTTTCGTTCAGGCATCACCTCGATGTCCTCCGCACAGCCAATGGCTAACATAGCTGGATCCCCTGTCATCTCTGCCCCCAACACTTTGGCTACACAAGTCCCAGCCTCCACTGGGGCCCAGCCCTGAACCGACCTCCTCATGGCACCTCCTCGCCTGTGTTTGTGTGCGCCCATATCCAGCCTAGCTAGTTCTCAGTGAAGGCCAGGCCCATGGGTCTCCTTTTTATTATGTTGAGAATAACACAAAAAAAAGAATTGAATTGCTTTTCATGTTCAGTTATATTTTGGGATCTGAACTTGACAGAAATGTATAGTCGCACCTGTCAGGATTATTAGAATCAATATGGTTGTGTTATTTCACAATGCCAGTGTCTAGAAATTCTAATACAATGTAGACATGAAGAAGAGAATGGATAATAAAATTTATTTTGTATGTCCCAAATAATCAGTCTTGCTTGAACCAGTTTGTTGGGGGATCCTGCTGTAGTATTTCACTGTGAACCTTTACACAACTTCGAATAAGAAGACCAGATTCTGATGTAGTTCTTGGAAGGTTGCACACACACACTACCACTTATGTGCAGGAGTTATTGGTGTTTGAAGTTGTTAGAAACTATCATTCTTGGATTGGACTTTTGTAGATATTCTACAGTTACTGTCAGGTTGCATGCACCCAATGCTGATTATAACAGGGTCAATAGTTTGCCAATTTTGTGTTACCTTCACTTCAGTATGTGTGTTCATGTTTGTTTTTTATGAAGTCTCTTACACATGGTTTTGATTACATATACAATTTTGTAACTTTTTGTTTTTATGTTGGGAGGAGTCTTATCACCTGCAAAACAACTTCAGAAATAAATGATTTAAACAGGTATTATCCGTTCAGTAGTGCATGTTGTCTTTTTGTTATCCCTTCCTTGCATGTCTGTGTTTTCAGTCACCAGATTTACGTTTTTCAAAGGGCATTTTAATCGATAACAAAGGCAGAAATTATGATATTGCATGTCTATACTTTTTCATGTTGATGCCTACTTTCTTTTAATATCTCAACAGGACAATGCTATTGTATCAAAGCATCTGGATATGAATCAATGAAAATTTAACAGGACCATGACTGAACGCACAAAATGTTATATAGGGGGCCAAAAATGATCCAAGGGTGTCTCCGGAAATAACCTGTCCCGTCTTTACAAAGGGCACGCATTCCATTGGTACACCGAATCTTTTCAACTCTTGAACAGCTGTTGAGGGAACTGGGTAATCATATTTGGATGACGCAGGAATAAATGCCGGCTTCAACTGGAGGATAAAACGAGTGATCAGATTCGTGAACCGATTCGCATTTCCTTTTTTCACTCAAGTTTGTTACTCTAGGTTATCAACATGGGGAAGTTGGTCATATTATCGATTTGTATAGCAGCCTTTGCAATTTTTTTGGGAGAAAGAATTATCAATCTGAGGTTTGTATTGGTCCTCTCTTCTTAGCAAATTGGTTAACATGCTAATCGTTAGAAAGGTAAATTAAACTTGTTTGTGATTTCATGCACCTAGCTACTAAACGATTTACGTTCCGCTGAGTTTGTGTCACTTGAGTTATACGCTAGGTTGGTTACGTCTGCTAATACCGTCGTTTGTTGACTGCAAAGACTAGTCAGAGCACGTCTTCTTGCAAGCAGTGTGCAATGCTTTCGTGCACATTGGACATAGCATTGCTATGGGGTTCCGCAGTTTTAACGCATGGGTATTAATCTTTAATCATGTTGCAGAAAAAGATGTCTTGCTTCCAGAGATCTAATCCCAAAACACCTCCAAAACTGTCGTCCAATCAAAAGCCTTGGTAAGAAATGCACAAAGCCACAGACTATGCGGTTAATGGGTGGAATGAGATAAGAATAATTGAAAGCTTATTTTGCGATTGAAATGAAAAATCGTGACTGCACTGCGAGACATGAACGCAAATATAATGTATCAATAGAACACCTTAAGTTTACCCATACACCTCTTGTGAACTGTAATTCAGCAATGACTTGTTTTATAGAGTATGGATCAGAGGACATCACAATACTTCCAAATGGACTTGCCATCATTAGCACTGTGAGTTTCAGAGTTTTAATCTTTGCAACATTTTGGTTGTACCATAGATGTTAGTATTTGTATTACTTACCAGTAAGTCTAGCTAAGTGTCTTTTCTAACATTGAACTTTTATTGAATTACCAGGGACTGAAGTTTCCTGGAATGCCATCTTACTCAGATGGCCCTGGGAAGATATACACTCTTGATCTGCAGGACTCTCGGATCAAACCAGTGGAGCTGCGTATGGACAGAGGCTTTGATTTCGACTCCTTCAACCCACATGGAATCAGCACGTACACAGACAATGGTAGAAAGAAAATGTGATTGGAACGTATTCTTTGAATTTCTTTCTAATCTAGAGTTTTGTGTAAACCCAATTTCTCGTTCACTTTTCAGATGACAAGGTATACATATTTGTTGTCAACCACCCTCAGCATAAAAGCCAAGTGGAGATCTTCCGGTTCGTTGAAGAGGAGAACTCCATTGTGCATGTGAAAACCATCAAGCATGACCTTCTCCACAGGTAGGTAGGCAGGTACCACCACCCCCCCCCCACACACACACACACGTCACACACGTCACGCACACACACACACACACACACACACGTCACAGGTGTTGACTAACCAGTTTGACCACAAAATTACAACATTTACATGAAATCTGTTCTGTTCTTTCAGCGTAAATGACATTATTGCTGTGGGAGTGGAGAGCTTCTATGCCACCAATGACCGCTATTTTACGGATTCCAATTTGAAACAGCTGGAGCCTTTGCTTGACCAGCCCTGGTGTAATGTGGTTTACTACAGTCCTGACCAGGTCACTGTGGTGGCAGATGGATATTACTCAGCCAATGGCATCAACATTTCACCAGACAAAAAGTAGGTCCACTGTATTTCTCGAGCTACGCTCTGTGGAATATAATAACATTTAAGGTTTGTGATGTTGTTAATGTGAAACACCTTTTTTCTTGCAGACACATTTATGTTGTAGATCTAATGGACCACAATGTGCATGTTTTGGAAAAACTGGAAAGCAATGCTTTGGTCCCTGTCAAGGTAAATGTAGGAAAAACAGAAACTGTGTAGTCATTGCATGATGAAATGAACAGTTGGAAATCAGCTGAAGAATCGCATCTCTGGACACCATGTAAAGACTTGTAATCATGTTATGCCACTAGACTGTAGCTGTTGGCTCCCTTTGTGACAATGTGGAGGTTGACCCAGAAACTGGTGATCTGTGGTTGGGCTGCCACCCCAACGCCTGGAGGTTCTTTCTGAACGATCCAGAAAACCCTCCTGGATCAGAGGTTGGTGCACAGACCGGTCACCTACAACTGCAGCATGTTTTTGACATCACATTACCTTAATGTTGTATTTAAAATTTTTGCACAGGTGATAAGAATCCAGAGCATTCACTCTGAGAAGCCGATAGTGACCCAAGTTTACGCTGACGATGGACATGTGATCATGGGCTCCTCTGTAGCTGCCCCCTATGGAGGGAAGCTTCTCATCGGGACGGTCTACCACAAAGCACTCTGCTGTGACCTGGATTAGCCCGTAGAAGTATCCAGAAGACTCAACAGAGAAGAGATGCATCTAACAGAACTATGTTTAGAACAACAACTGAAATGCCTCCTTTTATTCCACTTCCCTTCTCTCAAAGCCTTATTAGGGGAAATAACTGGTACTGATGCAATGTCTATGACCCAACAGTATACTAAGTGCCTTTTAGAGTTCTCATGCACAGTGATAACAATTTTGAACGTAGTTTTTTAAATTGGTTATAGGAATGCTTATGGAACCTGAATGTGAAACTAATTTTCTGCTCAATGTGAAACTGATAATAGATAATAAATTAATAAATCCTTGCTGTGTTACCTTCAGTCCAGTCATTTTAAAAGCAGTAATGTGGTGTTTGGTGAAACAGCGCCTACTTTGGCTCAGCACCCATGAACTTTTAAATAGAAGCCACGCCTCCTGTTTACCTCGTGTAATCTTTGACCAGGGGTTGCTTGGAAGTCTTCACAGCTATGAATCGGCTTTTGGTGGCAGTTTGTGTTGCTGCTTTTGCAGTAATAATTGGACAACGTATTTTTAAACTGATGTAAGTTACGTTTCACATGTTTACATGTCACACGTTATCACCTTTTACTTCAGAATTATATTATGTTGGTTTCCTTTGCAGGGAAATGAGCCTTTACTCAAGAGAAATTCCACAAAAACACCTTCCCAATTGTCAACTGTTGAAGCATATTGGTATGTACATATTTGATACATGTAGAATGAATGTTGAAAACGGTTCACTTTTGTAACGGAAGTGAGTAAGACTACTGATGTCATGTTCAGATGGTATGTAATATTCATAATAAATTGAGAAATTATGGTGTGTAGTTATGAGTTGCAAAATATGCAGTCTAAAGTCCAAGAAATTAAGATAGTAATGTATGCCACATATCAACAGGTAACATCATATTTGGCTTCAGACAGCCTACAAATCTGCAGGGTTTTTAGTGTATACTTGGTAATGTGGAATCTGCTCTCATTGTATAGACTATGGTTCAGAAGACCTCAGTATTCTCAGAGATGGACTGGCTATCATAAGCACAGTAAGTCATTCCTATGGATCTGCCTGGGTGAAAGCTAGTAGTAAATAATGTTAATTGTTAATGTGTTCACAAGCACACATCTTTAAGCATTAATTAGTTGTAGCATGGTGATTTTCCAGTTTTACATTTGTGCGAAATCCACTGCTGCAGTTGCCTCACTTGTCCAATCCTTTCCACCCAGGGTCTGAACTATCCTGGTTTGCCACAATCGGAAGGGCCAGGAAAGATCTACACCCTGGACTTGCTAGATCCCAGACTGACCCCTGTGGAACTGCAAATCAAAGGAGATCTAGACCGCGACTCCTTCAACCCCCATGGCATCAGCATCTTCACTGATGAAACCGGTAAAACACGTACAATAGTTACAATAAAGATATTGGTGATTTGGAATCGAAGACAACCAAACTCAAAGGGGAGAACTCAGCACAACAATTCTGTAGATTACAAATTGGAGGTTGCCCTAAATCTCCACATTCCTGATCAGATTATATTGGAGTCTGTAGGGTTTTGGGTTCATAGAATTCCTTGGTCATTGCACAAAGTAATACGAAATTGAGTAGCAATCCTAATGTAGCATGAACACATATAGTCATGTAGAAGTATGTACTATATTATGCACACCAAACCAGAACCTGTGGGAAATCATTATCGGTACTCTCTAATTTCGCTGTTGTTTCTCCAAATCACTTATATTAAACTCCAGTTTCCATGTATCATGGAATAAATGTGCTGAATTCAGAGCTGCACCTCTTCCATACACCAGGGAAAAGCACAGCGAGCAGACCTTTAAGTGTCAACGTTTTGTTTTTACAGATAAATCTGTGTCCCTGTTTGTCGTCAATCACCCTAATCAGCTGATTGGTGACAGCCAGGTAGATATCTTTCGGTTTGTTGAGGAAGAAAATGCAATTGTGCACCTGAAAACGATTAGGCATGAACTTCTTCATAGGTACGTCTAATCTCTTATGGCCCATAATCCAGAGGTGTTTTGTTTTTGTTTGACTAAATACTTTGTTTCCCCCTCATTTTTCCTCTCTGTCAGTGTAAATGACATAGTTGCTGTGGGACCAGAGAGCTTCTATGCTACAAATGATCACTCTTTTCCCAACGAACTGTTACACATGCTGACTGTTGTCCTCGGCCTGCCTTGGTGTAATGTCATTTATTACAGTCCTCAAGAGGTGAAAGTAGTTGGGGATGGCTTTCTGTCTGCAAATGGCATCAACATTTCACCAGATAAGAGGTCACTTTTTGTTTTGATAACATTTTATTAGATGTAACTTTTGTTTCATTTTTTCAAAATGTATTGAGCTCATTCCCAATAGTGTGCAAAAACAAAATGTATATGCTTATTTGTTGCAGGTATCTATATGTTTCAGATATTTTGGACCATGACGTTGAGGTTTTTGAGAGGCGCAGAGGGGAAGACTTGGTTTATGTAAAGGTAATTTATTAGATTAGGGATTATATTATTACAGCCCTAGATTAAAAACAGTTTCATTGGAGATCTTAATTGAATTTTTCTCTTGCTTTAGGACTCGGCTTAATCCATGTCTGTGAAATTGGGCCAATGATTATTCTCCATTAAAGAGCTGTATTTCACTCACTTTTTCTGATGTCTTTTACAGTCTGTAGCTGTGGGGTCCCTCTGTGACAACATTGAGGTGGATTATGACACGGGTGATTTATGGCTGGGCTGTCACCCGAATGGAGCAAAGCTAAAAAATACCGTGGACCTTGACGATCCACCTGGATCTGAGGTCAGTGTATGTTTCTACTCTGACCTGGTGCGAATAATCGTTGAACATGGGTTTAATAGAATGAACAATGTGAGGTTACATTAAGCACAAATGTTGAGGCCAACAGGTTATAAAGTAGATGCTTGTTTCCTGTCCGACTGTGCAATAATAAGATCAAGTTTAGACAGGGGACAGACAAAGAAAGCGTGAGAGAAGGAAATACGTCATAGTCAAGGCGTCTGAGGGGACAAAGAAAATGTAAATCTGGAGGGACCTCTTGGTAGAACAAGCAGCAGTCGTAAAAGAAAAGAACAATGGTCTGCCTTCCCTTTTATACCCAACCGTAAACTTCTGAGATTCAAACTTAAATTGCTGAGAGAAAGAATGTCCCTTCAGAGCACCTTTTAGATTTGCACTTAACGATCCAAATGACAATGCACACAATGTAGTGTGAAAAACCTTTTAAAACTTATCTACGGAAAGAAAATAAAAAAATCACAAAGATACAGTGCCCTTCAATGATTGATTATTTAAGTATTGGCCCTCATGAATCAGAAGGATGTATCAATACAGCTCTTTCCAAACATTGATGGAGAGAAGTTCTCACAACTACACTATCATCAGACATTTTTCTGCATCTGCATATAAACTCAATACATTTTTCCCACTTTGCAGGCATCAATATTCCTTCCACATGCATTACTGTATATCAGGTTATTTATTTGGTTTTGTTCATATTTCCTGCAGGTCATTCGGATTCAGAATATTCTCTCGGAGAAGCCGATAGTGACCCAAGTTTACGCTGACGATGGACATGTGATCATGGGCTCCTCTGTAGCTGCCCCCTATGGAGGGAAGCTTCTCATCGGGACGGTCTACCACAAAGCACTCTGCTGTGACCTGAAGTAGTGCCCCTTTGAATTCAAACTTGATGAAGCAGTTTGACAAACATGCAATGTTGACATAATTGCTATAACGCTGAGACGAATGGACATATTAAAAAGACATACCATTGTATTTTATTGTTTGGAAACATTACATTTGTTATAACAAAGCATTGATTTCATACAGTAAGAGATGAGACTTCTGTAGAATCAAACGCACAGTTTGAGAACAGTGTATATGAAAATGTAAACGATGTAGTGCACTTACTTTTAGAATCCTCCAATTGTGTCATAACAATTTAAAGAGAAAATAAGCTTGGAGAGCTACAAGAAAACAGCCAACTCAATAGGAGGCTCATTGTTTCAACGGTGCTGAATACCCGTCAGGTATGTGCTTATCGAGGTAGCAAAGCTGCTGTTTTTTTAGTAGGAAAAAATTTGACGCACAAAATCTGAAACGGAATCTATGTCTCTCGGCTGGCCTGGGAACGCCTCGGGGTCCCCCAGGAAGAGCTGGTGGAAGTGGCCCGGGGAGAGGAAAGTCTGGGCCTCCCTGCTTAGGTTGCTGCCCCCGCGACCCGACCCCCGGACAAGCGAAAGATGATGGATGAATGGAAATCTGAAACGGAAACTGTCCTGCGTCATTCAAGATCATAACCAGCGTCACCCGTTCTCGTCATTGTCCTCTCTCCCATCCCCCATCACTACCTTGGATATGGTAAACCTGGTAGAGCCACCCCTAGGGTGCCGGACGCTCTCTTCTGTGCTGGTGCTGGAGGTGTGTCGAGAGTTGGCAGGACAGGGGGTCTCGTTCGGGTCGTCTACACAGCCACCCTCTTCCCCTGTGGTGACCTTATCCGGAAGTTTCTCCTCGGGCACCGGATCTCTGTAGTCCTCCTGAGGAAGCAAAGGCTCCTCCTCCTGCTCCATCGCGAAGGAATTTCCGAGGGACTCCGGGGGCCGGACGAACACGGGTTCACCGATGCTGAAGCGGCGTCTCTGCCGAGGGGAGTGTTCCAGGGTGCATATCTCCAGGAGGTCACTGCAGCTCTTGGAGCGCCCCACCACCTCCTCGGGAATCACCTTCCTCCTGGCCACGACGCCAATCTTCTTGATAACCGTGCTGTAGTCCTCCGCTTCCCTCTCAGACAGGAAGTTGAAGATGTCGATGGCCATGGGCCGTTGTAGGGGGGCGACTTGTTTGTCCTTTTCGGGGTGGTGCCGTTGGTCCGGAGGGAGCCGGTGTCTCTGCCTCCTCTTCTTAAAGACCTTGTGGACCTCCACTACCATATGGACGTTCCAGCTAAAGAACAGAGAGAGCCAGGCTAGACCCATGTACATCCATAACTCCACACCCACCCGGTATAGCCTGGGGTAGTCAATGCTTGGATTGACACCTGGTTGAGGAAGAGGGACATGCATCATATTTTAATAATGTCATCATTATTAGGATTTGTCCGTCACAAGAAATCCTATTAGAATTGTTGGTTTTATTATTATAATTATTCTAGTAGCTCTCAAGTGCCCAATAACTCAAAATCTCATACTTGAAATTTGTTTGAATTTGGCACATTGATTCTACAGGCTATGAGAAAGTAACTACCACACCACCAATGGCCCGCACGTGATTTTCCCTTCGCCCCATAAGTCCAAAATGCCTGACAATTGGTATACCTGCCTTATTTTTCAAGGGGAACAAAAAAGCCTCAAGAACCCATAACGGCCACCATCTTGTATATTTCTGTACAATGAAAATGTTTCCAAACTCGACTAAATGCTAGTGGAATCTGCTCATTCCACTCTTCCTTCCTTTACATTATGTGTGCGCTCCAAACTCTCACTGACATAATTGACACACTTGAGCGAGCTTTAGGCCACACACTCAGATCCAAGGCTTTCTGGCAAGAATGGGCTGACTCTGTTAAGAAAACATTCTGTGGCTAGTTTAGCCACAGTTAATGCTACTGCTAACAGAAAGCATTCTTCTCCAGAACCATGAAGTTTCATCAACCAAACACAGCTTGGTAAGTTTTACTCCTGCTTTGGCCCACAAACTAAAGAT
Source organism: Osmerus eperlanus (assembly GCF_963692335.1). NCBI lineage: Eukaryota > Metazoa > Chordata > Actinopteri > Osmeriformes > Osmeridae > Osmerus > Osmerus eperlanus. Next base: position 5,158,452 of record NC_085024.1, read on the forward strand.
TAGGCTTACACTTATAAGAAAGCATGGGCCCGATATGGGCATAGGTGGCGCTAGACCATGCCACAAAGTTGTCCTTTTCAAAATAAATATCTGAAACTTGGTATTGCATGTCTTATTGCTCATGGGAAACAATAAAGTCTGAGGAACTCAATGTCCAATTGATGTATTTTTCTGTACAAGGATCATTTGTGAAAAACTACAAAAATGAACGTAAAATTGCCAATTAATCTCAGTGGGATCTGTGGGATACATTTCTCGACCATGTTTATTTTTCAAATGGTCCGCAATCTTGAGAAGGAATCCGTCATTGCTGCTTGCAGCTATATTTTATCCTATATTTGGTCTGTTTTTAATGTATCAAGATGGACACATACCGTAAATAGCCCTCAAGGAACACAAAAAGTTAAGTGCATTCAGTTACATACATATTACGTTTGAATTTGACCATTTTTTATTACAATCTATAAAATCGCATACCTGCTACATAGTCCCCAAAGCCGACAGTGGTGAGGGTGATAAAGGAGAAGTACAGCCCCTCCAGGTAGGTCCAGCCCTCAAAGTTCCTGAAGACCAGTGGGGGGAGCACCAGATGAAACAGAAGTCCCCAGAGAAGGAAAACCATTGTGCATGTAATCTGAACCATTTTCTGTAAAAGATGAATAAAAGAAATCTGAAACAACAATACAACATCTGAATAATGTTAACGCTTTAATTAAGATTTAAACAAATATACCGGTAATTCATACCAGGGGAAATGAAAAACCTTACAATGTACTTATTCACAGGCATTCTGATTCCCCTCAAAATACAATTCCTGGCCTTCTTACCACGCTCTGGCCTTTACGGATCAGAACCTGGCTCAGGCGCTTGGCTCGGTTTCCAAAGAAGGAGCCCAGCTCACTGATCCAGGTGAGACACAGAGGGATCCCAAAGAGGCCATACAGGATGCAGAACACACGGCCACCATCCGTCTTGGGAGCCACATTTCCATAACCTGCAACCAGAAATGTGACGACAAACTTCATCCCTGCCTTGACGGTCACTTAATACAAAACACTCATTGCGTCAGTATGGGAAATCATTGTAATTTATTTTACACACACATATATCCATTTATCAAATGTTTGAGTGGATAAAATGATTCCCGAATGCAGACTCCCTACAATATCGTCACGAGAAGACCAATTTCGACAACACCAGTTCATTGAAATTGTCCACCTATGGTTGTGATGATGGTGGCAGCAAAGATGACAGAGTTGCCCCAGTCCCAGTTCTTGTAGTCCTTTTCCCCAGTGATGGTCACACCTTGTCCAGCAGCTTGGGACACAACCTATATAGAAGAGTTTGGATGAGTTGGGTTTTACTTTTAGTTACTTGATTATTGTGATCTCACACCTGAGTTTAAAGAAAACACACACCATTTTAATATATACATCTACAGCCTCCCTTTAGTGCTCTGAGAGTGTACACACCCCAAAAACACTCAAACTATGACTGCCTGGGCATGTGGCAAACTGTCTCACTTCCTGTTAGTTGTGTTCTATTAAACTGACCTGACATGTTTAACTTGTAAGACTAAGATTTAGCTCTTAATTTTAATTAGAATTTCAAGTCGATTTAGAATTCATTTTCAAAGGGCCAATACCTTGCTTGAACCGATTCAACTTTTTTTTACCATTCCATACTGTGACCAACCAAGGAAGGACACAGCATGCCCTTACTTGTATTTTTAGAGAAGTAAATGCTTAATGGCTACTCAATTTATGTTCAGTATGTTAATACTTCTGCTGTTATATCTTTTCACCCACATTTCATACACCCTGATCAACCCAAAGAAGGAACCTTATCCTCAGGGTTCTCCGGGAAGTCTTGGAATTTTTTTAATGAGAACAACCATAACAGGAAACTGTCGTTTAGTGATACTGCAAGACCATATTCAATTTCCAGTGTCGGTCGAACACATTGTCAAATAGGCAACAATGAAACTATCACAACAAAACATAGATGATGTGGAATGGACGTTTACCCCAAAAATTTCGTCCAAGTCTTCTTTTCGTAAGCACCGATATTTGTTAAGAATTCTGTCCTTCTCGTTCTTATATTCCAACGTGGCCAATTCCCAATTCGGTTGCTCCAGTATTTGAAACAGCGCTGCTCCAATCGATAGGTAAAAAATGATACAAGACGTGAGAAAAGGTCCTTTATCATCAGCCATAGCAACAACTACAATCAAACCATCTATTTCACACTAGAATTCACACCAGTCCGACGAGCTCTCTCAAGACAGCACAGTTCGTCAACTCTACGGAACACAAAGCTTGCATGCCAACGCCAACATTCTAACTTTTTCCTTCCTGGTCCTGTGGGATCAATCTGCAGTCACAAGTGATGGTTGTAATGTCTGAACGGAGATGCTTGGGTTACATTTAATAGGGTACACATTTTAACTCTTGAGGTGAGGTACCCAACTCAACTCAAAACAATTTAACCCTTGTGTTATCTTCGGGTCATTCTGACCCATCAGTCATTGTGACCCACCGTCGTATTGCGACAACTTTACCGCATACAAAAACAAAGTGAAGCATTTTCTTTTAACTGTCGGGCTGTCTCAGACCCCCCACATTACAATGGTTAAAAGAAAATAATTTTTATTTGTTTTTGTATTGGGTAAAATTGGGTAAACACAACGGTGGTTCGTTATGAACCTTTGGGTCATGTGACCCGAAGGCAGCACAAGGGTTAACCGTTGGGCTGTCTCAGACCCCCCACATTGCGAAGGTTAAAAGAAAATTATTTTTATTTGTTTTTGTATTGGGTAAAATTGGGTAAACACAACGATGGTTCGTTATGAACCTTTGGGTCATGTGACCCGAAGGCAGCACGAGGGTTAAGGACACGCAAAGGATAGGCAACACGTCAGGTAACTTTTTATAGGTAACGCCATATCGGTTTTTAACGTTCAAATGAGGTCTCTTTAACCCTCGTGCTGCCTTCGGGTCACATGACCCAAAGGTTCATAACGAACCATCGTTGTGTTTACCCAATTTTACCCAATACAAAACCAAATAAAAATAATTTTCTTTTAACCTTCGCAATGTGGGGGGTCTGAGACAGCCCAACGGTTAAAAGAAAATGCTTCACTTTGTTTTTGTATGCGGTAAAGTTGTCGCAATACGACGGTGGGTCACAATGACTGATGGGTCAGAACGACCCGAAGATAACACAAGGGTTAAATAGCTCATACAATTTGAACTAGAGAGGGTACAATTTCTGGGGAAATTGTAGGGTGTGCTTGCTTGCGTCGGTTGCACAGGGGTCCGTTTTTGAATGACATTTTTACAACTGATATTTCTGTATATTTTATATAAAAATGCATACTTATTATTTATAAAGATTACATAGATTTAAAAGCATTTTTTTTGTGCTGCTCGTTTACAACTGAAAATACGAGTGAAGTGTAGAATTAAATATGATGTCTTCTCATTTCCCCTGCAAGAGGCAGCCTCATAGCTGAATCAAAACGAATAAATTTGGCAGACCGGTGTAAAAATTGACCTAATCTCTATGACTTAAACGTCCTTTTTAAGTTTTCCCTTCTCGTGATATTTTCAGGCATTTAGCCTACTCATATTGCATTCATTCATTAATAAAGAACCCCCTTTGAAGATTATTCTACGACGTTACCGGCAGTAGAAGATGGAATCGTGATTCAAACAGTACCATCTGCTAACTGAAAATATATGCCCCCAAAAACGTAAATAAGCTTGCCATTTATTTAGTGGAAAATCGCTCATTCATAAAAAGCTCACTGGTACTGTAGCGATCAGTCAGTAACAACGCAAAATGCGATAGCCCTGTGTGGAGAAGCTGCCCCGGTAAATTCTACTACTACAGTACAGTAGTACTAGACTACTGCTGTGTTCATCTTGGTAGCGATTGCGTTGGTTGAATTCGATTTAACGTTCCGTTGTACGGTTTAGGCTGAAATTAATTATTTTCATGAACAGATTGACACAGTTTAGGCTGTGGCAATGAAGTTAAGGATAGTAGTTAGATAGATTTTTGATTTAAGTAAGGAGAGTGCCGAACATGTTCTGTCGCCGTTTGACTTCCTAAACAGCTGTGTCTCGTGTAGGCTACTGCGTTTCAGTGAGCAACACTGGTTTGAAACCACAGGTCATGATAATTTCACCCACAAATTGTTTACTTGTAATGTAATGTCATAATAAATCCTACAACGAAAATGTATTTGTGAGGAATGTTTATTTTAACGATTGAAAACAGATGCATCATAGACCACTGTAGTATGTGTTGCCCGGGCAACAGAGGCTAATGTCATGATGCTAATACTTCAGTGACATAGTAGACTACTGTTTCCGAAAGTAGATGTACTTCCTTAATAAAATCAGCTTATATTGTACATTACACGTCACAATTGTGTGTCATATCACAAAGTAAAATTAGTAAATAGTTATCACCCTGGCCTCTTTGCTTGTGGCGTTTCTGCAGCTGCCTTGCAGTAAAGCAGTTAGCTTAGCTATCTCCCAGAAGTTAAAGAGCAGCTAAACTAATGTTCTGCTAGAGGTAGTCACGCGAGTTTTCGTGACGTTAGTGACGTAAGTAGCGTCATTGACTGTGGCTAGCAAGTTAGCCACCGTTAGCTTCACTTTTCGCCACATGAGTTACATGTTTTGAAAATTAAATCTCAAATGTCTATTTATTTTTCATTTTAATTAAGTGAAAGATTGAGCACTCTTGAAGAAGAAAATTAAAATGCAAATAGGATGATTGATTACCAATTTCATTTATGAGTCAAATAACGCAGCCACATTCTTAAAATGCAAATGCATTTCTGGAAATGCATTTGCATTTGAATTTTGGTAACGATTTGCTTCCATAAACATGTTCTGTCGCCGTTTGACTTCCTAAACAGCTGTGTAGTGTAGATGTTTTTGTAGTGTGTCTCACTTAAGCTACAGCGTTGCAGTGAGCTACACTGGTTTGAAACCACAGGTAATGATAATTTCACCCACAAATCGTTTACTTGTAATGTAATGTCATAATAAATCCTACAACGAAAATGTATTTGTGAGGAATGTTTATTTTAACGATTGAAAACAGATGCATCATAGACCACTGTAGTATGTGTTGCCCGGGCAACAGAGGCTAATGTCATGCTAATGCTTCAGTGAAATAGTAGACTACCGTTTCCGAAAGTAGATGTGGGCCTACTTCCTTAATAATATCAGCTAATATTGTACATTAGATTTCATAATTGTGTTTCACATCACAAAGTAAAATGAGTAAATAGTTATCACCCTGGCCTCTTTGCTTGTGGCGTTTCTGCAGCTGCCTTGCAGTAAAGCTATAGTTAGCCTAGCTATCCCCCAAGTTAACAGATGCGAAACGAATGTTCTGCTACAGGTAGTCACACGTGTTTTCGTGACGTAGTGACGTTAGTAACGTCAGTGACTGTGGCTAGCAAATTAGCCACCGTTAGCTTCACTTTTCACCACAAAAACGCAATTTCTACTTAAACCATGCAACGGAACGTAAATAAAATACAACCAACGCAATCGCTAACAAGACAAACCTTTTGACACCGCCGTTGTGTATGTAGTCCAAATATTGACTGATCCTTAGGGGGGCGAAAATAAACAATAATAAATAATATATATGTGAGAGAACAAAGGTTGTGCCCTTGCCGAAGGCAAAGCACACCCAATAATATATATGTGAGAGAACAAAGGTTGTGCCCTTGCCGAAGGCAAAGCACACCCAACTATAGATAGAGTAAATACGTATTTATTTATATGTATGTATATAGTTAAAATTGCATCACTTGATGAATTTAAATATATGAATAAATTATATATTATATTTACTTATTTACTTTATAGCCTATTATATTCTTCACTTTCGCTGCTCCCACTGAATGACATGCTGCTCAGATGAATGAACATGTCACTTTGTCCCCAGGGAATTCACAAAAATTGAGGTCCTTTGATGCTGACACAAGTACTCTTGTGTTTTTTGTGCTTTAATGTGTGCAGTGTCTGTGTGTTGCTGTTTGCATGTAAATGTGTGTTGGTGTTTGCATGTGTGTGTAAATGTGTGTTAGTGTATGTGTGTTAGTGTAGCGACGGTTGCTTTTATCTGTGTGTGTGACTGTGTGTGTGTTTGGGCTGGCCAGCTGTGTAAAGCTAATCTACACATTGGGTGTATCTTTTCTGCTAAACATGATAGTGGGAAAGAGGTTGTCTCATTCAACTGGGTGTCAACTGTGATGTGTTAGGCCTATGCTCCTGGGCAAATAGCTCCATGATTGCATGCTAATGTGTAGACTCACTGGTAAAACCTTTAAGACATAAGACAATGTGTCCTGAAAAAGAGGGGTTGGTAAGTGGAAAATTGGTCCCAATAATAGATTTATTTGGGGTTCAGGTCACATGTATAGTGCTGTTAAGTTGTCCTTGCTGTTTATTTTTGGATGCTTGGAAACAAGCCACTTGGTTTTAAGTAATTCTACAGACAGATGCTCTGACATCATCAGCTGTTCATGTTCCCTCCAGCTGTGAGCTCAGCCAGGCCAGAGCAATGCTGTTACTCATAAGAGACAGCATTGAGGAGGGACATAGCCCATGGCCTTTCGTGCAATTTCGTTTGAGATACTTTTTATGGGCTATTATTATAATACCAGTGCAAGCAGTCTAAAATATGAAGAATCAGCATGTTCCGTTAAGATTCGGGTTAATGTTCCAATAGTGGGGGATAACAGAACAGATGCCAGCGAGTTTAGACTGGCACGAAGACCATCAGAACAAAGCTTTTTTTGACCACACATTCCAAACATGTGATTCATACACCTGCTATCAAAGAACTCAGGTAAACATTAACACAGTAACGAGGAAGACAGAAAAGACGTCGGTGTATTCAAGTATTCCTGCCTTGCTGTTATTCTCCCGCTCTATAGTTTCCCCTGGAAGCATGCAGGCATAATACTTCTCTGAGCTTTCGGAGGAGAATTGTTTTTTGAGCACCTAGTCCGCAGGGGCATCCACCCTTTGCTGCGCTGAAGTGCTTCGTCATTGCGATACAAGCGTCACTGGAAACCTCAGATCAATACGCTTTAACTTGTGTCAGGAACCACCGGAGTTATGCCGTTTGATACTTGTACAGGACACAAATCTCAGGTAACATTGATTGCTTTTACATTTGTCAATTATTTCCTATCTTTGCTGCAACAGTCGTGTTATTTATTTTCTTCAGTTACAGTTCGTTCGAAGTTCAACGTGCGCTGTGCTCCATTTATTATGTCAAACTGCAACAGGGACATTCGTATGTCGGTCGCTGTAATTACTAAAAAAACGAAATTGGTAAACTGTACGGCGTAGACATTTCTGTCAAGGCGATTTTTATTGTAAATGAAATTGTTGGGTGAATGTTGGACATTTCATAGTCGAACGCTCACTGTTTATTGAACCTGTCTTTATGGCACTTTTCAGGTAGACTATACGTCATTCTTATTGAACACGACTTTTGTCGCTAAGATACTACATTCAAGTATGTGCAAATGTACAGGTGTTTTTCGAGCCCTCCAATCCTTCTCACGAGCGTTGCTACTCGTGACCTATGGAAAACATCACCTTAACTTTGGATTTTAGTAATAGATGTGATTTTGTTGTATGTGTGAGTGTGACTGCTGACTGCTCGTGTATTAGCCTGGCCTTGCACTAAACAGTGCTGTGCTACTGTTCCCAGTCACCATCTGTTATGGCCTCTCGCATTACTTCTGGCTCATGACTAACTGCACAAATCATTTCAACAAAGGATTAACAATTTAATGGTGATATTATTGACCAAGTTCATATTTGACCTGATTAAATATCTGACTTTCTCTCCTCCCTGCATCTGGTTGGTGTGCCTCATCGTGGCTGGGATGCCCTTTTGTGATGCCTTCCTGTGTGGACATTTGGTGAGTATGCCATGTTGCTACGTCTGCTAACAGAATTTGTTGTGCTGCTAGTGTAATGTGAAGTTCTTCTGTATAGCAGTGGAGATTCCAAGCATAGCTGTCTATCCTGAGTGTGTGTGCTTTTTTTGGTTTTCCTCTGAATGTTATGCATACTAATGAAAAGACTCAAGGGAGATACTGGATGTCAGCATTCTCCAGAGTCAAAGTTGAATGACTCTGTCTCTGCTCTGCCCTCCAGATCTCAGACATTCAGTTCTGTCCTGAATGTTTTCAGGTTCGCTTGGTATCTCGGGGCATGCACCTGCTATAGTGTCTAGTAGGCAAAGCCCTGCTCTTACTCACAACATGCCGTTCACATAGAGAGTCTAGCCTAGTCTGTTATCCCATGTGACTGTTTCCCAGACTAGGAGGGACCTATAACACCAGTTGTTTGGGTTATAGCCAAGGAGATTTAAAGCTCACGGACAGCACGAGAGAAAGACCAGGAATGAGAAGAAACATGACTCTTTACACGATTTTACATTCGAAGACAGCATGCTATTTTATTTACTACTTTATACAACTGCTGTGTGATGGGTTGTGGTTTTCTGGCGCGCCCCCACTGGTAAACTCGCACTGCCAAAACAAGGAGGAGTGGCACATCTATCGGAGGCCTTGTGACGGAAAATGACCTTTATCTCTCCTAAACACTCGCTATCCCAGTGCGCACTGCTGCAACGAGGCGGGGTTCCCTTCTTGCTCTTCCTCTCCTCTCCCTCTCCACCCCTCTCTCCTGCTCTACCCCTCTCTTTCCTTATTCTTTTTCTGTCTGTCTTTCTTTCTTTTTCTCTTTTCTTTCTGTCTCATACTGTTTCTTTCCCTCCATATCAAAGCGAACCTATTTGAAGATTTAAGTTATGCTACATAGTAGTTCTGACAGCTCATTATTTCACAGTCACCAGAAGACCACCCTGCTTGTAATCCTGGATTATACCTCATGTATAACGACAATGCTCCATTTGACCACCAGGTGGCGGTACACACTCAAGGATTCCACATGCTGATTACGTACCCTCCGATTTCGGGATTGACATGGGACAAGAGCATAAATAGATGTGCAGCCTACATTGTGGATATAAAAGGGTTAGAACACGATTCCTTCCTCTTTGTGAAGAGGGCCGTCTCAATTCAGTCCCAGACTTTCTATTCGTGCTAATTACCAGCATAGTCACAGTCAAGTATAACACCGCAATTCGACCTGCCGTCGTGTAGCAGCGGTGCGCACTTTCTATTTCTTGGCTCATCCTCATTGCAACAGAGAGGATTTAGAGAAGGGAGCAAGGAGATAAGATGTTAGGAATAATGGAGACATCTTACATACAACCAGAGTGTCTTTGGATGGAAGGACCCAAACTTGGGAGTGAGAGGGGAGGTCCCACATAGCTGTCTGCCGGAAGAATGGAAGAAACATAGACCATTCCTGGTTCATAAATACTTTAAACCATAATGGTGTGCTATGAATATTAATGCAGCCCCAACATCTATCCCGCCAGTGCTTTTTAGAGCTTAGACCCTCAGCACAAATAAAGCCCTCCGCCACCCCCCCCCCCCACCCGCCCTAAAACTTGCCCGCGGTCATACGCAGCGGTGTTGCGTTCATACTGCATGTTCATAGCTGCACATGTTGTTTTACATAAGACGTGCAGTGGCAGGCAGAACGAGGCATGATACTGTACATCTGCCCAGATACAACACGGAGTAGAGCACGAGCAAGAAAAAGGCACAGGATTCAGGTGGAGGGAGGGAGGGAGGGGTGGGGAAGTGGGGGGTTATATAATCAGCGACAGAGCCAGGGAGGGATAAAGACAGGCAAAACAAACGCACTCCATGTGTTCAGCTGGAGTGCAGTGGTGGTTTGCGTATGTGTATCTGCCGGAGAGAGAGAGAGAGTGAAAGAGGAGGCACACCTAGCATGTCAGTCGTGCGAGAGGGTTGACTTGTCTTGAAGTGAGCGGGCGTTCCGTCTGTTGTGCCGTCTGAGTGCGGGGTTGTAGTCTGTCGCTGTCTCTTGGGGACCTTGTGTAGTGGTGTGGCTCCTCCCTCACAGAGGTCTAGCTCAACACCTGCTCCCTGCATCAGGGACTGGGAGACCAGGCAAGGGAGGGGTTCCTAGGCAACTGGAGTATGGAGGGAGGGTTCTGGGTGGTTCCGACCACTCCCCTTCTCCATCAGGGGGACAACAAAAAGCTCCCAGCCACCTAGTTCACACATTCCATCTGCGTGTTTGACCGTGCCCCTTGTTACTTTGTGTATTGAGGGAACAGTTTAGCAAAGCTCTGTTTCCAGAGGTTTTTGGGTTAAATTATCATTCCAAATTTGTATTTATTTATTCTGAAACGGCATAAGGAAACCTTTTGAAGGGCACTGGTCATTGTGTAGCTTCTGTTCGATTTTCAACTTTGATGCGGTCTTGCCCGTGAACTTGGTCACGAGACAAAGGTGATGGTAAGGAGCCCCCCGTGTTTCTGTGGAAAATAATGAACCCCAAGCCCCCCGCCCCAGCCCCCTACCCCAGCTTCTCCATGAGCCGTATGGCACTAATGGGGTCAGGCAGATGGGCGGGGACCGTGCCGTCCCCCCTAAAGACAGCTTGGTAGTGGTGTGTGTGTTTGTGGTGGGGTTGAGGAGAACAAATGAGCGCTGTGACACCTCCTTGGGTGAGACCATTGTACTCTCCAATGGGACCCTTGTGTGGAATGGCTGGACCTGATAGCTATTCCAATGTGTCAATCAGTATCTCCCATGCACCAGAGTGAGGAGTTAAGGGACGTGCCTATCTCTGGCTGTGTGTAGGAAAGCACTAGGGCGTTGTCTAAAAGGGGTTATGGGGCCATTTGCACCCCTGTTGCTTCCCTACTGTTTTTGGAACGTACTCTCTGGTAGCAGCAGCATGAGACCCATGGGCACCGCATGCTGCAGATTTGAAGTGTAATGGATTGGGCCACAAATTAAATTATTTTGGGATGATTAATTGAGGCTGTAGGGAGGATGTAGAGGCTAGATTCACCGCTTCTCTGTGGGAACGGGAAATCGATGGAAGTCAAAAGGAAATAACTGGTCGATTACAAACCATAATTTGAAAGTTGATTTGTATCAGCCTTCGTGCTTGTTTGACAGCCCAGCCCAGTTGCAAAGTTGCTGCATATTTCCACTTTATCCGTGAGCCATCATTCTCGGCCACCCATTCGAGAAAGGTAATTGTGAGATAATTGTGGCATGCTTTCCACATCGTTTCAGTGAGTAATACATGGCCATGTACCAATCAGAACATTTTATGTAGAACTGGATCGGGAGGCTACTCCGTTCCTCAATGCACATTTAATGTCTTCTCCGACTTTTCCGATTGGCTTAGAGGGCTTAACCGAACCGTGTAATTGGTGCATGAGGCCAAGTAACTCGTCCGCTCTCTGAATGACTCCACCCCTTTACGAGCATCGAACACCTAAAGAACAACAAAGCAAAGCATGTGTCGATCTGCAACATTGTTTCTCCATTGAATGTACGGAATAATAGATTGAGTTGGATATTGGGATTCATAATTCTCCATTGATGATAATTGTGATATAGGTAAGCACAATTAAGAATGTATTTTGTCTTGTTGAAGTTGATGTTTATTTGTTTTAAACATTCGGCGCCATTTTTTTATACATTGAGTGGTCCATTATTTAATTCCTAGGGGCAGACTAGACCGCACGAAACGATCAAATCCCACCGTCAATAAATCTGTGTTTTGGACTCATTTTCCTGCAGGAACATAAGACCGCGTGTTGTATTTGATGTAATGTGTGGTTTTCTATGTTGCGTGTTTTTTTTTTGCCACCACCAAAATGTTTCTTCAAGACATTGAAGAATATATATAAAAAAACACTGTGTGGTCGAGCGCTGCATGTATTAGCGAGTCTCACTTTGAAAACATGTGCGCGACTTATTTACGGAAAAGAATGAATGGGGGATAAGGATGAGCTGCGCACGCTAGGGCATTTAAATTGGCTGATAGCACTTCAGCAGAGCACTCGTGTCCTGTGATATCCTAGGGGTGACCGTTTGTAAGCCACTTTAGATGGGAAGTAGATTTGACCAGGAATTTCTGAATATACTAACCAGATACAATTTCTTCTTCAGGAGTGGAATTGGAACTTTGATAATGGTACTTGCCAACACTTGCCAAGTCCTTTCCCAGAAAGGATCCCATGACTAATGATCAGTGGCCATTGCGCGACTCGGAATAATCAGCTTTTTATAACCCCTCGCGGTGAAGTCTCATTTCTCTTCTGGAGATTTAGCTCTATATTCTTTTTAATATACTGAACGTGTTTCTATTACATAGGATATATGTAGCTTTATGATTGAACAAAAATAAAATAAAAGGCTTTGGTGTTAGTAATGGAGATGAGATTTAGTTGTGAAAAAGAGCCCGATGCATGATCCTGCTTAGCCAAGCTCCCCCAGGTGTGCGTGAGCATGTTAGCCTGCTCCCATTCAGCAGCAGACCTCTGCTGTATCTCACCTGACCTCTACTTGGGGTCTTTTGTTTCTCTAAACTAAGTGGACTCACCACCCCAGCTCTCTATGAGCGAGTGCAAATGTCTTTTTCGAAGAAGTGCTCCGCATTTTTCACTAAAACCTACCGGACCACTTTTATTTGCCCTTTTTCCGTTCCTTCCAGTTGACTTGACTTGCGCTTGAGCTCCGATAGGAGGGGATATGTTAAGAACAAATACATATTTGCTGTAGGGTGGCCTGGGTGTGTGCTTCCCCCTCACACACTGGCAGGGGGCTCATCCACTAAGCTGGGAGTCCATTGATACTGGCAGTGGATATATATAGGAAGATAATCTTTTATGAAGGGCTGAAAACATGACGTGGAAGGGAGGGAGGGAGCGAGCGAGGGAGCGCATTAGAGAGTGGAGAGGGAGAGTTTTTGAGATGACGAGATATCACCTCGATGTAAACGGGAGAGGGGCTCAGCCCCAGAGCGCGTGACTGGTGTGGGGTCCTGGGTGTGGCCTATCCATCAGGAAGAGCCCACCGGGACTTTCCTTCACCAATGAGCTGCCGGGGTGATGTTGGAGGATGTTGTTGGCGCGGTCGTATGAGGGCGAGGTCGACGAGGGCCCTGGAGCTGGTGTTAATCCTCTTTTGGGAGTTATGCTGCATTAGCGTACTCACTACGTTGTTGTGTTGTGTTGACAAGTGCAAATAGGAAATGCCGTCCTCTTAAAGGAAGTTAATTGCTCTTTCCTGTGGGGAGGGAGAGCAGGGTGCATTGATCTGCTGTAAGAGTCTTTAATGGTTCATAAAGCTGCAGGCACAGCTTTATGGAAACAACACTTCAGGACAGATTTCAAATGGAAGTGTTTCATCAGAACCGAGAAACAGCAAGTGCGCAGTGCATGTTTTGGTTCTTCGTCAGGTTCATGATATCGAGTGACAAAAATGGATCCTATCCAATGTTTTCCGATTTTCTCATCCACATTACTGTATGCCAGTAGACAGAAAAGACCAGATTTAAAATGGAACTTTCTCTCTGATCAGGACCTTATGAAATAGGAAATGCAACTGTGTGCGGTACATGTTTTGTTCCGTCAGGTTCATGATATCGAGTTACAAAAATGGATAATTACCAATGTTATCAGATACTCTGATCCACATTAACGTACGCCAGTAGACAGAAAAAGCTGTACGATCAATTGGCTTTGGCTGAGGTTCTGGTGGAAATTGATTTAGGACTGCTCTCAAGGCAACCACAGTCAATCAATCAGCGTACTCCATTCCCATCCCTTGACAGTTCAGGTTACAACACCAGAACTGCCATCTGCCCATATTGATTAGCTTGAAACCTGGTCTTGGATAATCGAGGCTTTCACTGATGACCAGGACACTTGTCTGTGGCTGTGTGTTTATGTGTGTGTTTGTGTGAGTGTTTATGTGAGCTGTACACAAAGGCAATATAAGCTCCTTGCACATTTCTAAGTGGTAGTTTTCATTAATTTTCACAGACGCTCCGCGGTGCATACGGGCGGTTCGGTTCTCTGCGGCGCTAGAGAAGCAGAGGATTTCCCCTCTTAACGGGAGTCCTCTAGTCGAGGGCACTCGCGCTTGGAGCCACACTCCCAGTCGTGCTCTGCGCGGCACAGCGAACCGAGCGAGCTGCGCGGAGAGGGCTGTGGAGGAGGGCTGTGGAGGAGGGCTGTGGAGGAGGGCTGTGGAGGAGGGCTGTGGATGAGGGCTGTGGATGAGGGCTGTGGAGGAGGGCTGTGGAGGAGGGCTTATGACTCATAACTGTTTGCGAAGACGCGCGTGGTTGTGCCTCCGTCCCCGAGAGACGTGAGCGACCACGTGGTCAGCGGACTGACATTCTGGCGCTCAGCATGTTTCTGTTGACGAGGCCAAGTAGGTGTGACTTGGAATAAAGCATGAATCAGCACAGCTGATCGCCATGCTGCGGCTGCCAGCTTCCCTCGCACACACACACAGAGAGAGAGAGAGAGAGAGAGAGAGAGAGAGAGAGAGAGAGAGAGAGAGAGAGAGAGAGAGAGAGAGAGAGAGAGAGAGAGAGAGAGAGAGAGAGAGAGAGAGAGAGAGAGAGAGAGAGAGAGAGAGAGAGAGAGAGAGAGAGAGAGAGAGAGAGAGAGAGAGAGAGAGAGAGAGAGAGAGAGAGAGAGAGAGAGAGAGAGAGAGAGAGAGAGAGAGAGAGAGAGAGAGAGATGAGAGCGAGAGAGAGAGAGATGAGAGAGAGAGATAATCTCGCAAGAGACCTAATTAATGGGAAACTCTTTTCTAAATCCCTAACTTGCTCTCAGCGCCCGGGAAGCATCTGTTTCATCTACAATTTCCTAAAAGGTGAAACCGTGTCGAGTTATGTGCGCGTGATCGGCCCCGTACATGTTTTGGGACACTCGTACGGCTTTTGTGTGTGTGTGTGTGTGTGCGCGCGCGACTGAACAGAAATAGACGTCATCTAGCCTGTGTAAAGGCAATTAATGAGTCCACAGCATCTTGCAACGCATGGCTATTTATAGCTCCCCCCATGCAAGCTCTATCTTCCTCTGCCCAACCATCGCAACACACATGCTGACACGCACTGGCATGCCGTTACAACGACCTACCTCAGGGAACGCACACACATTATCAAGTAGGCTGATGTATAAGCGGACTGGCATGGGCCCCGACAAGCCCAGATAAGTAAACACTTCTGAGGTCCGCTTCCTGTGTGCCTTTGGCGTCGTTTTTCTCCCCGTCTCGATCTCTTGCGCGAAGGAGCATCTGGCCTGCACCTGATCCAGCAGCTCCAGGGAGCGTGCTGTTTTCTGGAAGGGCGTCGCGCAGCAGTCGATCACCGCTAACGAGATGGTCCCCCACGAGGAGGTGTCGCTACGGTCCAGGGGGTGCTTTAGTAGCGCATAGCGAGAAGCGTATCTGGGTGGCTTGTTTTGTTTTTCTGTGACGTCTCTACTTTTGGGGGACTCTTGACTTGGTTACAACAGGGAAGCTGCTTCCCGGTGTGTTTACAGGCGTCACTTGTTTATCTTTTCCCTCTCCATCTTTCCCATTTGGATGGTGGGGGGGGGGGGGGTGGGGGGGGCCGTCAGTCGGCTCGCCGTCTTAATCAGTCACGGTGGCGGGTCAGCGCTGCTCAGCTGGTCCGAGCTGGAGATGTTAGACCGTGAGCACAAAATGGAGGAGGCAGCAGACACGAGCTCAGCTGGTCCATTAGCGGGCTCGTCTGTTTCCTGACAGTCAGCGTTGAGATGACGGTGCATTAAAAGACCCAGAGGAGCCCCAGAGCACTGAGGCGTACTTTGTGTGTGTGTGTGTGCGGACACGCAAGTGTGTGTGTGTGGGGGGGGGGCGCGTGCACGTGTGTGGTGACCCATGGAACTGGTCTATGGGGGTGGCGGGGGGGGGGGGGGGGGGGGGGCGGCGGAGTGGGGTGGTGGTGTGGGGGGATGGGTGCACAGGATTAGTTATAGTGTTCAGCACAGTTATTGGTCACTGGATATAAACAATGGGAGGGCTGAAGAGGATTTGGGTCTCTGTGGGTCTCCCCCCCCCCCCCACACACTCCCCTCCCCCCTCTTACTTCCCTGCTGTTCCTATAGTGTTTGAGGGAAGTGTATGGGGGCTGTACCCTCCAGGCTCCAGCCCCCAGGCCTGTGCATCTGGAGGTTGGGCCTGCCTGCCACCCTGTCTAGCCTGCCTCCACCCCTCCCCCAACCGTATGTAGGGCTAGACGTGAACCACATTCGGAGGAGTGTGAGAGAACTACAATCCGGCCCTGCCAGACCAGACTAGACGCTCATCATGAATAAACGCCATGCTAATGTTGTCTCCCTCCCTCTCGATTAAAAAACAACAACAAGCGCTCACATGTTGTTGCTACCAGTCACGTCTGTGCCGAAGCTGTTCATTATCGAATGAGTAGGCCGTTTGGTTCGACAGTACGAAGCCTGGCAAGTCATTTCCTGCAAAATGCACTGCAATTATCTGAATTGTCATCAGTAATAGCTCACGGCTAGATACCTTACGACAGTTAGCGGTGAATACCAGATGAATACCAGGTCTTAACCTGGCTGTGAACCGGAGCGTTAGCAAGTGGGTTAATCATTCATGCCCAGACGTTAGTGATGCCTCAAATCAACCCATGTGAAATGGACGCCGTTGTGCTCTTGTAGTCAAGTCTTTTTGAGAATCTCTGCTGTCCCGAGAATGGCAATTCCAAATGATCACTGCCCAGTTATCCTGAATCGTCAGATTGGCAGCTCGGCTGGACTGGGCGTGGGATGGATGGTGGAGTGGAGGTAGGATGATGATGATGATATTGGCTGTACTCCTCGTCAGCCTCAGAGAAGAATGGCCTCTTTGTGTGACTGAGTTTTAATGAGACTCTGATAAGCACGGCCGCGAGCTTGGCCCTAGAGGGCCGCCTCGACATGAGGATTCACAACAGGAGAAGCCATTGTGTGGTAAAGTGGCATCCATTCTCATAACTGTGTGTGTGTGTGTGTGTTTTCAGAGAGCATGTAGTCTGGAGGTGGTTTCATCTTAAATGGATTCATTCTCAGCAGCACTCTTATTTAGAGACTACAACAGTTTCTTATTGCACATCATTAACACGTATGTATGCTGTGAGTCAATGGGGCTTTGAGGTGAAATTGCCAACTGCATCTCTGTGATCGTCTTAGTGACCCGGTTTATTTTTGGGATGTTATTTCTGGCTCTGTGTTCAGAGCGATGTCGTTTTCCAGATGGGCGTCACGACCCGTAGACGTGTCTCGCAGAGAGGTGTGTCTGTGCATGCAACGGCGACCCGTGACCTTTCCCCATCGCTGACTGTCTCCTCCTCTCCTTCCAGTGGCTACCATGACGACAGAGGCGAGTGCGGTGAGCGAGGCAGACACTGAGGGCAAGCAGAAGGCCAGCCCCGAGCCAGAGCCGGAGAACAACCAGAAGCCCGAGGCTGCAGCAGCAGCAGCAGAGGCCGGGGTCGAGGGGGAGAAGCCCAGCGACAAGGCCCAGGAGAAGGCCTCGGAGGCCGGCCCGGCTGACGGCGCCAGCTCCCCGACCGAGGAGGAGCAGCTGAAGCCCCGCACCAGAACGTCCGCGGGCCGGGGCCTCTCGCGGCTCTTCTCCTCCTTCCTCAAGCGCCGTTCCCAGTGTTCCGAGGGAGAGGGGTTCGAGGTCGAGAAGGCCAGCGAGGAGAAGGCCGACAAGGAGAAAGCGGAGGAGAAGGCCGACAAGGAAAAGGTCAAAGAGGCCAAGGTAGAGGAGGAAGAGGCCAAGGAGGGCAAGAAGGACGGAAAGGAGGAGACGAAAGAGGTGAAGAGTGAAAAGGTCGAGAAGAAAGAGACAAAAAGCAAAGGTGAAAAGGAGGACAAGGGAGACCAGAAAAAAGAGAAGGCGAAGACTAAAGTAGAGGTAAAACAGGAGAAGAAAGAGGAAGAGGCCAAGAAAACGGACGTGGAAAAGGGGGAGAGCAGTAAAGGGAAGAAGCCAGAGGAGGACAAAGAACAGAAGGAGTGTCAAAAGAAAGAGGACACTAAAAGGAAAAAGGAGGAGGAAAAGGCCAAGAGGAAAGCGGAGGAAAAAGCGAAAGAAGAGGAAAAGGCAAAAAAGAAAGAGGAGGAAAAGGCTAAGAAAGAGGAGGAGGAGAAAAAGAAAGAGGGAGAGAAGGCTAAAAAGAAAGAGGAGGAGGAGAAAAAGAAAGAGGGAGAGAAGGCTAAAAAGAAAGAGGAGGAGGAGAAAAAGAAAGAGGCAGAGAAGGCGAAAAGGAAAGAGGAGGAGAGGCTGAGAGACGAGGAAAAGGCAAAGAGGAAAGCAGAGGAAAAGGCTAAGGAGGAGGAGAAGGCCAAAAAGAAAGAAGGGGAAAAGGCCAAAAAGAAGGAGGAGGAGAAAAAGAAAGAGGAAGACAAACTGAAAAAGAAAGAGGAGGAGAAGGCCAAGAAGAAAGAGGAGGAAGAGAAGGCCAAGGAGGAGGAGGAAGAGAAGGCGAAACAGGAGGAGGAAGAGAAGGCCAAGAAGAAAGAGGAGGAAGAAAAAGCGAAAAAGACAGAGGAGGAAGAGAAGGCAAGGAAGGAGGAAGAACAAAAGAAAGAAGAAGAGGCGGCCGCAAAAAAGAAAGAGGAGGAGAAAGCCAAAGAGGAGGAGAAGGCGAAAAAGTTGGCGGAGGAACAGGCTAAAGAGGAGGAGGAGAAGGCAAAAAAGGAGGAGGAAGACCACGAAAAGAAGCGGAAGGAAGAAGAACGAAAGGCAAAACAGGGAAAGGACCAAAAGGGCGAGAAGAAAGAGGGGAAGGGGAAGAAAAAAAAGAGAAAACCCAAGGGAAGGAGGGAGGAGAAGCCCGAGGTGTCCGCGCAGGAGCAGGCCAAGGCTCCCATCGCTGCCCCCGAGCCGGAGCTGAAAGCGGAGGCAGAGAAGGCCGCAGACCAGGTCTCCCTCAGCAGCACTGAGATTCAGGTGAGTCCATGACGGGCATAGGTGGCAGTCAGCCATACACACAAACTCCCAGAGGGGTATCCTGGGTGAGGAGACTATATATAGGGAATAAGTCCCAGTGAATGAGTCTCAAGTGAGATGGCTGGGTAGGGCAGTCTATGTAATTGTTTGGATCTGTGACCTAGCATCAGATAAAAGGATAAGGAAAGCACGTATAGCTTTAAATTCCTGTTTATTTTGTTTGCGTCACAAATTTTTGATTCTATGGACTAGTTGGCTCAGCAGAACGAATTATTCTGAAGAGAGCTTCAGAGATCTGGCCTGTGTTCAGAAAAAGCTCTGAGCAACTGCCATCTCCAGACCACTTCTCCTGGGCAGTATCTCTGCACTAACCGTCATTTCAAGTCCAGTCTTTCGTGCAACTGTTCCTGTCTGTGTGAAGCTATAATGAACTAACATGGCTGCCTTTCCGTGAACCGTGTAGCCAGCCCAAGACGAGGCCACGGAGGAGGCTGTCAAAGAGACGCCCCCGGTGGCGGAGAAGAGAGAGGAGGAGGACGCAGTGAAAGGCGAGGGAGAGCCCGAGAAGGCGGAGCAGAAAGAGGTGGAGGAGGAGGAGGAGGACGAGGAGGCCAAGGAGTCGTCGGAGTCATCTCAGGAGGGGGGAGAGGACGAGGAGGAAGAGAAGAAGAAGCCTAAAGACAAGAAGAAGACTGCAGTGGAGTCCAAACCCTCCAAGCGCCCGCCGACCATGCAGTGCAAAGTCACCCTCCTGGACGACGATGTGTTTGAGTGCGAGCTCGATGTAAGAGAGACCCCCCCTCTCTCTTTGTCTCTCTCTCTCTATGTCTCTCTCTCTCTGTCTCTCTCTCTCTCTCTCTCTCTCTGTCTCTGTCTTCCTGCCTTGTCTTCTAACGCTCCTCCATAAATCATCTTGTTGCTTCTTCTATGCAGTGAATACATGTTTTCAAGTAGTGATGTCGCCCCCATCTCTCTGTCCTGTCCAGAAACACGCCAAGGGCCAGGAGCTCTTTGCGAAGGTGTGCGACCACCTCAACCTGCTGGAGAAGGACTACTATGGGGTGGCTGTCTGGGAGACGCCCACCGTCAGGGTAGGAGCTCTCTCACTGCACAGGATAGGATGGGCTGGCTGCTTTGGTTCAATTTCACCAGAAAATGGCTATAATAATGACAATAATAATAATAATAATAATAGTAACAACAACAGTGTTAAATTTGTAATGCACCTTTCTTGCATACAGAGCGCTACGAAACAGTAAACGTTAAAATCATAAAACATAATGTATAATAACAATAGGCACCGACAGAATTAAATGAACAATTGAATACCTGATTAAAAAGCTACGTTTTAAGAACAAATAAAATAATCGCCAATCGAAGGAAACAGGAAGTGAGTGACACAGTTTTGGAGCAGTGGACGAGAAGGCCCGTCCACTAAAGGGCAGTACTGTGGTATCCAAGTGGTTCATGAACTGTTTCTCTTCTCAGACATGGCTGGATCCCACCAAAGAGATTCGGAAACAGGTTCCAGGTGGGTGACGTCATCAGGATAGTTGAAGTATCTCTGTAGCTCACGTGGGAGTCGCTCGGGGTTTCACTGGCTTGTTTCCCTCCTCTCAGGTGCTACCTATGACTTCACCTTCAACGTGAAGTTCTACCCTCCTGATCCAGCTCAGCTCACAGAGGACCTCACACGGTACGTGTCTCTTCATACACGCACTCAGCCATGGCCCCTTTCATAAAACTCATAACAACAGCATCCTATTGGTTACAGATGATTCCATCTCCTGGGACATGTTCCACTTCTCCTGGTTGAGACTCATGATGACCCTGTGTCCCCCCCCCCCCCCCTCCTCCAGGTACTACCTGTGCCTGCAGCTCCGAAAGGACATCATGAACGGCAGCCTGCCCTGCTCCTTCGTCACGCTGGCCCTGCTGGGCTCCTACACGGCCCAGTCGGAGCTGGGGGAGTACGACCCGGAGGTCCACGGAGAACACTACGTCAAGGAGCTGCGCCTGGCCCCGGGCCAGAGCAAGGAGCTGGAGGAGAAGGTGATGGAGCTGCACTGCACCTACAGGTGAGCCCTGGGAGGTGGGTTGGCAGGGGAGGTGGAGGAGGGAGGCAGGGCTTGGGGCCGGTGGAGAGGAGGTGGGCAGGGGATTGGAGAGGTGGGCAGGGGATTGGAGAGGTGGGCAGGGGATTGGAGAGGTGGGCAGGGGATTGGAGAGGTGGGCAGGGGATTGGAGAGGTGGGCAGGGGATTGGAGAGGTGGGCAGGGGATTGGAGAGGTGGGCAGGGGATTGGAGAGGTGGGCAGGGGATTGGAGAGATGGGCAGGGGATTGGAGAGGTGGGCAGAGGATTGGAGAGGCAAGCAGGTGGGAGGAGGAGGTAAGGGGAGGTAGAGTGGAGGGCAGGAGAGGCAGGGAGGTGGAGAGGAGGTGGGTAGAGGAGTGGAGGTGGAGAGGAGGTGGGTAGAGGAGTGGAGTGGAGAGGCAGGGAGGTGGAGAGGAGGTGGGCAGAGGATTGGAGAGGAGGACAGGAGAGGCAGGGAGGTGGAGAGGAGGGGAAGAGAGACGGGTATTTGGGGAGGAGAGGCAAAGTGTTGGGGAGAAGAAGAGGAGAAGCGGGGAGGCATTGAGGCAAGAGACCTCAATGAGAGACTACGGTTAGTAGCTGTTTTCCTGGAAGCAGCAGTTGTCAAACAAGAGCCCATCTTAAGGAAGCGGGAGAAACCCCTTTCAGTCTGTTTACATATACATAACCTACAACCTAACATACATAAACACGTCATCGTGTTTGTTTCCAGGTCAATGAGTCCAGCCCAGGCAGACATGATGTTTCTGGAGAACGCCAAGAAGCTCTCCATGTACGGTGTGGATCTCCATCAAGCCAAGGTACTGTCAATGAACTGCCATCAGACACACTCTTGGACTAGTAGTTTTGTCAGAGTTCCCCTAATCCCCCTTCTGTACAGTAGGCCTCTTGGCGTGCTTAAAGGAAAGCTGCTTTTGTGGTTTTCACGTTTTTCAAGCATAATGCTGTGTGACGTGTTCCCAGCGTGCTTGCTTGTGTAACACAAGGACAGAGATTGTCATTACAAAATTGATGTCAGTGCCCCCCCCCCCTTCTCCCCCTGCCCCCGCCCCCCCCCCCACACACGTCCCAAAAAAGGAAAAGGAAAAAAATAAAACACAGATTAATTTTTTTTAATCCATGAACCTAAAAGCACATCTGAGCCTGCCTCCTTGTGGTGTAATCTTGTAGGTGCACCCAGCTGATGATACACATTTACTAAGGACAGTGAAATCGAGTAGAACTTGAATGAAACTATTTTTATGTATACTAAATACCTCTTTTTTATCGATTGATTGTGACGCAAATCTACAAAGTACCATAGTGCAATGGCTAGTCCTTAGCGTTCCTGTGGGACCAGTGGGTCAATGGGACCTTGTGGGGTCTTGTGTCTGTGTGAGCAGGACCTGGAGGGTGTAGATATCATGCTGGGGGTGTGCTCCGGTGGGCTGATGGTCTACAAGGACAAGCTGAGGATCAATCGCTTCCCCTGGCCCAAAGTCCTCAAGATCTCCTACAAGCGCAGCAGCTTCTTCATCAAGATCCGACCGTCAGAGGTAGCGCGAGGCACCGCGCCATCGTGCTTCTTTTTTTTACACACACACTGTTGAAAACATCTGCCTAATCTGATGTGTAATGATATATATATATATATATATATATATATATATATAGTTTTTTTTGAGAAATTCTCATTAGTTTCAATACCATGTAAATCATGCAATATAGATAATCTGTGTGAGACCTGAAGATCCGAGAATGGGAACAGATGTGCTGTTAAACTGTCCGGGGTAAGAAAACGAGTCATGTAAAGGTTGTGTCCTCGCCCCTGCAGCAGGAGCAGTACGAGAGCACCATTGGCTTCAAGCTGCCCAACTACAAGGCCTCCAAGAAGCTGTGGAAGGTGTCTGTGGAGAACCACACCTTCTTCAGGTGAGGCCACGCCCCTCCCCTTTGACCTGCCTGACAACATAGCCCCTTCTCAGGCCATCCTAACGCTAATTGGCTAATAGGCCCCTGCGGCTTAACCTCTCTCATGGAGTAATTCTATTAGGCAGCGTTCAATTTAAACCATCAACGCCATCTCCGCATAGTACCTGCTGTACGTCCCAAGGCCCAGAATGAAATCTCTTAATGTTTTGGCTACGTGACATGTCATCGAGACAGCAGGAGCTCGGCGTAATCTCGTTACGCGAGATTGTCCCATCGGCCACCGCTTCCGAGCGGCTGGCACTGTGACACAGGAGGAACGTGACTGAGGCTTTTGGCTGAGTTGTTTGCTCGTGTCCCCCAGGGTGTCCACGGTGGAGCCCCCGTCGTCCCGGCGCTTCCTGGGGCTGGGGTCCAAGTTCCGCTACAGCGGGCGCACCCAGGCCCAGACCCGCCACGCCAGCTCCATGATCGACCGCCCCGCCCCGCGCTTCACGCGCTCTGCCAGCAAGAGGCTGTCCCGCACCATAGACGGAGGTTAGTGTGTGTGTGTTTGTCTCTGTGTGTGTGTGTGCGTGCGTGCGTTTAAGGCCGCAGGATCATCCTGTACGTTACCTCTCCCACTCTTGTAGTAATCGTCGGGGACGATTCTTCCCAAAGCCTGCAGCTCTCAACCCCAAACAGGACCGAGCAAGATGATTGGTTCCTATTGCTGGAATCAGACCAACCACGGCCCAGCCCATCCTCAGGTACCGTGTGGACCCTCATTGGACCTGTCGCCTGGCTTACAGAGCAATACCGCTCGGCAACTAACAGTTACACCGTCGCTGCATTTCCGCTTGTTTTGAAACGCTTCTGTTGATGTTCTCCCTGCTGCCACGCCCTACCCTCACCCTCTGGGGGTCATTGCTGCGGCCCCAAGGGGTCACCTTGGGTCACCGGCCTCTCCTGAGCTGGTCACCCGCCCCCTGTGTAACCCCAGGGCAGGTCCGGTTATCACGGGACGGTTCGGTCTCACATAGCGGCTCTTCACAACGCCGTCTCAATCTCCGTCACACCCAACTGCCCATCGCTAACATTAGCTTCTCCGCTTTCCTTTTTTGCCTTGTTCTGTCGCGTGGCGTCTCGCTGAAGACCTAACGCGCGTTTGCTCGCGCTTTACCGCGAAGACCTCGAGCTTCTCCGAACGGGAGGCTGCCGTTTCTGCAGCTGAAGACGCCCAGGTCTGGGACCCGTGGGTCGGTCCTCCTGCTCTGTGTGCAGCCCTGAGCTCTTGAACGCTGCCGCCAGCAGCGGCCTTGCGCACGCAACCTGTTGTCTCGCTCGAATGACTCGTCCTGTGACTGCACTGGAACGTTCCGGTTCCGCCTTTTGAAATTCGCTGGCGCGGAAGTCATCTGTCCCATTTCAGCCGCGTCGTTTGTCTTGCTTGTAGCTCTGCTGACACCGAGGCCATCTCTGCAGGGCTCCACTGTGAATCTTCAAATAAGCATGCTGCTACTCCTTTCATGTGCTTTGTGCGAGCTTCGGTTTACAGGGCGTAATAACTGCTACATGCAGCGGCCACCGTCAAAGCCGGCGTCTGAAAGACCGCCAGAGTGCTGCCATGGCCTGAAATGATCTCTCTCAGGATCATCACATATTCTATTCACAGCTTGGAAGCAGTCTGTTCAAACAGCCACCCAGACTTGGCAGGGGGGCCAGTCTGTCCAAACAGTCACCCAGACGTGGGAGGGAACTGAGAAAGGACAGGCTGTCACTCAAACTCTCAGCCAATCATGGGAGGGACGGGTGTCTGATGCGCGGCAGCAGGGGAGAGTGGAGGAGGAGGAAGGTGAGGAGGAGGAAGAGGAGTGGTATTTACTGCTACGTCGACGGCCCTCTCTTCCCTTTATTCCTGACCCTACGACATCTCTACGATATCTCTACCCTACGACAGGTATATTTTAGGTTTCAGGTTCAGCCTTGGGCGTCTTTTAAAAGTGTTGAATCGTGACCCTGCATTTCATTTAACCTAGGTGTAAAAGCCATCAAATGAATGGGTGGCACCTATAGCACAAGAATGCATACAAATTCTAATCTACCCTCCTAAAACAAATAGGTGTTTCTGTGATGTCTCCAGCCAAACCCAGCTACGCAAAGCTTGACAAACTTGACAGGTTGTTACAACCACGACTAGAGCAACGTGCTGATTGGTTCTGGGTGCTGGACCGCACCGATGACGCATCTTCCTATGAGCGTTCATACACTCCACCATGTGAGTTCTTACACACCTATCAAATATGCTGACGCTGAATATAGCTAGTAAATTGACTTACCACCTGGCAGGTCTTCACCAGTAGTCCTGTCTATAGTACTGACAACATTCCTCTGGTTCCTCCAGTCTCCCCCCCTGCGCCACTCCAGCCCCAGGCCAGTGAGGAGCAGGGGGCCAGAGAGGCGAGGCAGGAGGAGCCTCGGTCCAGGGAGGAGGTGCTGGAGAGGCTGCAGGAGGCAGTGGCGCTGGTGGATAAGCTGAGGGAGGCGGAGGAGGTGGAGGAGAGGCTGAGGGAGGTGGTGGAGCTGGAAGCTCGGCTTCAGGAGGTCGACCAGTTAGAGGAGAGGATCCAGGAAGTGCTGGAGGTGGAATTGAGGGAAAAGGAGGCGCAAGAGGGGAAGGAAGGCGCGGCGTCGGGGGAAGAGGGAAAGGCAGAGGTGGTGGAAGAGGAGGATCAGAAGGAAGAAGGGAGGGTAGAGATCGGGGAGCAGGATGAGGGGAGGGGAGCGGAAGAAGGGGTAGAACCGATGGATTTGGGAGGGGAGGATGCGGAGGAAGACGCGGTAGCTGCCATCAGGCCACGGGAGGAGAAAGAGGAGGAGGGAGAGTTACTGGAAGAGGGGGTGGTAGAGATCAGGGACCAGGAAGAAATGGTAGAACCAATGGATATAGGGGAGGAGGGGGAGAAAGAGGGAGAAGGAGGTCTCAAAGAGCCGGAAGACACCAGGCAGCAGAGAGAGGATCCGTCAGACAAAGAGGTAGAAAAGATGGACTTGGGGGAGGAAGAGGAGGAGGTGGAGGTAGAGTCCTCAAAGGAGATGGTTGAGACTGAGGACGAGCTGGAGGAGCAGATAAAGGAGGTGTTCCAGAAGGGCTTGCTGCCGGACGGAGCCCAGGACGAGGAACGCCAGACGCCGCAGGGCGTCATCAGCATCTGCTCAGTGTCGGAGGTGAAAATGGTGGAGCGCAGGACACGGAAGCGAGTCACTATTGTGGAGGAGAGCTGGCGACGGCAGGAGGAGATGGAGGAGGGCCAGTGGCAGACTAGAAAGGTGGAGAAGCGAGAGGAGGAGGTGGCGGTCATGGACTGGGTTGGAGTAGCAGAGGAAGGGACGCTCAGGCAGGAAGTCAACGTTGAGGAAAGATATGAGGAAGAGAAGTCGATGGCTCGTAGTATGCCCCGAGCCCCGAAGGCCAATGAAGATGATTGGTTTGTGCTCCTGGACCGCCCTCCATACCTTGCAGTTCCAATTGCTCCAGGTTTGTGCCTCTTGTTTTCTTGAAGCTGTTATCACAGATTCCTTTTAGGAAATACCAGCTTTAGCCCTCTCCAAACACTGGCTTATATAAATTGCTAACAGGCACACCCTCTGCAAAAACTAACCCAAGCCTCTTGATTTAGCTGCTGTAGAAATGAACTGTTCTTAAACATAACCAGTATTAAAAATGACTAGTTTTCTGGCTGTGGGTAACTCCAGTGACCATGTAGCTGACGGTCTTCTGGAATTTGGTGTGCGTTTGTTTCAGCATCATTTGAGCAGGGTGCTCAGAGACATCCTGCTGTCAGCCCCTCTGCTGGTACTGGCGTGACAACCGCTGGGCAGACAGAGGAGCGAAGGGAGGTTGTAGCTGAAGAGATACAGGTTGAGCTGGAAGGGGAGAGCCTGCCTCCGGAGATGCAGGAGAAACCAGCCCAGACGCTGCCTCAGAGAGTCGACGACTGGTTTATCCTGCTTGGTGTTGTTCCCAGAGTATCATCTGTAATGCCATCAGGTAAAGCAGATGTAATCCCTGCCGTGGTCGCTTTGTCCAGACCAGAGAACTACACCTCCCTTGTGCTTTGTATGCTAATTGCTGTCAGCCATTTTGTGCTCTCATACCTCAGGCATCTCCTTTTCATCAGTGTCTGTGGATCAGCGTGTTCGGTTCTCTCCAAAAGAAACCGTCTCTATGGTCGAGGAGTTAGAGGCGGAGACGAGAGAGGTGACAGTTGAGGTGATTGAGCTACAAGAGCGGGAAGAGAGGCGTCCGTCCGAAATCACACCGCCGCTGCCTCTGAGAGCGATGGAAGACGATTGGTTTGTGTTACTGGATGTTGTTAGCCGAGAGCTAACACATGTAGCCCCAGGTACGACTATATGACCCTGCTGTGCTTACATTTGCTTCTTGCTTAAGCATGCCATTTTAGAGGCATGCTTCTTCATGCCTCTAAAATGCTAAACGGTGCTTGCCATCAGCGTTGTACAATAGCTGGATTGTGAAGATCCTGTTTCTCTGTATTAGCTGCACTGGTGGAGCCTGTCAGAGAAGACACTATCTCAACATTAACTGAGGTGAACATCATTGAGAGACGAGAGGCGAGAAGAGAAGTTGTCCCTGAAGAGAGAGAAATACCGCAAGAGCAGGCCAGGCCACAAATGATCCACCCACAACCAGTGAGGGAGATGGAAGATGACTGGTTTGTGCTATTGGATGTGATTCCAAGAGAACCATCATATGTACCTCCAGGTATTACTATATTACTATGCTTCGCATGGCTCCAGAACAGAAGCTACGTGCTTTCTATGCTAATGCTCCTCAGTTGCGCCCGTGTTGTGTATAAGGATTCGAATTCTCTGTGCACTAGTTGCTTCGGTGGAGCGTGTCACAGAAGAAACCATCTCTAGGGTGGTTGAAGAGAAGAGAGAAGTTGTGGTTAAAGAGATCAAGTTACAAGAAGAAGAGGACACGCTTGTTCTGGAAACGACCCAATCACAGCCAGTGGTAGAGAGAGATGACTACTGGTTTGAATTGGTGGATGTTGTTCCTAAGGAACCGGTTTATGTACCTCCAGGTATTATTCCCATCATCCCTTGCTCTGCTTCGCATTCACCAGAACACCCATTTTCTGTGCTCATTGCTGTCAGCCCATTGGCTGTCTGTGACCTGCGATATTTGATGGATCTTTGTCTCTGCTCATCAGTGCTTCTTGAGAGGCCTGTTCAGGTGATCAAGTCCACCGTGACTGAGTCTAGAGAGGAGAGGATGGAGGTTGGAGTTGGGATGATAATGGTACAAGTGGAAAATCATCCACCGCCAATCGCTGTGGAGCAGACTCAACTGCAGCCAATCAGAGAGAGAGATGATGACTGGTTCGTCCTGTTGGATGTGGTTCCCAGAGAACTGATTGTCGTACCTCCAGGTATCTCTCACCTCCCAGTATCTAAAGCAATGCTTTCCATCCCGATTCTCAACATGATAAACTTAACCCATCACCTCTCGTCTCAAAGCATAACCAGTGTGTGTGTGTGGCCTGCTGACTAACAGAATACAGAAGTCTGAAGTTTGTTTATGACTCTGTTTAGTTGTTCCTGAGGAACGTGTTCAGGCCTCTCGAGTTGTGACTGAGACCGTCTCTGTGGTGGAGATGGTCACCATAGAGAAGAGAATACAGAAGAAG
Source organism: Osmerus eperlanus (assembly GCF_963692335.1). Classification (NCBI taxonomy): domain Eukaryota; kingdom Metazoa; phylum Chordata; class Actinopteri; order Osmeriformes; family Osmeridae; genus Osmerus; species Osmerus eperlanus. The sequence goes on from NC_085024.1 coordinate 5,187,122, forward strand.
GTGCAAATTGTAGACGAGAGCTTCCAAACCGAGTCTCTACCAGTCCAGAGGTCTCCCCCATTTGAGAGGGAAGGAGACGACTGGTTTGTTCTGTTTGAGGCTGTCCGTGACGAACCATCCGTGGTCCCACCAGGTAACATTTGCAAATACAACGGAACTTATTGCAAAACACAGGTCTCATTCACCCGGTTTTGGAAAAACAGTACAGTCTCCTTACCTCCAAACCCAAGCATCTATAACTAGACCAAAAGCTTTTTTCTTCATGGCTCAAATGTGACAAATCCGCATACCGGTTTTCCCTAGCGAGCAGCCTAGCAACAACCCTACATTTCGCCCTGCCGCCTCTGAAGGCTTTTCTCTTCCTTGTTTATCAGTTGGTCTGGATGAGCATGTTGTCGTGTCAACCATAGAACCAGAACCAAGCGTAGCCACGGTAGAAGTGGAGAGAATGCCTCAAGAGACTGTGGCACCTCCTCTGGCCCGGCCCCAGGAGACTGTACCACCACCGCCACTGAGAGAGCTGGAGGATGACTGGTTTGTGCTACTGGATGTTGCACCTAAAGTATCAGGTATTCTACAGTTCAATGCTTCCCCCTAATTGGCCTCCAGTAAATTGGCGTGATCTTAGCATCTGAGGTTCATGAAAAGCTTGTGACAACGTTACTCCTGGCTCGCTTGCTGTTGTGGTTTCGCCACGTTTCAGATAAGTTGATTGTGGTCGTTTTTTTAATCCGTTGCACCAGCGGTGGTTCCAGCTGTAGTGAGCGTCCAGCATGAGTTGGGGCCAGTAGACATAAAGCCGATCAGGAGAGTGCAGATAGTGGAAGAGACCATTCAACTGGAGCAGAGGGTTGTATCCCAACCAACACCTAGAGAAGTGGATGATGATTGGTTTATCCTGTCGGACCGTGTTCCCGTGGAGACGATGACCTTTGTCCCAGGTACTACTTCCTGGTCTGACTTCCATTTATTTTCTGCAGCGATTCACCTTGTCTCTTTTCCTCACCATTTCCATGTTTGGATGCTAATCGTTGATGCCTTCGCAGCTGCACGAGAGGTTGTAGAGGAGAGAACGTTGGTGATTGAGGAGACTGGGAGGAAGGAGGAGAGGGTGCTGGTGGCCGTGGGAAGCCATCAGCCTGAGGTCGTGGTGGTGCAGAGAACACCACCTGTAGACAGAGAGGAGGGAGTTGATTGGTTTGTGCTCTTCGAAGCCATCCGCGAGGAACCTCCTAAGATTCCTAAAGGTACCTCCCATTATCCCAAAGTTCACCGTGGCGTTCATGTATTGTTATCGTTCCTTAAGATATTGTCTCAAATACGAATGTAGTATTCCGTTTAAATATCAACACCCCGAAACCCAATCCACTCCCAAAGTCTTTTCATGAAAGCAACATTTTACATTTTCGTCAGCACATCTGTTCTTCAGAATGTCTGAAGTCTGACCTTGCCGTTTCTGTGTCAGTGAGTGAAGTCAGACCTGGCTATACGGCTGGAGTTCGAACCCTAGAGCAGCGAGTATGGGAGACGGTCACCACAGTGGAGGAGATACCGCAGGAGATACCCACACAGAGGGTGCCTCAGCCCCAGAGGGATGTGGAAGACGATTGGTTTATCTTGCTGGAAGTTGCCCATAAAGAATCAGGTATTCCTAGCGACACTCTCAGAATCCTTCCTGATCAGTCGGCTCCACATGGAAACCACTAGAACGATCTAACATTCTAAGCCCTGTCATCCCGTAATAAAAACAAAGTGTGAATGATGGTGACTAGGTATATTGTATTCTTCATAATTTGTTTAACATGCACCATATCATTCATATCGACTGATTCCTTCACTAAAAGTTGTTTGTTTTGTGTCCAATAGCTGTACAAAAGCGCATTCAGATTTTCCCAGACATTCCACCTATGGTCAAAGCTCCAACCATAGAGCCTAGACCTACAGCGCTTGATGAGAAGAGACCAATGTTTGAGAAGAGAATTCTGGAGGAAAGGCGGCCGCGAGCGCAGAGAGAGGTGGTGGATGACTGGTTTGTTTTGCTGGATGTTGACTCAGGTACCCAACTCTCTTGAGTTCGTTGTGACCATTGCTTTGCTGCAAAATAACAAAAAAAACTATCTTAAGCTAAACATTAAAACCAACATATCAAAATTGGTCTTCTGAATTATTCTTCAGCATGAATGATTCCCATGACCTTTTTGGGTGAATGCTTTGCCCTGCTTATTGAAGAACTGTTGAATTTATTTTTAGCCTGCTGTAGGAACATTGACTCACTTGGCTTGTGCTAATTAACTCAGTGGGTCACGACAACTTCTCCGCGTGCGTCCGTGGTTGAGACAGAAGTGCTGACCATGCCGTGCTGCCCACCCAACTGTGGGCACCTGCTTCCCGCTCACTTCCTTTCTCCACTCGCTAGCCTCTGTCAAACGGAACGTTCCGGTGCCTGTGAGGCTGAGAAGGTACAGTATGCTTCCGCAGGCCCTGTACGTGTGCTGAGGTCAACATGAGGTAAGGTGTTGTGACCGACCGTGTGTTTGTGCGCGCGTTCAAACCCGTCCCCCGTCCCCCCTCCTGTCAGTGGGTCGGACAGTCCCACGCGCGTGGACTGCCCCTCCCCCGCCGCCCCAACACCGCCTCTCCATATCTCCACCCTCACCTCTCTCCCCCCCTCCCCGTCTCTCTGTCCCCCAGTGGTGAGCACCCACCGAGGCGCCCGCCCCGTCAGCGCCCCGGTCTTCTCCCAGGCCGCCCTGATGGAGGCCGGCATCCCCATGGCCCCCCTGGAGCAGCCCCAGACCTCCACCCCCATCAGCAGGCCCGGACGCCCGGAGGACAGGAAGCTGGAGGTCACCGTGGAGGCCGTGGAGCCTTCCAAACCAGAGGGCGACGTCAAGGTACAGCATCTACACCCCTTCATGGATCTCACTTTCTCCCCCACATACACACTGACCTGAAGAGTTAAAGCGCCAATTACTATCAAATGGAGTCGGAGTAGGCTATAACATAATGTTGTATAACTGTGATCTTTGCATGTTGAATGTAGCAAATTACCTCCAGTAATTTAGTATATAATAGAGTATTTAGCGTGTAGCAACTCGCTACTAGTAACAGTACTTTGAGGTAGTTTGATTAGTACAAAGGCAAGTGTGTCAACTTGCCAGTCTGTGGCTATCGCAAGGACTGCCCATTTCTAAGGTGTTTGAGTGTAGCCCAGTCCTCCCTGTGTCTGAGTGTGACCTGTCTCTCTTGCTGCTGTAGACAGCAGCGGGGAGGCAGCAGAGAGAGGCTGTCTCCACGGTGACAGCCACCACCAATGGGGAGACTTGGCCTCAGGTTAGTGTCACACTCAGGGCCTTATGTAAATACCGCACGCAAATGCCTCCGAGCTAACGCGCGGCTGGCGTCTAGAAGCTAGCGGAGGATGCTAACATGTGTCCTTCTCTCCCTCTCTGCCCCGGGGGAATGCTAGTCTGAGGACACAAGCACGGAGCAGGTTCGAATGCGCAAGGTCAGATACCTCAGTCCTGGCTGTGCCTTAGTTCCATAGCGTCTCCATCCCCTCATCCTGACACGACTCCTCCCGTCCATTCGTCAGACTAATCTTCACCCTCTCCTCCATGTCGGTATACTCCTCCTACACCACCAGCCCCCTACCCCTCCCCCTTCCGCCGTGTAGACAAAGCATTAGAACAATGCTTCCTGTTTTTAAGGCACAGGATTTGACTCAAGCCTTTGTTGAATGGTTTTTGGAAGAGGTTTTCGAAACGGTCTTTGCACGTTTTGAAAACGACGGAATGTCCGTTGAACACATGACTGGTTTGAGGTTTTGAACTGTTGTAGATGACGACTAATGTTTATCTTCAGGGGGCCTGTCACCGTGTCCACTGCAGTCTTCTGAATGCCGTCTTAACACCGACTGTAGTTATAGGTCACTGGGTCTCCTGCCTTGCTCACCTAGGGTTCCTTCCTGCTCTTTGGGGCCCCCGGGGGCCCCTGCATGCAGACACCTCTGCTCTACTTTACTCTACTCTAGTGCACGTCCGTGTACTAAACAGTAACCATGCATGTCCAGGTTGTGACCCACTGCCATGTCACACACGGAAATCTCTGAAACCCACACTTTGTTTTGTTTGTCCTTTCGTTTTTCACAGAAAAGAGCTAGGAGAATTGAGGGTGACTCAATTTATATCAGACATAGCCTTTTAATGTTGGAGGTTGGTATCCCTAGAGATCTCTTCTTCTCGCGCTGTGTTTCCCTGCTCTGTCTCAATGGCTGCTGTGCAGTACGCTTTGCATGTGGCACGATTCTCACTTTTGACACTGGTATCCTTGATTTTGCTATTAGATTGATTCGACCGCATAACCTATAATTTAATTTTTATTGTGCGTGGGCGCCATTAACTTCTAACATGGCTACTTGTTTTAGGGGAACGTTGTTGAGCTGCTTGCAAAGTATATGATTGGGATTGTGGTCTTGTCCACAATATATTCATTTACCACCATAAAAAAGGTCATGCAAAGGCAGTGGCATCATTAGGTCCTGTTTTGATCCTCGGTCTCCAGGCTTGGCTGAATGAATGGGCATAGCTGAAAAAGCCTCATCATTTACTTTTGAAAGCCTTTTCTGTGCATGTTCCGCACCAGTATACAAGGTGAATGGGCTCCATTCTGAAACTCTGTTGAGCTGATTTTGTTCGTTTAGCCGGCCTGCTCTACCCCCCCCCCCTTCCCCACCCCCCCGCCTCCCCATCCCATCAGCAGCCCATCTCATCATTACTCCCAGCCTAGCGTAAAAACCTTTCACACTGCACGGTATCTTTCCAGACTAGGCCCAGCATTACGTGCCTCTAAACCCTGGGCTTGAGGTTAGCCCCAGGGCTAGAAATGAGACAAGCCTGGATGGTGTTTTTCCCCAGTCATATATTTCTGCAGTTAATGAATAAGTTATGACGGTCATCCCCCCCCCCCCCCCCCATGCTGCTGTTACTGCCGCCGCTGCTGCTTGTCACGTTTCCATCCCCATTAGCCCCTGGCCTCAGAGGCCTGACTGGTCATGTCTGCTAACTTCACCTGTCATCGTCTGTGATTTGTATGCTGTATCTTGTCAATTGTCTGCCAGCTCTGATGCTACATGTTTATGCAACAGGGTTGTATGCCCACGACGACCTATCCGGAAGCAAATCCATTTGTAAAACTGTTTTAATAATCAATGTCAATCAACTCTCGTCATGACCCCCTCCCCCTGTATTTCCCTAGTTCCCTAGAACCACTGCAGATTTCCTCTCGATCCCCTTTAGAGCTCACTAAACACGCGCTCCGTCATTCTTCTGCAGTAGCATTGAGAAGAAGACAGCAGTGTCCTTCACTGCTCTCTAATGAGGCCTTAGTCTGGCCTTCCATACCTGGAAGAGCCCGTCCCAGCCCTGCTCTAACACTAGCTTCGACAGGCATCGACCAGCACAGTTACTCCCCTGCTGCTTTGTCCCAATTAGCCATCTAATCATTAATCAAACATATATATGTCAATATACACCCGATGTCTTCTGAAAATCTGACCTTTGTTTTTCTGTCTTTTGTCTTCTCCCGCACTGCTAACCCCGTCTCGTCACCCGTCCTCACACCTGCTCTCACAACCCTACCCCTCCCTTCTTCTGTTCTTTCTCCTCCTTTTCGCCGTCCCTCTTTTGTTTGACTTCTTTTTGTCATCCTATCCCCCTCTTTTTTTTTGGCGTCTCCTCCTAATGCCCTCTTTCCTTCGCTCTCTCTCTCTCTCTCTCTCTCTCTCTCTCTCTCTCTCTCTCTCTCTCTGCTCGTCCTACTTTGGGGTATTATGTTCTTTCTCCCCCCTTTGTCTCTCCCCCGCCCCTGCCCTCCCTTTCTCTATTCCTTTCTCTCCCTCCTTCTTCATCCCCCCTCCCTCCCTCCCTCTCTCCCCCTCTCATCCTCCTCTGTGCAGGAGTTTGAGAAGCCCCAGGAGGACCTGCTGAGGCACCACGCCAGCATCAGCGAGCTGAAGAGGAACTTCATGCAGTCTGTCCCCGAGCACCGCCCCAGCGAGTGGGACAAGCGCCTGTCCACCCACTCCCCCTTCCGGAGCGCGGGCGTCAACGGCCAGTCACTGGCCGGCGCAGACGGGGTGAGTCTGACCCTCCGACCTCCATCCTCTGGACCCACTAGCATTCCTCAGGCTCGGGGAACCAGGCCATTTAAACCTCAGAGTCAATTCAGGGAGACGGAATAAACAAAATAATAATACCAATCGTATTTTCAGTTTTGCTTCGTCGGCCCCTGAATTGACTGAAGCATAAATGGAGTTTCTGGTAAAGCACACACGTCACGGTATCACGTCACGGTTTCACGTCACGGTATCTCTATACCCGGATGGATGTGATGGGTTGAATACCTCAGACTGCACTGGCCCCTCGTCACGGCTGTCACTCCTGCTTGAGTCTGTGTGTGGTGGTCTCGTTTGGATGGACCAAGCGGCCTTGACCCGATTTTTTGGTTCTCTTCCTCTTATCTTTTGTGGCTCAGTTGTTCTCGGGAGCCCAGCTTTTCGATCTGTCAGCATGTGCATTAACACGTGCATGTCGGAGGATCATGTGGTTTCGGCATGTGATATACGGCAGGTGCATGTCTATAGAATGCTACTGAACGAGCTGAAGAGCTAGAAGCTTCTTTTGAAGCGTTGGGATGCTAGAGGTGCCTCTGCACCTGCTACTACCCATTGAGTCACTGAGCTAGCTACATGTAGCTGGCTTCTTCCTCCTCGTCGTCTTCCTGTAGGAAGTCCAGCCCTGTATCTGCCTCCTCGTTGGCTGTTTCTGAGCCTCAACCCGACTTTCCTTGCATGGTGGACAGACCAACGTGAACTTGCATGGCCTGTAGATGAGCCCTTCCCAGCCTCCTTACATTTTCCCAAGGAGGAGATGGGAGGTGGACCGGTGTGCTTATACTCTCTTCTCTTCCTTGTTTTCAAGCTTTTTCACCTGCTCTCCTCCTTCCCTCCTCTTCTCCCCCCTCCCCCCTGCCTCCCTGCCTGATGCCTCTATGCCCTGCCCTGGCCCTCAGTCCCCATACCTGCCTCGGTCCTCCCCCTCTTTAGGAATGTGGAAAGAGCCATTCTTAGACGCCTCATCGGATCCGTGTACACACCCAGCTCTCCCTCTCCTAACACCAGTGCACACAGGCATGCACCACAGATGTTAAGACCTCGCTAACACACCAATCAAAATGATAGCCCTGATGGACCTCAACGAGTTATTAGCGTGCTCTGTTATAGCTGCTTAGCTACCTCCATACCGAGCCGCATCTCGTGTAGGACCTTGTTTGTATTTTATGATTCAGCTTTTCAGTTATGACACCAAGACCCAAATTACATTCACACCTATCCGTTTGACACCATCCCCTTTAAAAGCACGAGTGCACATGGTTTCTGGGTTAACATGTTTGGGAGTGGTTGGATAAGCTACTGTTGGCAGTCTGAAGAACAGGTGCCTCTGTGCATAGTAGGTTTAGGAGGCTCATATACGACACTGTCGGCAGGGACACAAAAGAAGGATGGACCTACGGGCTTTCACCACAGTCATTTCAAGCATTTCCAACTGTCATCTCTCTCCCCTCGGCTTTTCCTCTCCACCTCCCCCCTCCCCTCTCCTCTCCTACCCCCCCCCCCCCCCTTCAGTTTGTGTTCCGCCTCCCCCGCGGGCCTCTCCTAGACTTCTACTCCAAGCGCAGCTGAGTGGGGGCGGGGCCTGTCCCGACCGGCAGGACCAGAGAGGGTGTGGCCTACCCTGTCACCGGCCCGTCAACTTTCTCCTTCTCCCCTCTTCTACGCCATCACTGCTGCACCCTCCCTCACTTCATCCTCTTCATCTGTCCTGGTGAAGCGGCCTGGTTCTGGCTCTGGAATCACACTCTCGCTCAGTGATTTTCCCCTGGCCGTGACGGACTTGTGCTTCAAAGACTAGTCTGAAGGACTCCGTATGACCAAAAACCCTGCTCTACTCTTTATTTAGTATTTTTTTTCACGATCTGGACTTCACTATATTGAGTTGTCTGACAATGATGTTGTCACAATTGACTTTTTTTTACTGGACAGTTAAATTGTGCAAAACGTTTTTTGGGCAGGTGTCAATTGCAGACACGCAATCAATCAGAGGTGTCAATTGTCTCCATTTTCTTCCTTAATGTGGTTAACACGTGATTGGTGGCATGACCAGTAACACTGTGATTTGGCTGGAACTCATTTGAATGAAAATTCAGAATCACGTTGTGTATTTCAATATGTAGAGCGTCACCTACAATCCTATAATGTGGCACCCAAACCTCACAAGACTAGGTTACATGCTCGAACTTGCTAAGGCAATACATTTGCAAAGAAGAACTTGCTAAAATGATCAAATATAACTCACTGTGAGGACTCTAGTATTTGATACCTATTCAGTATTCACTAGTAGTTATTATTGAAAAAAACACATCACTTTTGTCATCTTGTTGCATGACCTTTTGACAATCAAATTTGAACAACATAATAAAGACCTTTCAGGTGAATATGAGAACATTTGCTACTTTTGAAAGAAGCTGTCCGTATAAAAAATCTGTCCAGCTATGTTGAATAACTGTCTACATTGAAACTGCTTGAATTGTGTACTGCTCTGCTCTGTCAGTTTTCACATCGACATATCCTCCAACGTGAATCTCACCTTCTCATACTCGCATGCACACACACACTGATTACCTGTGTGTGTCTTTCTTTTAGAGTGTATGCTTTACCCCTGTAAGGGATGACTCCCCCACTAGGGCGGAGCAGGAGGCCGGCCTCAGTGTGGGGGGGGCTCTTCTCCCCGACCCCAACGTGACCCCAAACGCCTTACGGGGGCCTTGCGGGGCTCAGTCCCACAATGCACCTGAAGGGGCGGAGTCAGGGGACGAGGACGAGGGTGTGGTTTCTGGGAACGACCTCGTACCCATCGTCGAGGTGGAACTGGCCCAGCTCCACAACCCCTATCAGCCCTCCTGCCCAGCCCTGGAGGAGGAGGAGGAGGAGGAGGAGGAGGAGGAGGGGAAGGAGGATACAGACCCCAGCCTGGAGCAGTCTGTCAGGATAGCCGGGGCCCTTCATGCCTCCTATTTCGTGGGCGGTGGTCCCCAGGTCATTCGCTGTTTCAAGGTAGCCCCCCCCCTCCGCCCGTCAAAGTGCTGGTGATGCTCAGCTCTGCTTGGCCTCTGTTGGGTTCTCTTGCTGGCTTCCTCGTCCTCTGCATCTTGGCTAGACCCAGCAGGGCAAGGCTGGGGCCAAACCCCTTCAGTCACAGCACAGGTCTGCGGTCAGCAGCACGGGTGAACTATTACAGCATGCTGCAGAGAGTGGCGACGAGTGGGAAAGCACTGTAAACTAAGGTGATGGGCTTTCATGCTATTGGAGACTCTTTTACCACTTCTCTATCTCACACGGTCTCCTAGCCTCCCTCTCTTACTCCCTCTCTTTCACACTGATTTGGGACTGGAATCGTTTTCAGACTTTTGGGGATGGGCTTTCCCCCCCTGTTCCTCTCTTGCCCTCTGGTGGTGGGTAGTGTGAAGTGTTTTCGGCATGGCACTCGCGGTCACCTTTCTGGGATCTAATCAACAAATGAATGGATTAAGCGGTGGTGGAGGGGGATGATTTTTGTGCATGAGGAGGGTTTTTACCGATGACTGGGCTGGAGTGATGTCCGTGTGTGAGGCTCTGTGTGTGTGTGTGTGTGTGTGTGTGTGTGTGTGTGTGTTGAATGGCGGGGGGGAGGGGGGTTGAACCCCCGGGCTGTGGGAGATCCTGTAAGACCCCCCCCCCCCCCTCCTGGGTGTGTTCCCCTCCACAGCCCCCCCTGGTGCAGACGCACACAGTCACCATCTCAGACTCGTCCAACTCCCTCCCCGCTGGCACCACCACCAGGGACGTCCCCATTGTCCAGACCCACAGCAAGACTATCACCCATGAGTCTGCACAGGTAGGGGCTCCATGGCCCGGTTCTAGCTCCCGGTTCCTCTTACTGTAGGAGGGCAGCAATGCCGGGCCGGCTAAAGATCAGTCCCAGTCGAGGATGACGGGACTGGGAAGCGGAGGTTGGCCCGGAGGAGGTTTCCGGTCGGGACGGTGGTACTCGTCCGTAACTCCGGGTTTTCCCCTGCCTCAGGTGGCGACGGATGGGATCGACGGGGACAAAGATGGGTTGTCTCTGGCCAGCATGCAGACCATCACCTCGGACACCACCAGTGGCACCACGGTCACCACCACAACCACCCACATCTCCAAGGTAAGGAACACCGCTCCTTAAAAAAAAAAAAATCTTCTCCTTGTGGCATTGGTCTGACATCCTGCCTGGGGATCTGTTTTCTGCTCTGCCTCAGGTGGTGAAGAGTGGCTCTTCAGAGACCCGCGTGGAGAAGAGAATCGTCATCACGGCAGACTCTGAGACAGTAGACCAAGAGCAGGTACGCTGGTGAACATCAGATCTGACGTGAAGAACCTGATCGTTTCTCTGTGGACGCGGAGGACCATGAAGTCTTTCACATGAATTGTAATTCAACGTATCTGGTGGTCCTTGGTCGTAACTGGTTCTTCCATTGTGTCTTGCAGGGTAGTGGCGTGGGAGCAGACTCCATGTGATCTGACTCCCTGTCACCTGGCTTTGCTTTCAACTGCCCCCCCCCCTACCTCCAGCTTCTGTGAGCAGAGCCCCCCCCCAAACACACATACACCGCCCCCCCCCCCCCCCACACACACACACACACACCTGCGCGTGCCTCACAGTAGACAAGCCCTATGGATCTGATGCAAACCAAGCCGGCCACCTTGAGAGAGAAGAAACTCGTCATTGTGACCCAGAAACAGCCGGCGCCATACTGTCTCTGCTCTGCTCTAGAATCCTGTCTATCCTGCCAAGGCAGTCCCAAGACAGGCAAGAGCTTGAGCCCTTGCAGGCAAAGACTTCCACACTTGTGTGGAATGTCATGATTGCCATTGAACCCTTGGTTTCCACAGTGCTGTCCTGTGTGTTCTGAAGTTTTTTTTTTCTGAACACGCGTGGCTTCTTGTATACTCTGACCACTCATCTCATATCTTCAGTCTGGTGTATAAAACACCATTTTTACTTTTTTTATTTTGTAGATGGAAAAAAGTTTTCAGTTTAAAGATGATTCTGTCCCTTTTTGGTTTAAAAATGCTTATTAACACCATCTTGTCCATTGGTTTTCACGTCTTTTGTCAGTACTTCTAGACATTTTACTGGCTGGTTTTATATTAAAAGCAATCTTTGGGGGCGGCTTATAAGTAAATGATAGTACTTGAATTGAAATAACCGTATTTCAATACACAGGGTTGTTTATAAGGGAACTCCTTCCTTGTTTATGTGTTTACTTTTATGATTAATGAGCAGTTAGGACTTATATTCAAATGATATACCTCACCATGAAGTATTGAACTGACGTGTTTCATACTTAAATCTGGACTGCTGTTTGGCCTAGTTCTCTGCTCAGGTAAAATACTAATACAATATTTTGTCTCTTCCACAACCAGCCAAGTAAACAGATGTACTGTACTAATAGTACACACCTTTTTGTAAACTTTCGATTGAAATCTATTTTAAAATGCTACTCTATTTTATAGGATTAATGCTTTTATAGTATTTGTACAAAATGAGGTTTTTAAGTTATTGAAATCCATCCACTCTATTATAGGTTAACATATCATCTTTTCTTTGTTTTGTACACCTTAAAAATGGCGTGGCCCATTTTCCATGACATGCCCTTATTTGATCCTTCACTACATCTTTTAATGCATTGTTGAGTACAAAAGACAGCTCCCTGTTAGTCCGCTGTCGGTAGAATTTACTCCCCTTTTTGTTCTTTTTGCTTTCAAATCGTGATTGATTTGCAAAGCTGTTGTTGAACAAGCTTTGGTATTTGTATCTCAGGTTTTGTTCGTTCTTTCTTTACAGTGAGACAAAAGACCTCTTGTATGATTGTATGAAGAATGTCCAGACACAGCATGTATATCCATCCCTACTATTGATGTACATTCTTGCCCAGCCAATGGGGTCTACAATGTGAAGCTAGCTCAGATCTGTTATACAATAATGGTCTGTTTTTAAAGATGTATTTATCAAAGGCAGCTGTTTCAGTGTATGTGGCATTTCTTTCATAGGGGTGTATCTTTTGTCTTTTGTACATGTGCTACCATAATTTATTTGTGAAGTAGGGACTGTTTCCTGTGATTCTACGTACATTGATGTTTTAATTCCAGCCTGTTTTCAGGCTTTTATCAGAGTTATCACAATGTTGTTCACAATTGCATTCATTATCAACCAAGTTTGTAATGCTTTCTTAACACTTAGAAAATAGACTCTTCTATCACTTGCTGTGTTTGATCCTTTTGTAGAGCAAATAATGTTAAATGTAAGTCCCTCTGGAGACAGCCCATTTGGTAGCGTACTTTCTTACCCATATTTTGGTGGCTTAGCTGAAGGGAATGTGAGTCCTTGAACAGAGCAAAGCTGTAGTTTTTAGAACTCAAAAAAACATTAATGCTTTCCTGTGACTTATCCATGCTTTTTTAAGAAAAATAAATCTAAAATTGAAAAAATAAACCTGAATTAATTATAAAAGTATTACATTGTGAATGATTTCCAGTACTGCAGTGGACCAAAGAAATGACACTAAACATACGAAACAAAACAGTTTATTGAAGTTATGTTTGCTGTCTCACTTTAAGACAAGAGCATGAATACCTAAGACGGCATCAAATACCATTGAATTTATTGATTGAAAAGAAATCTTTTCAAATGTTCTAACAAGCTGCAGAGAAAAAGGGCATGTGTAAAATGGCATCTGTAGGTATGTATTAAATTACATAAAGTATTTGAACAGATTAATCTAAACAAAACGGTGTTTAAAACCCTTGATGAGTTGAGAACAAATGAGCCTAGACCCTATTGGGTGTTACCCACTCCTCTGAAACAGCTTACCAAACACACAAACACAAATCAAATACATTGTCTTCACCCTGAGAACATGTCTTGTGCACCTTTCAGCATTACCGCAACTGCTTCAGTAGCATCTGAAAATTACCTTTACATTTAACTTGGTGTCTAAAGTGCAGCTCAAAATGAACTAATAATGACTGATTGATTGCCGGTTGTTTTCAGCAATCCTTTCAAACCTGGAGTAGGTAAATTATTACTGATTTGAACAGATTAAACTCACTGAACCTCTTTATTCTTGCGACTATGTAAACCCCAGTAAGGATAAAGGATATGACATCAGACAAGATCATTCCAGGGGGGGAGAGATTGTTCTAGAAGAGTGATGATTACAAGGAGACCCAGCCATCACACAGCACCATGAGAAACAGGAAGATGAATGACATGTGGCTGTGTGTGTGTGTGTGTGTGTGTGTGTGTGTGTGTGTGTGTGTGTGTGTGTATCTAGTACCTATATGTCATGGGTTACATATACAAGCCTTTATTGATCTACATAATCGTTCAACCAAGTAACAATAAACATAGAAAATAAGTCTCCTTAGTGTCTTCATCGTTGGTCATGCTCAAGGTCTAGCGAATTGTCTTCACAGGACTTTTGAAGCTCGAGGCAGCCTGGAGCTGGAGTTGGTAAGCCATAGGATGGATTTTGAAACCATATAACCTGCAAAGTCAATCCACAAGTAAGACCACAGGAGACACAGGAACCAGTCATAAGCTAAGAACTAACACATGGGGGGGGGGGGAAATAAACTGGGCAAACCTTGGCACAAACTGGTTGGCAGGTCGTTTTGGCCGGTACTCTGGGTGCACCATAAACAGCATGTGAGGAAAACCTGTCCCAAAGTAGGCCCCGTCTGTGTGGTGGTGCCTGGAGGACTTTGGGGTGTAAACATCCATGCACTTCGGACAGTACAGCTTCACCATGGCCTCCCCTGGAATATCTGACAGGCCTGATGGACAGACAAAAAAAGATCATGCCGACAAATGTGTATGAATGCTAGTTAATTCCATCAACAGGGAATGTTCTTTAACAGCCAGATAATCAAGCAGCACTTACCAATAGGAAGCATGGGTTGGTTTTCACAATACACTCTGGGGCAATAGCCAAAATCCCCTTGTTGGTACTTCTCCAACTATAAAGTAACAGAAGTGTTCCTGAAAACTTGCACTGTGGGTCATTCGGCATCAACTTCACTAGCAGACTACATGAACATTAGACAAGTCACCATTTGGGCGATGCCTCTGTTTGTGAGGATGTAGCGAGCATGGATGAGGCCATAGAGCATCTCAGCTGCCTGCTCGATCAAGTCGCTCTGGTTGGGGTTGTCCTCCAGCTCTTCATCTAAGAATCACACACGGCAATGAGCGGGATTTTCAAGGCGACAAACTGCACCAAGGAAACCGGCACTCATTAATGTAGATCTTAATTTACTTCTAAATCTTATTTAATTCATGTTTTTCTACCATGAGATAAATACAAAAAAAATACAAATTAACCCCCCCCAAAAAAGCAGTTTGACTCTCCTGGCGACCTTACCTGGCTCCAAGTCCAGAATCATGTCGAGAGCCTGGCGATAGTGGGGGACCTGCTCATTCAGTCCCGTCAGATTGAACTTGTCCTGAATGTAGTCTTCATCAACCTGGAGCATAAGACCAGTAAGAGATGGTGGTTCTTTAGGAGTTTCCCAGCAGCTGCACACAGTTTAGAGTCTTATGGCCACACATGCAACCTTGTTGCATAACAAGCTGAAAGGATTACTTGTGTGTTAAAAATTAACAAAGTCAAGACAGTTAAGAATAGACTTTTCAACTGGATAATACTTGGCTTCTACGATGTTTAATTGTGGGATCCACAAAGGCAATACTACTACAGCAAACAAGAGGCAGTAAGCTAACTCATTCATACATTTCATAAACTATTTCAATGATGGTGAAAGATGCTGGAAAGCATCTGTGACTGGCTACTACTGTACTGCTGAGGAGGAGTCACAAACTGGGTTTAAACTAAAGAGAAGTATCCAGCATGCGGGAGACAGGGTAGTCTCAACTCTGACCTCACAGAAGAATTCATTCCCCCGCAGTCCACAAAACCAGGAGATCCAGGACACCTCCTCTGAGCTGCTCATACTCCTGTGTGAAAAGAGAAAAATGGCTAAACAATCGGCCATCATTGTAAATCAACCAACATACGTTATCATTATGTTCTCAACCCTAGTACTAGCTAGCCAACACTTGCACTAACCTAGCTACACCGGGATAATAACTACACATGCCGATTTCCGAAATAATGACCCCCGAGCGTACCGTGGAGTAAAACTGAATATGAAGCAATATACACTGTGATGCTGCGTTACTGTAGCTAGCTAGCTAACCCTACGTGCCTGCTACTACAGTACGCCGACACGTCGAAACTTTTAATTACAGTACATAAGCTACCAACCTAAAACACGATCATCTGCAGCATGAAGTTTGATAAAATAATAAAGCCACTCGACTTACCCTGTATTTGTTTTCAATATTTGTTACCTAGCTATCAAGATAACTAGCTAACGATTTCTCTGCCTGCTGCTGCTGCTGGTAGCAACTGTAAACAGACAGTTCTTCCGGGGCCCACAAAAAGAGCTTGGTTGATTTTCCGGTCAAAATCCGCACATCTAGACACTAGAATATTAACATTGACGACCTGTCTCAAACGTAACCTCTTAAAGATCAGTGTGAAAACACTGATATGGTTTGAAAGCAAACACAATTTAGTGAAGTTTGTTAATATGTTCAATAATAGTCGAAATATGTCACTAAATCATACTAAACAAAAGAAGGAACTATGCAAAGACTATTCTGCTTAATGTTGCCTTTATGTTCCACCCAGAAAAGATACAAATGCTTCAAAAGCTGAAAGATTCATCAGATAAGTATCCTGCCCATAACAGAAGGGCCATTTGAACCCAAATTGATGGTTATTTTCATTCAGGAAAGAGGAGGACCTTTGAATCCACTCTGGACTTTCTTATGTTGCAAGTACCAATCAGTGACATATCAATAGCAATATTAAACTGCGCTGTACACTTTAAATGGTAAACCTTTATTTTTTAAAAGTATGTTATTAAAAAATGTAATATACAAAGTGTGTCATAAAACTAGGGAAGATCTGAAAAGGTCTTGCGTGGTGGTGGCCCAGGTTCTTGGACTTCCTGCGGTTTAGCCATGCCTTCATACATCAAGATCCTTAAGAAGAGAATAGCGATAATAATACTATCAGTTCATAAGTATGAATAATCACTATTAATGTACTGAGGTACAATTGGAGATAATAGCATGACTTATGCAGAATAAGGAAGTCACAACCAAAATCTTTGAACTCACAGTCTCAGTATGGCGTTCCTCTTGCCCAACATCATATTCAGGAAGTCCGTGTAGCAGATAGTGTCTTTTGCACTCCCACAAACCTCTGACATCATCTTTTTAAGTTCCAAGTGAGTTTTGGCCACCCCAAGCTTCTCCAGCATACGTTTCAGCCCCATCATGTCTGTCTCAAGAAGTAGACAGAAAAAGGGAGCAAAGACAGAGAGTCATTTAAATATTATCCAGACTTGACTCTCTTCACTGTGAGTCTCATATGACACAAATAGGTCTCTGAAAATACGATAGAAATTACCAATATCTCCTTGGTCATTGAGATCAAACTCCATGTACTTATCTGTGAATGAATACAGTGCAACAGACTGAATTAGTTAAATTTTTAAGAAACACATATTTATTGGTGCATACGAATAATCTCAGAGAGCTTGAATTCTCACTCTTAAACAACTCAAGCTTAGAGGCAAGTTCCTCTTCTTCTGCATATTTGGGATCTGAGAGGAAAGCCTGTCAGTGCCAAAGAGAGTGTCAAACCATAATGAAAACTTGAAAAGGTTTACTCTGCTCATTCAATGTTTTGCATGATTGCATATTTACTGTAATTATCAATAGGTCTACTTTAAATATCAATTATTAAACAAACCTCATTGGTCGAGTTTAATTTTTCCTCCTGCTGGGACTTGATAAATCCAAATGCTTTCCCTCCTGAAAAATCACATGTTTTCATTTCCTGCTTAAGGTGTCTTTTGACAAATACAAGTGTGAACAAAGGGTATGAGATTGGACCATAAGAATCTTTTCAGATGCAGAACATACATTTCTACAATTTAATATTTCATACTCACAACCTAGTTGCATTAGTTGCATTGTTAGATAAAACCAACATTTTTGCTTGAAGGCAGAGCAGCACATCACTCTCAACAAGTAACAGCACTGACAGAAGCAGACAGACATTTTTCTTACCTTGAAATTCTTTGGCCATTTCAGTTTTCTTCTTTTTGGTGATTTATATACAATTTGCAGCAAGCACAGTATATGAGTGTTACTTCATGAACACTGAGTCAAAGATGAGGAGGAAGTTCAGAACTCTAAAGTTAGCATGTGGTAAGTCACGTTGTTCCTCTCAGTGGTAATGTTGCGAACAGCTTGTACCTTCATAAAGCTTAGTTTGACCATTGAATAATAGGCCTAGCTATGAGAGTTGTTAAGTACATCTGATTATGGGCATGTCTTTTGAGTATCAATGTTTTACATATTAGACGATTCATGAGTTTCATAAGGGAATCAAAATACATTTATTACAAAAACTCCTGCAGGTGGATCACAGACTGTCAGACAGAAAACAGTGCGGGAAGCTGTGAAAACACATCTCTGACTCCCGGTCCATCAGCACCGGAACTCCTCAGGGCTGTGTCCTTTCCCCTCTGCTCTTCTCCCTGTACACCAACAGCTGCACCTCCAGTCATCAGTCCGCCAAACTCCTGAAGTTTGCGGAAGACACAACTCTCATTGGGCTCATCTCCTTTGGGGATGAGTCTGACTATAGGTGGGAAGCTGACAATCTGGTCACCTGGTGCAGCCAGAACAACCTGGGGCTCAATGCTCCTAAGACAGTGGAGATGGTTGTGGACTTCAGGAAGAACCCAGCCCCACTCACCCCCATCACCCTGTGCGACTCCCCAGTCAACACAGTGGAGTCCTTCCGCTTCCTGGGCACTATCATCTCCCAAGACCTGTGTGAGAAGTGGGAACTGAACATCAGCTCCCTCACCAAGAAAGCACAACAGAGGATGTACTTCCTGCGGCAGCGGAAGAAGTTCAACCTGCAAATGACAATGATGGTGCACATCTACACGGCCATCATTGAGTCCATCCTCACCTCACAAGAACAGTTTCTTTCCATCTGCAGCGGGTATTATCAACAAGGCCCGGCCAGGACCCCCAATTGACACTAACTCACATATAAAATACTGAGCGTTACATTAATGTTTCTCTGTCACACAGCCTGTACTTTATATTAATATTTTATTTTGCACGGTTTTGTTAGTATTTTTTTGTAAATTTGGTAAAATGTCTCACTTTTTAAAGATTCTTATACAGTATGTGTATGAACCTGCCCACCAAAGTGAATTCCTTGTGTAAACTACTTTGTGATCAAAACTTATTCTGAATTCTAATTGGCCATTGCCACTTGTACAGTAGTCTCTCTAACCTCTCTAACACTAGGTGACACTATAATACAAATAACGTACTGCTCGGGTAGGAGCATACTCAATACATTACGTCTCTAAGGTGTATTAATTTAAAAACGTTTACATTTCAAAGATATGGGTATAGTGTAGAACTATGCTGTTTCCATACAGCATAGTTCTAAATGCTTCTCGTGTTGTACTGACTATTTTATTTCCAGTGTGTGAATTCATAATGAAACTAGACCATAAAGACCAACTTTGTGAAATGTAGAAGTGGGAATAGGTGGAGTTCTAACAAGAGTAGACTAGATGTGTAATTGAATCATGAGTCCACATACACAGACAATGGCAAAGTCCACCAAGTCGTCAATGTTAGTGCTACTGATGCTGATATCAGGATGTATTGGTGAGTATTGTCTGGAGAGTTTGTGAGCGCACTGTCTAGATAAGATAAAACAAGGAATCTTTGTTATATGTATTTGCAAGCATGTTTTGTTCTGCTTTAAAAGTGCTTCCCTTTCCTTCTCATGAAGGTGAGGGGTTGCAGGTGATCACAGTCACTAAGGGAGAAGAAGCCGTCCTCCCCTGTACTCTGAGAACTCCCAGATCACAACAGAGCTGCTTTCATGCCAGATGGATGAAACAGACCCTTGGTAGTTCTCCGACCACATTCTCTGTGGTCCCAGATTCAGAACGAGATGGGAAAGCCTTGAACTTCAATGGAAACCTGACTCTGAAGGATGCAGATGAGCCTCAAGAAGGAGACTATACCTGCCAAGTCTGTGAAGGATTTTCTTGTGATTTGACAACAAACCTCACTCTGAAATTGAGAGGTAAAACAATACATCATCAAAAACTAAAACAGCACATTCAAATATGATAATCATTGAATATTAATGATCTTATCATGTATAAAGTATGTACAGATTTAACACGATTCTTTTCTTCTAAAGATTGCAAAGTGCTGGAAAGTGTGAAGGTGCTCCAATTTTCCACAGCTACTTTGCCTTGTCCATTTTACACAAGAGGAAACATCACCTGGTCAGAGATTAAAGGAGAGACAATTAAACCAATCCTTGAGTCCTCAAGTTTAAGTACGGAGTCCAGTCTGAACTCTGCAACAGCTGCAAATGGAAAAAGGAGGTTCCGGAACATCACAGCAGGGGATGCATCATTAGTCATAACCTCTGAGGAGGCTTCTAATATGTGGTTCAGATGTACTGTCTATGAAGGGCAAAACAAGAAATGCTCCGAAGTGAATCTGCAAGTGAAACGTGAGTACAGTATTTTCAAATACAGTCTTACTCAAAGATGCCTTGTTTATGTCAAGGGAAGATGTATAGTCATGCAATGGGCCCTGTAGACAATGCTCTGTCATCTAGCAGAAAAGGACAAACCGAACACTTCGACTTTATCAACACTGACAACAATGGTGACCACAGCACAAGGTAGACATTTGTTGACTTTTTAGTTTGAGTTATTTGAGGAAGCAAAATAAGGACTAGACGGCCCTTTTGGAAAACGTGTTTTGCTCCATGTGTATGAAAAGAACACATGGAGTTTTCACAAGCAATTCATTCCAACTTTGTCCTAAAAAGCTGTGTTCTCGACAGCTCCACGCACCTTTGCAGCCACATCAAATGAAACTGTCGTGAGTGTGCAGACTGAGTCGAGCAGTTGGGTTGTAACTCTTGTGGTCTCAAGTGTTACCCTCATCCCCACCATTGCACTAATTGTGGGACTGTACCGCAGATGGAAGACCACTAGACACACAGGTAATGCATGACCCCTGAAATGTGATGTACAGCAATTTACTTGACAAATTTGCTGAGGGATTTGGCAACGTATATTGTTATTATATAAATGCTGCTTCGCTTTCTACATGCACTATTTGTACATTGCTTTGGATAAAAGCTAAATTAGTACAATGTTACATTTTAAAATACATTATTCTGTTCACTGTGTATCAAGCAGTTACCTCAACATGGGCAAACCACCACTACGAATGTGTAGAAGTCCCAATTTCAGGTCAGGTTAATTTTTTTAAATCATGAATCAATTTGTCTACAATCTCAAGATACGTGGGCCACTTAATATCCATCTTCTTTTCTCACAATATTAGTGGTCAATGAAGAGCATACATCTCTGCCGACTGACCAAGAGGAGAGCCTATGTACCTGTGAGTTTCCAAATCATAACACTGACAATATCACACCTTTTTCCTTTTTTATTGCGTATTTGATCATTCTTTTATGAGTAAACGTAATCTCGATTCATCTTTTTTTCTGCAGTTATATACGAGTGAAAAGGATGAACTGCACTTCTGCTTTTCTTTGACATGTTACGATGAGTGTTCCAAGACTTTCTTTCCAAAGTGTAATCTCAAGTGTAGAAAGTGTGCCAATGTGTATTTCTTTCTAAAATATTTGAAAGTTTTAATTTTAAACAATTTCATTGTTGTCCAGTTTTTATAAATGTGATTACCTGGGTTCTGGTTAATGATATTTAATCACTTTATGCAATATCTGTATAAGACATAATATGACATTCAGTTCACAGCTTGTAAAACATCATATAAACAAGAATTGTTATCTGTACTGTTTGCTTCTCTTCTTGGTTGCTGTGAATTGGGTGGTAGTCCGTCGTGAACAACTTCATATACATGGGTGGTCTGTCATGAGCAGATCAGCAATATACACGTCACTGAAGCAGTTTTCAAAATTATTAGTACCAGCAAATTGTGTTGGTACTAATCACAACTTGGTGTGATTAAATCAAACACAATTTGTGTGGCGTGGGTGAGCATGTTGTTATTGTTGTACATTGCACTCTTTTTCTGTTCTACAAACAAGTCAACTTACCATTCCAATAGATCCCTGTGCTTCCTCTACAAAGAGACAAATAAATAAATACATTTCACTGTATCAGTCTTTTGAACAGTAAATGTTTGACAGAGAATGTTTTGCCTGTATCCTACTTATTCTACAGTTTACACATCTGTGTCAGGAAAGTGAGAAAACTTTGAGCAAGCGAAAACCCACAGACCTGTATCTCTCCTGAACTTCTTCCTCAAATAGTAGACACTCCCTCCAACCAGGCACAGCAGTAAGATCAGAAGAGGGACTAACCATGCAACCAAAATCCCTGTTCGATCTGCAACAGAGAACACCGATTACACATTTTACTAAATTGTCTTGTTCTGGAAGAAACAGACAAGGAATCTAGTTTAAAAGAGGTCAAATGCGTCCAGATGTATATCCAAATGATCTCACTCTCTTGAACTGGCCACTTTTTCGTCGCCATTTTGACCCCTTCTCTGTACACAGAACAGAAGGCTGTCTCAATGCTGTTCGGATCTGGCAGGAAGAATGTAGACACCAGGGTTTCATGGTCTTTTCTTGTTCTCAGCTTCGCATCTGGGCTACTGGGTGCCCAAGTTAAATTGAGGTCTTGTCCACATGCTCCCCCACACATGAGCAAACAGGTCAAGGTGAGGTTTTTTCTACCTGGAGAAGCCCACTCTGCAGTTACTGGGAAAATAAACAAGATATGTTAAGCTATTTTCTCAATACATCTTTAAATACAACCTTAAATTCGAGTGAGAATCCCTAAACACTCACCCTCTAAAGTGTGTAGTTTGATTCTGTTGAGGGATACATTGAGGAGTGAACATGTGTAATACCCAGAATGCAGTGGTCTCACTTTGTTGATGACTAAGGAGGAATCACGGTTCATATGGGTTTCAGGTATCTCCCTCCTTGAGCCTGCTGTAACAGTCTCTGATTCAGATAGACGGACCAATGAACTTTCTTGTTCACTTATCCTTCTCCACCATGGACTGCCACCCTTAACCAGAGAGGATGCATTGTCACAGCGAAGTGACACTGACTCACCAACCACAGCAAACACTTCCTCAATACCAACTGAAAGGCAGAGACAGAACAGTTGTAAACTGCTTGGATTCCACTCGTAAAGTTCTGGTAGTTTTAAATATTGACAAAATTATACATGTTATAAAGATTTTGATAAGTAGCCTACCTGGAATTGATGTGGTGTAACTGTAGCTGGTTTTCATGCCATTAATGTCAGTTACTTGACATGTCCATTTCCTGTGATGGTCTGACTTCTTGGGTGTGATGATCAGTCTATGATAACAAGCATTTACCTCATCTGTCTGAAATCTTGTTCCAATTACCTCTGTTTTGTCTTCATTAAGCCACTTCATCTCTCGTAGAATTGTATTGTTACAATAGGGTGTTCCAACAAAGGTACTGAAGTAGCACTCAAGCTGAATGTTTGTTTCCACTTCAACCTGATAAACTAAATTAATTAGAGAGAAAAAAAATGCCAAAATGATTAAATTATTCTACAAATAAAAACCAATGTACTGTATATTTGTTACAATTAAGCACAACACATACCTTTTAGAAGCTCAAGTGAGATCTCTGATCTGATTCCTGTATCTTCACAAATGTAAACTACTCCATCCGATATGTTAAGATGGTAAATTTGCAGTGAACAGTCTTGTGCAACTGTCAGTCGACTGGCTTGTTCTTGGTTTGTAATTTGTCCTGATTTGACCACAAATCTGGGGATGCCATTTGGCCCTTCTTTCATTTTCCAGTTAATAGAAGAGCAGTATGTTGGTGAGGTTGAACCACATGATAAAGAAATACTACCACCCACGGAAGCAAACATTGTGGTTAGACCTAAGAAATGTGGAGCAAAGAGTATTGTTTCATTGTTCATGAATATGAAACCTTAAATGATGTTTAGTTGATTAAAAATAAATTACCTGAGGACTGATGCCCAACTACAATAACGTAGAGACACAGCATCGAAAAGTAATCCATTTCTATCTTTTTGCTATCTTCTTGAAATGTGTTTCCTGTGTTAAGTGAGTCTCGCTAGCATCCCCTCCCATCAACGTTCTTTCACCACTTACGCAACAGCAAAAAAAGAAAAGAAAGAAAAGAAGAAAAGAAAGAAAGAAAGAAAAAGGATAGTCAAAAACAAAAAATTGTCTAGGCTACTTTGACCATCAGACAAATAATAATTCGTAATTTTGGTTTTTGTCTCCAAATGATGACCAAAATGTTTGTATCCACCGAATAGGCCTACTGTATTGGGGTAGGAATATTTTGTTTGTACATTAATTAACCGGTTGATAGTGAATTGTAGGGTGGGGAAAAAAATCGATTCACATTTGAATCACGATTCAGTCTGCTAGCGATTCAGATCGATTCACAAATTTCAAAAAAATATTATTTTCTTTTACTCAGGTCATATGAAAGATACAAAATCAGTTGACTTTGCTTCTGTTGCAATTTGTCCTACCCTTTTTCATAAAATTACTGGACTATATAGGCTACAGGTCCATGTACGTGAGTTTAATTCCTTATCCCATCAAAACGGAACAAGCAGGAATAAGAAGTGACACCGTCAGGTGCTTGACCTCCTCCCTGTAGTGTAGTCTGTCACTGCCACAGAGTTTCACCTCCTCCCTGTAGTGTAGTCTGTCACTGCCACAGAGTTTCACCTCCTCCCTGTAGTGTAGTCTGTCACTGCCACAGAGTTTCACCTCCTCCCTGTAGTGTAGTCTGTCACTGCCACAGAGTTTCACCTCCTCCCTGTAGTGTAGTCTGTCACTGCCACAGAGTTTCACCTCCTCCCTGTAGTGTAGTCTGTCACTGCCACAGAGTTTCACCTCCTCCCTGTAGTGTAGTCTGTCACTGCCACAGAGTTTCACCTCCTCCCTGTAGTGTAGTCTATCACTGCCACAGAGTTTCACCTCCTCCCTGTAGTGTAGTCTGTCACTGCCACAGAGTTTCACCTCCTCCCTGTAGTGTAGTCTGTCACTGCCACAGAGTTTCACCTCCTCCCTGTAGTGTAGTCTGTCACTGCCACAGAGTTTCACCTCCTCCCTGTAGTGTAGTCTGTCACTGCCACAGAGTTTCACCTCCTCCCTGTAGTGTAGTCTGTCACTGCCACAGAGTTTCACCTCCTCCCTGTAGTGTAGTCTGTCACTGCCACAGAGTTTCACCTCCTCCCTGTAGTGTAGTCTGTCACTGCCACAGAGTTTCACCTCCTCCCTGTAGTGTAGTCTGTCACTGCCACAGAGTTTCACCTCCTCCCTGTAGTGTAGTCTGTCACTGCCACAGAGTTTCACCTCCTCCCTGTAGTGTAGTCTGTCACTGCCACAGAGTTTCACCTCCTCCCTGTAGTGTAGTCTATCACTGCCACAGAGTTTCACCTCCTCCCTGTAGTGTAGTCTGTCACTGCCACAGAGTTTCACCTCCTCCCTGTAGTGTAGTCTGTCACTGCCACAGAGTTTCACCTCCTCCCTGTAGTGTAGTCTGTCACTGCCACAGAGTTTCACCTCCTCCCTGTAGTGTAGTCTGTCACTGCCACAGAGTTTCACCTCCTCCCTGTAGTGTAGTCTGTCACTGCCACAGAGTTTCACCTCCTCCCTGTAGTGTAGTCTGTCACTGCCACAGAGTTTCACCTCCTCCCTGTAGTGTAGTCTGTCACTGCCACAGAGTTTCACCTCCTCCCTGTAGTGTAGTCTGTCACTGCCACAGAGTTTCACCTCCTCCCTGTAGTGTAGTCTGTCACTGCCACAGAGTTTCACCTCCTCCCTGTAGTGTAGTCTGTCACTGCCACAGAGTTTCACCTCCTCCCTGTAGTGTAGTCTGTCACTGCCACAGAGTTTCACCTCCTCCCTGTAGTGTAGTCTATCACTGCCACAGAGTTTCACCTCCTCCCTGTAGTGTAGTCTGTCACTGCCACAGAGTTTCACCTCCTCCCTGTAGTGTAGTCTGTCACTGCCACAGAGTTTCACCTCCTCCCTGTAGTGTAGTCTGTCACTGCCACAGAGTTTCACCTCCTCCCTGTAGTGTAGTCTGTCACTGCCACAGAGTTTCACCTCCTCCCTGTAGTGTAGTCTGTCACTGCCACAGAGTTTCACCTCCTCCCTGTAGTGTAGTCTGTCACTGCCACAGAGTTTCACCTCCTCCCTGTAGTGTAGTCTGTCACTGCCACAGAGTTTCACCTCCTCCCTGTAGTGTAGTCTGTCACTGCCACAGAGTTTCACCTCCTCCCTGTAGTGTAGTCTGTCACTGCCACAGAGTTTCACCTCCTCCCTGTAGTGTAGTCTGTCACTGCCACAGAGTTTCACCTCCTCCCTGTAGTGTAGTCTGTCACTGCCACAGAGTTTCACCTCCTCCCTGTAGTGTAGTCTATCACTGCCACAGAGTTTCACCTCCTCCCTGTAGTGTAGTCTGTCACTGCCACAGAGTTTCACCTCCTCCCTGTAGTGTAGTCTGTCACTGCCACAGAGTTTCACCTCCTCCCTGTAGTGTAGTCTGTCACTGCCACAGAGTTTCACCTCCTCCCTGTAGTGTAGTCTGTCACTGCCACAGAGTTTCACCTCCTCCCTGTAGTGTAGTCTGTCACTGCCACAGAGTTTCACCTCCTCCCTGTAGTATAGTCTGTCACTGCCACAGAGTTTCACCTCCTCCCTGTAGTGTAGTCTATCACTGCCACAGAGTTTCACCTCCTCCCTGTAGTGTAGTCTGTCACTGCCACAGAGTTTCACCTCCTCCCTGTAGTGTAGTCTGTCACTGCCACAGAGTTTCACCTCCTCCCTGTAGTGTAGTCTGTCACTGCCACAGAGTTTCACCTCCTCCCTGTAGTGTAGTCTGTCACTGCCACAGAGTTTCACCTCCTCCCTGTAGTGTAGTCTGTCACTGCCACAGAGTTTCACCTCCTCCCTGTAGTGTAGTCTATCACTGCCACAGAGTTTCACCTCCTCCCTGTAGTGTAGTCTGTCACTGCCACAGAGTTTCACCTCCTCCCTGTAGTGTAGTCTGTCACTGCCACAGAGTTTCACCTCCTCCCTGTAGTGTAGTCTGTCACTGCCACAGAGTTTCACCTCCTCCCTGTAGTGTAGTCTGTCACTGCCACAGAGTTTCACCTCCTCCCTGTAGTGTAGTCTGTCACTGCCACAGAGTTTCACCTCCTCCCTGTAGTGTAGTCTATCACTGCCACAGAGTTTCACCTCCTCCCTGTAGTGTAGTCTGTCACTGCCACAGAGTTTCACCTCCTCCCTGTAGTGTAGTCTGTCACTGCCACAGAGTTTCACCTCCTCCCTGTAGTGTAGTCTGTCACTGCCACAGAGTTTCACCTCCTCCCTGTAGTGTAGTCTGTCACTGCCACAGAGTTTCACCTCCTCCCTGTAGTGTAGTCTATCACTGCCACAGAGTTTCACCTCCTCCCTGTAGTGTAGTCTGTCACTGCCACAGAGTTTCACCTCCTCCCTGTAGTGTAGTCTGTCACTGCCACAGAGTTTCACCTCCTCCCTGTAGTGTAGTCTGTCACTGCCACAGAGTTTCATGCATTAACTCTTCCCCCCACTCATCTACACACCATACTCCACACATGTAAGGGATACTTTTAAGGGGAAAAAAAGTCACACTATTATAACAAAAGTTCTGTCAAGTTTCATGGGTAGTTTTGATGGAGAGTAATTGATGGACAGATATAGGTTGGGGCTCTCACTGGGCTACTCAAGGATATTTACCTTTTTATTCCTTAGACCAGTAGTCACCAATCCTGTTGCAGGAGAGCTCCCTTTGTGTATAGGTTTCACTCCACATGGCCTTAGCTGCAGTTAGTGAGTGGTTGCACAACTAACTAGCACACACACACTTTAAGGTGTACTTTTTTCTGTTCCTTTGTGATGCAACATTCAAGTACCATACAAAGTCAAATGACTTTCAACACCTAACTGCTGCCTTTTTCTTTCTGCATGAAATACTCAATCTGAAAAATACTAAAAATACACAGCTGGAGGAACATTTGCATCATGTTACCTTAATCATTGCATGGGCTCAGAAACACCCTGCAGAACTCATTGTTTGTGAACACAGTTTGCCGTGCTATCCACAAACGCAGGTTAAAGTTCTATCATGCAAAGAAGAAGCCATATGTGAACATGATCCAGAAACACTGCCATCTTCTCTGGGCTAAAGCTCATTTAAAATGGACTGAGGCAAAGTGGGAAAAATGTTCTGTGGTCACATAAATTGAAATGTGAAATTATTTCTGGAAACCATGGATGTTGCGTCCTCTGGACTAAAGAGGAGAGGGACCAACCGGCTTGTTATCAGCGTTCAGTTCAAAAGCCTGCATTTCTGATGGTATGGGGGTGCATTAGGGCCTATACAAGGGTCAGCTTGCACATCTGGAAAGGCACCATCAATGCTGAAAGGTATATACAGGTTTTAGAGCAATATTTGCTTGCATCCAGGCAACATGTTCATTTTCAGGGAAGGCCTTGCATATTTCAGGAAGACGATGTCAAACCACATCCTGCATCTGTTACAATAGCATAGCTTCATAGTAGAAGAGCCTGGGTGCTAAACTGGCCTGCCTGCAGTCCAGAACTTCACCAGTTGAAAACATTTGGTGGATCATGAAACAAAATATAACAAAGAAAACCCAGGACCGTTGAGCAGCAGGAATCCTGTATCAGACACAAAAGGGACAACATTCCTCTCCCACAACTCCAGCATCTGGTCTCCTCAGTTCCCAGACAGATACAGACTGTTATTGAAAGAAGAGGGAATGATACACAGTGGTGAACATGGCCTTGTCCTAACCTTTTTGAGATGTGTTGCTGCCATCAAATTCATAATCACCGTATATATTTCCCTTAAAATGGAGGGGAGCACCTGACTCAGGTTTCTACTTTGACTCCCTTAAAAGGGAGTCAGGTGGCAGAGCGGTGAGGGAATTGGGCTAGTAATCCGAAGGTTGCCAGTTCGATTCCTGGTCATGCCAACTGACGTTGTGTCCTTGGGCAAGGCACTTCACCCTACTTGCCTCGGGGGAATGTCCCTGTACTTACTGTAAGTCGCTCTGGATAAGAGTGTCTGCTAAATGTAGAATGTTACATTTCATCAGTTTAAACATTTGATATGTTTTCTTTAGTGAATAACATATGGGTTTATGAGATTTGCCAATCATTGTATTCTGTGTTTTATTTTATTTTTCACTGTGTCCCAACTTTTGGGGAATTGGGGTTGTGTATTGATCAAGTTAAAAGGGAAACTTCTACTTTGAAAGAGTAGTGCTGACTATACATTTGGCCAATGACAGGGCTTTCACGTTTGGCTCCACCCACGTGAGATCAATCGAAATATCAAGTCGTTTTACGGTTTATATGTAAAAGACGAGATAACAAAATAAGAAGTCAAAATCCGTTTTTCAGTTTTTGAAAAAACGAATAAACGGATTGACAAACAATTTTCTTAAATCCGTGTATCATTCGTTCTTTCATTTTTCAATTGATAAACCAGAAACCAAAAATTATTCGTTTTTCCGTTATTCAATTGAGAAACCAAAAACGAGAAACCAAAAACGATTGTTTTTCTTGTTATTCAATTGAGAAACCAAAATCCAAAAACGGGGCACTGACCGAAAATGATTTAGAAATTGTGTTTTTGGTGACCCGGAAGTTGTTACTCATACGTTGGCTGCGCGCAGTTTGCAGTGTAACCAGCGCGAGAAACCATGGAAACGAAAGGAGCGTCCACCAGAAAACACAAGGAAGAATGTAGATAGATCCCAAACTTGAAATGGAATGCAATTTCAGTGTATATTTTGTTGTATGTATTATACTTATGTTTTTCATGCCAACAATGTTAATAAAATGATCAAATGCATTCAGTGGCACTCATAATTTCTCTTTCACCGAAAAAATGTGGTTAGTGGAAATTCTGATTGTTACCATAGCCACAATCAGAATTTCCACTAACCACATTTTTTCGGTGAAAGAGAAATTATGAGTGCCACTGAATGCATTTGATCATTTTATTAACATTGTTGGCATGAAAAACACAAGTACAATACATACAACAAAATATACACTGAAAGTGCAAACATTCCATTTCAAGTTTGGGATCTATCTACATTCTTCCTTGTGTTTTCTGGTGGACGCTCGTTTCCATGGTTTCTCGCTCTGGTTACACTGAAAACTGCGCGCAGCCAACGGGCGTATGAGTAACAACTTCCGGGTCACCAAAAACACAATTTCTAAATCATTTTGGGTCAGTGCCCCGTTTTTGGATTTGGTTTTTGGATTTTGGTTTCTCAATTGAATAACAAGAAAAACAATCGTTTTTCGTTTCTCGTTTTTCGTTTCTCAATTGAATAACGGAAAAACGAATACTTTTTTGTTTTTGTTTTTTGGTTTATCAATTGAAAAACGAAAGAACGAATGATACACGGATTAATTAGTGCCCTGTTTTTGGATTTGGTTTTTGGATTTTGGTTTCTCAATTGAATAACAAGAAAAACAATCGTTTTTCGTTTCTCGTTTTTGGTTTCTCAATTGAATAACGGAAAAACGAATACTTTTTTGTTTTTGTTTTTTGGTTTATCAATTGAAAAACGAAAGAACGAATGATACACGGATTTTCTTATTCCTGCTTGTTCCGTTTTGATGGGATAAGGAAACTCACGTACACGGACCGCTACAGACCAAAAATACAGGCTAGCTCTAATTAAATTACTAGTAGCTATCTCTGACACACACTTTAAAACCGACGAACGAATATTATTATAATAAAAATAAATTCTACATTGGTCCACAAAAAACAATAGCCAGAGATAGGCTACACTGGATTCTTGGTTAGCTAGCTAGTTGTCATGTACAGTAGGCTACTATATGCTAAACAAGAAAGACAAGCTGTTGGCCTGTATGGCACGGCTATCACTAAGGGGTGCAAGGTCAGGGGTATGATGAGTACAAGTTGGGTATATCGGATAGAACACATTTTATTCTGTAATATTTAATACAATGGATATACTACTTAATTTGACATCGACAGTTTCAACTAACTCACAAGTGCATTAGGCCTACTAAACAGTTGGCTACGGCAACGGCTTGTGTTGCTTTGGCAACGTACGCGTCTATTGCGTCATAGTGGGTTATCTCGGTAAATTGAGATTTCACATTCATCTCTCCGTTAGATCACAGCTGAACTCCTTAAACAGGGGCCTAACTTCATCTGTATGAGGACGTTTTTACCTACAAAACCGTTAATAAATGTGTCGTCCTCTCCGCAACAGCGGTAAAATGAAGCCAGTGAATCACGGTGAGTTTATTAATCTAACATTGTGCGTTTAGAAAATACAACACCTTGAACTCTTCCTACAACCCAATCATATATCATAACCGTATCCTCGGCTTTTTTATTCTAGGCCCTTATGACCCTCTCTTTTCTGGACTGATCCGTAAAAGGTTTGCTAAGAATGGTCGCTCGGTATTACTAATTAACGGCAGTTACTATAATCAGTCAGACACTATTTTGAGTTAATTTTGCAACTTTATTTACAGACATTGCACAGATGCGGCCTGTTGTACTCTCTTCGTGGCAACAGTTGCTGCCTACATGGTTGTGGGAATTCTGGGTAAAACCGCTCAACATTTTGAGATTATTTCCTCTTTGAGTGATATCACTCTTTCTCATAGCAATAAACCCTAACCACTGAGAGGGAATAACTACCTTTCTCTCCCTGTCCCCCAGCTTGGCTGTTTGGAGACCCTCGCCACGTTCTCTTCCCCAGGAACTCGACTGGAATGTTCTGTGGTACCGGTATGAATGCGTGAGTATCTACTGTAGGTAGTCTCCTTCTCATTGGTGTCTGATGGTGGAGGGGTAAGCATGATGTACAGTCATTCATCCTGTAAGCCACTTCCTGAAACAATCAACATGGTGTAAAGGAGATACAACACAGGCATTTTGCTTGTTAGTATCCTGTCATTGGGTGTGCTCAAGCCTTCGGCGAGAGCACAACCTTTGTTCTCTCACATATATATTATTATTATTATTTTTATTTATTTTTGCCCCCCTAAAACTCAGTCAATATTTGGCCTACATAGACAACGTAGGTGTCAAAAGTTTCGTCTTGGTAGCGATTGAGTTGCTTCTATTGGAATTTACGTTCCGTTGCATGGTTTAGGCTGAAGTTAAGTTTTTGTGGCGAAAAGTGAAGCTAACGGTGGCTAATTTGCTAGCCACAGTCACTGACGTTACTAACGTCACTACGTCACTAACGTCACGAAAACACGCGTGACTACCTTTGGCAGAACATTCGTTTCGCATCTGTTAACTTGGGGGATAGCTAGGCTAACTATAGCTTTACTGCAAGGCAGCTGCAGAAACGCCACAAGCAAAGAGGCCAGGGTGATAACTATTTACTCATTTTACTTTGTGATATGACACACAATTGTCATGTGTAATGTAAAGTATAAGCTGATATTATTAAGGAAGTACATCTACTTTCGGAAACAGTAGTCTACTATTTCACTGAAGTATTAGCATCATGACATTAGCCTGTGTTGCCCGGGCAACACATACTACAGTGGTCTATGATGCATCTGTTTTCAATCGTTAAAATAAACAATCCTCACAAATACATTTTCGTTGTAGGATTTATTATGACATTACATTACAAGTAAACGATTTGTTGGTGAAATTATCATTACCTGTGGTTTCAAACCAGTGTTGCTCACTGCAACGCTGTAGCCTACGCGAGACACTACAAAAACATCTACACAGCTGTAGGAAGTCAAACGGCGACAGAACATGTTCGGCACTCCCCTTACTTAAACCAAAAGTCTATCTAACTACTAACCTTAACTTCATTGCCACAGCCTAAACTTTGTCAATCTGTTCATGAAAATAATTAATTTCAGCCTAAACCGTACAACGGAAGGTTAAATCCAATTCAACCAACGCAATCGCTACCAAGATGAACGAACACAGCAGTACTGTAGTCTACTACTGTACCGTAGTAGTACAATTTACCGGGGCAGCTTCTCCACACAGGGCTATATCCCACTTGTTGTTACTGACAATGATCGCTACCAGTGAGCTTTTTATGAAAGCGATTTTCCACTAAATAAATGTCAAGCTTATTTACGTTTTTGGGGGCATATTTTCAGTTAGCAGAGGGTACTGTTTGAATCGCGATTCCATCTTCTACTGCCGGTAACGTCGTAGAATAATCTTCAAAGGGGGTTCTTTATTCATGAATGAATGCAATATGTGTAGGCTAAATTCCTTAAAATATCACGAGAAGGGAAAAACTTAAAAGGACGTTTAAGTCATAGAGATTAAGTCAATTTTTACACCGGTCTGCCAAATTTATTCGTTTTGATTCAACGATGAGGCTGCCTCTTGCAGGGGAAATGAGAAGACATCTAATTTCATTCTACACTACACTCGTATTTTCAGTTGTAAATGAGCAGCAAAAAAAATGCTTTTAAATCTATGTAATCTTTATAAATAATAAGTATGCATTTTTATATAAAATATACAGAAATATCAGTTGTAAAAATGTCATTCAAAAACGGACCCCTGTGCAACCGACGCAAGCAAGCACACCCTACAATTTCCCCAGAAATTGTACCCTCTCTAGTTCAGTAGTGACATTGTACTTTGTGTTGTCAGGAACAAGCCCAGCATGTTCTATCTGGACATACTGAAGTGTGTCACCACTACCAATACGATGGCTGCAGCACTGAATGGTCGTCAGTGCCCTACAACACAGGTGATGTCAGTCAGTCAAGTCAGTCACCCACTCACCACTCACCCACTCACTCACTCGTTCACTCGCGGGTCTCTCTTGCACGGCAGGTGTGCGTCAAAAAGTGTCCCTCACGGTACTGGATGTTACCAGAAGCTGCTTATGAAGCAGATGCCATCCCCATGGACTTTTTCCCGCGGCAGTACTGCGACCCCAACTTTGACCTGGCAGAGACAACACTGGTACAGTCCATTCACTGGAGTCGATTGTAGTGCTATCAATTGAGTTATTGACAGTTAGGATCAGGACGATACAAATAACATTTGATTTGATCATGCATGTTGAAGCTTCTCTTTGATTGTTTAGACTGTCCAAGACATCCTTGATCAGGAACTTTGCCCGTCCTTCTATATCCCAAGTGAACCAGGTAAAGTGGTTTAATTGGGTATTCTTTAATGGATAATCAAATACATATCTGAGATGAGTAATATATGACATGGGTGTGTAGTCATGTATAGGTCACTGAGTTTGTCCATATTGTGATGTCACACTCAGCTTTGGGGAGATGTTTACCCACTCAGGCTGCTCTAAGAAAGATGCCCTCCAACTTCACTTTGCCTGGAAAGGCCGACGTCAACGAAACTGTTACTAGTATTACCACAGCCATTCGGTAGATATCCCTGCACCCACAAGACTTAGACGTAGAACAGTGGATGTACTGTAGGTGTATGTGATAGTACTGATGATGACAATGACTGAGCAAATCGACCTACCTCTTTATTAAGTGTATGTAAACATAACCTTTTTTTTTTTTTTTTTTTTTTACCTCAAGCTCCCTAATAACAGGCTATAATACCAAAGCCGTAGGAGTTAGGATATTTGAAGACTTTGCTTCTTCCTGGTACTGGATATTACTGTAAGTCTGAAAAAAAAGATTATTTGTTGTGTCTCACATGGTACAGATTGTTGTTGTGTAGGAGCTCTAAACCATTGTGTTTGCTGTGCTTTCAGTGGTATGATAGTAGCCATGGTCGTCAGCCTGGTCTTCCTGTTGCTGCTGAGGTATCTGGCCTTTGTTCTGGTCTGGGTGCTTATCCTGGGAGTGCTAGCCATGGGAGGCTATGGTAAGTGTGATGCCACGAAGCTTCAGAGCTGAAAAAAAGTATTCAGTGCTTTACAATTGCAATTGTATGTAAGCTTAATTTCCCCTTCCAGTGTCATATTTTTTTTTCTTTCCTTTTAGGTATATTTCGCTGCTACATAGAATATGCCAATTTCAGCAAGTCTAAAATGACTATTGGTGACCTCAGGTTCAAGGATAAAGTGTCCGTCTACTTTCAAGTCAAAGAGACATGGCTGGCCTTCTGTGAGTTCATTTTCAATTGTGTTAACTGCTGTCATTGTGCTTGTTTTGCTGGAAACATCAGGGGTTTTACCCTCTCTCTCTCTCTCTCTCTCTCTCTCTCTCTCTCTCTCTCTCTCTCTCTCTCTCTCTCTCTCTCTCTCTCTCTCTCTCTCTCTCTCTCTCTCTCTCTCTCTCTCTCTCTCTCTCTCTCTCTCTCTCTCTCTCTCTCTCTCTCTCTCTGTCCCTCTCTCGCTCTCTCTCTCTCTCTCTCTCTCTCTCTCTCTCTCTCTCTCTCTCTCTGTCCCTCTCTCGCTCTCTCTCTTTCTCTCTCTCTCTCCCTCTCTCTCTTCCTCCCTCTCTCTTTCGTTCTGTCCCTCCCCAGTGATCGTCTTGTGTGTGGTGGAGTTCATTCTCCTTGTGGTCCTCAGCTGTATCAGGAGGAGTGTGGTCACAGCTGTGTCTCTCATTGAGGAATCCAGCAGGTTAGATTCCGGATTCAGCTTTCACAGGTCGATCTTACAGGTACAGGAGTAGAGTACAACACTTGAATCGATCTGAGTTAATCATATCTGTTGCTCCTGCAGGGCCGTGGGTTGCATGATGTCCACCCTTGTATACCCTCTGTTTACCTTTGTGCTGGTGGTGGTGTGTGTCTCCTACTGGGGGATAACTGCTCTGTACCTGGCAACCTCCGGAATCCCTGTATACAGAGTGGTGTCTCTGAATAACACCATCATGCCTGGATGCAGCCCTATCAACGGAACACAAAACTGCCGCCCACAGGTAACAACAGCAGGGCTCATGGTTCAAGCGATGTTTGGAGTTACATGTGGGGCTATGCGTCCTTGTGAATCCCCTTAAACCCTTGTGTCCTCATATCCTTCCTTTTCCCTCCTCTCCTATCAGACATTCGACTCCTCAATCTACCCAGACTGCCCCGCGGCACGATGCCTCTTCTACATGTACGATGAGGAAGGGTTTTTCCAGAGGAACTTGGTCGTCCTCCAGCTCTTCAACGTCTTTGCCTTCCTGT
Organism: Osmerus eperlanus; assembly: GCF_963692335.1. Classification (NCBI taxonomy): domain Eukaryota; kingdom Metazoa; phylum Chordata; class Actinopteri; order Osmeriformes; family Osmeridae; genus Osmerus; species Osmerus eperlanus. The sequence continues at coordinate 5,222,669 of NC_085024.1, forward strand.
GGTGTGTCAACTTTGTCATTGCCCTGGGACAGAGCACCCTGGCTGGGGTGTTTTCATCCTACTACTGGGCCTTTACCAAACCCACCGACATCCCTGCCTTCCCCCTGAGCCACGCTTTCATCCGCACGCTACGGTAAGACCTCAAACTGTGAGGGACTGGATCTTAGATTCATACCAGGAGGCTCACCTAGTCTTGAAGAGAGAAGACTTAGAACTTGTGTCGAAGCTAGCTGCGACGTTGCGATGGATCAACGGAGTGCTAGAACTTTCTCTGTAAGGTGAAGGAACGTCTGTGTGTTTGCTTCATGCTCTGGCCTCCGTCTACGATAGGTATCACGTTGGCTCTCTGGCGATCGGCTCCCTCACGCTCCTATTCTTCCAGCTCCCCAGGATTCTGATGGAATACCTGGACCGCAAGTGCCGTGGTACGGACTAAAACACCCATTCTCCCTCCTGTTTATGTAGATATAGCACACCATTGCTGAGTTCACATCTGATACCTCAGGCCTGTTGACGGAATGCCTCTACTGTCACGTTCTGGTAGATTCCAAAGGCTCGTGCGCTCGGTTCCTGATGACCTGCTTCCGGCCCTGCTCCATTTGTTTGGAGGGCTTCCTCAAATTCGTCAGCAGGAACGCCTTCATCGCGGTCAGTTTCGTCAGTTTTCACCTGTCTACTTTGGTTTAGCAGCTAGAAGTAGGCGTGTTCTTTTGTCCCTGATTAATGTTTTAAGCAAATGTGGATCAACTCTTATTTTGTCGTCTTTAAATCTGGACAATCCACAGATGGCTATGTATGGAGAGAACTTCGCTGTGTCAGCACAAAGTGCCTATGCACTACTGTTGAGGAACATTAGCCGGTAATAATACATCTATTTTCAGTTGAAAATGTAATAATGAATCTGTAGGGTTTGAGGGATTTACAGATTTTTGTTTTGTAATACCTCTCTTGTCCACAGGGTGGTAGTACTGGACGGTGTGGCCGACATGCTCTTGTTCTTTTGCAAACTCGTAGTGGTCACAGCAGTTGGTAAGGCCACGTCAAAACCCACCTTATGTTCACTTCCGACTCAAACATACAATCATTCGTAATTACGAAGGGCACCTTTATTTCGCATGTACCATAACACCCCTTTTTACGATTTAACTCACCTATGACGTAACAGGTGTGCCGGCCTTCTTCTTCTTCTCTGGTGGGATCAACATGCCCGAGGATGCCTTCCAAGCCAACATGCTCAACTACTACTGGGTGCCCAGCATTGTAAGTTGTAACTCGTCACAGCGGTGATGCGTATGCGCAGGTGTGTTGGTCATTGCGTTGAGAAGGTGTGACTGAGCTCGCCCGGTGCTGTCTTCCTCCAGACGGTGATAGTGGCAGCCTACCTCATCGCTCAGGGCTTCTTCAGTGTCTACAGCATGTGCATCGACACCCTCTACATGTGCTTCAGTACGTACCACTCCGCCGAGGGAACAGCAGATCGTAGCTCAGCAGATCATAGTAGAGTAGAGCAGGATAGGTTAGCGTAGAGCATGGCAGAGCAGATTGTAGCTCAGCAGATCATAGTAGAGTAGAGCAGGATAGGTTAGCGTAGAGCATGGCAGAGCAGATTGTAGCAGGGTAGAGCAGACTCGGTTAGAGTAGATTGGAAATGTAGTAGAACAGCGTAGAGCAGAGTGACCTTTGCCCTCTTGCTTCCACAGTGGAGGACCTAGAGAGGAATGATGGCAGTGTGCAGAAGCCATACGTTATGTCCAGAAACCTGATGAGAATCCTGCGCAAAACGCGCCCGGGGCAGTCCTTCCAGAAGACCAACTAACTTCTCTCCTTCACTCCCGTCTGTCCCTCCTCAATCCTCCTTTTCCCCCCTAACTCTTTTTCCCGCCTCACGTCTTTTCAATTTCTCTTTTATTAAACGCCATTAGCATTCTCTACCTGGCTACTATCTGTTTGGTCTAACAGACTCGGTGGAGGTCTGCGCTGTAATACAACTGGTTACAGTACTTCATAGACACCGAATCTAGCCGACTCTGCTGTTGGACTGTTGGCAAAGAAAGCTGTTGCCCAGAAATCTAAATCAGTCGAAGAAATAGTGTCAGAAATGGTTTCAGAAAGGGTGTCAGAAATGGTGTCAGAAATAACAATACCATAGTGAGTCTGTCTGCAAGGTTCTGTGTTAAGTGCTCAAGCTTCCCTCTTCTGCTTTGGTGGTATCAGTTTACTGCAATCGCTTGTTCCCCACACTGACCTCATGGGTCTCTTCCTCCTACTGGGCCACAGTTGGTTTTGTCTCGGATCTATACGAGACTGAAAGCATTCTAGGTGAAACTTCCAAGCAGCAGCAGTAGGCCACCCCTCATCATCACTGTCAATAAAAGCTCACCACTCCATCTCAAATATACAACTATTTTATTGATATTTACTGTAACTGTGTAAACTCCAGAGTATCAAAACGTCATCAGAATGAGATCACGACCCATCAGATAGCAGAGTTACTGTAGGAGACGTTACGTAGGTCTGGCACGCGCTACCACCTTGTAGGCCTTGGCTTTGAGCACCACGCTAGCCACGCCCCTCAGGTCTGGTAGAGCCTCGTTCACGGGGAGGACCAACTGGAAGTCACGCAGCAAGTAGGCCGTGAACAGAAAGAGTTCCATTTTGGCCACCGACTCCCCCAGGCACAGCCTGGCCCCGCCTCCGAAAGGCATGAGAGCACGTACCGAGGCCCCTCCGCCCTCCAGGAAGCGCTCTGAAAGAGAGAGAGAGAGGGGCTACTGTTAGTCTTTTCTGGAGCTGCCGGGTTTGTGCTGCGCTGGGGATGAAAGGAATGCGCTCGACAGCCAAGCACCTGGTTTGAAGCAGTAGGGGTCGGTCCAAACTGCCGGGTCGTGGTGCGCTCCAAACAGATTAGGGATGATGACTGTGTTCTTGGCGATGAAATATCCTGCAATACTGACGCAACGACACTTGTTGAAATAACCTTGACAGGAAACAAGCTGACCCAGGAAAATGAGGAAATAGTATAGAAACTGAAGTTTGGCTCTGAAAGCCAAGAACCCGATTTAATTATATAATACCATAAATGATCTGATTTAGTGCATAATAAAAACACCTGATATATATTTTAGTGAAAGAAAACACACCAGATATGTAATAAAATAAGTACACCACATACATGATGTTAAAAAACATCAGATATATATTTGAGTTCAAAAGCATGGAGTTCAAAAACACCAGAGGTACAGTGTAACATAAGAAAAACAACCCGGAGGTAGAGTTGTGTCTGCGGGTCACCTGCTGTCCCTGATGGCTCGGTGAGGGACCGCCAGCGGTGCCACCGGCCTGAGCCGCAGCACCTCACTGATAACGGCACACAGCACCGGGAGGCGGGGTCTGTCGCTGTACTGAGGGTAGCGTCCACCTAGCTCCCTACACATCTCCTCATACACCAAGCTCTGCACCTGGACAGATACATAGAGATTTCAATCATCGACATTTAGTTGGGTGAATACTGGTAAAGTGGGACAGTTTATCTTTGTTATCTTTACATGTACTGTATATGCTTCCATTACTAAAAATCAACACTGAGCTCATCATAAGCAAGTATCAGATACAAAATCGATAGGTTTTGAGGCCATTTCCAGGGGTGACCAAGGGGCAACGACTCTGCTTCCTCCCACTGTACGTAAATGAAGCCAAAATATCCTGCATACAGGTTCTGCAATCTTGCGCTGGTGATGTCATTCGTAGTAGTGATCGGGTGGTGGAGCCGCGGTATGGAAGTCCCGATTGACACTCGCCCGACCAAATCGGAAGCACACACTAACCCCTTTTTCTATCGTCAAATAACAAATGATAAACAAACCGATCATAAAAATGAGCACTTGAACAGACATCAGCGTAATAAGAACTACCAAAAATGACAGAAACCATCTTTGAAAAAGAAGTATTAGACGTGCACTTTTTAGTTTGTCTCATGTCCCATCTGCTAACATGGAGGGGGTGGGACTTATGACCTATACCGCAGCCAGCCACATGGGGGTGATCAAGATGTTTTTGGTCACTTTTGATGGGCTTTTACTATGTCCATTGGTTTTTACAGTCATTGGGTGTGATGCACCATATTCATCACCCTTTCAGTGAAGAAATGTTCCCATTTGTGTGTCCCACAAGTATTCACCCTAATGTCTGATTTCTGATCTTATAAAAAACTACAAGTCCCAGAAGGACCCTGATATGCTGCATGGTTTACTGTACCTCCGGTCTGTGTAGGAGGAAGGCCGCTGTCCAGCTTAACCAGGCAGCAGTGGTCTCAGTTCCACCAATAAGAAGGTCCACTGTGGCCATGTGGACATGAGTGTCTGTCAGTACCTGCAGATAGACCAGTACACTGGTTGTATTAACCACATTATCATTAACCTTCAATGTCCTGATGAGTCAGTAGTACCATAGTCAACTAGTTCCTACCATTCCCTGTGTCGAGTTGGCCTGTGATTGGTCAATTCCTTGGAGAAGGGACCCTGTGATGGCATCCTCACATTTGCGATCTTGCATCTGCATTATTCGTTGACAGTGGACATGCATTATTGTACATTGTAAATTCCATGATTGGTGGATACGTTAGAAACCAGCAGCATTCCAAAACGTCTAACGCTGTAACCTTGTATTCATTCAGATGTGTTCTTATGATGTCATCTCTCCTCGCCACCTCTTTAAGAAGACGGGCAAACGGAGGATTGGGCAATTTCTGGAAGGAACGACAACAACAGAAGCTATAACGTGGTCTCAAACTGACATGATTTTCTGTAATGAAAGTTCTTTTGATAACAAGTATTTTCTATTGATACTACGTAGGATCTAGTCATATGTGTGGGTGAGTATGTAGAGTGTCCAGACTCTCAGCAGGGGGAAGGAGTCGAGTGCAGATATCCAGGGTGAGCCCCACAGACACACAATCTCGTTAAGACAGCTGTGCAGGCGCTGAAGCTCATGTGAGCTCTTCTCATACTGGAACACAAACATCCGGGTCACTACATATAATAGGATATTCCTGTCACAAGAGATGGCATACAGGGATATACATACGGAAATAACTAGATTGGAGAAGAGAACCATTTTTTTGTCAAACCACCATAACCACGTCTATAACCGTGATATATTCCATAATATATCCCTCATGGAATTCTTCATGCCTACATGAGCCACATAAGATAAGCAGCCTGTGTCCCTGAATGAATAGTCACTTTTTCCAGCAGCAATACATTTGCTCATTGGGAGTCTCAGTTTTTAGGATGTGCTGGCCACACTGTGTAAAAATACTTAAATACATCCAGTTTTGTTTTTCCAGCGACTAAAGCCGTATAAGAACAGACGAGCCTCCAGTTCTAATCCTGGGTCTCTGGTTGTCCACAAGAGACCCACACTCTGACAGAAGGACCGGCAGAGAGCCAGGAAGATGCTCACCTCTCTGCCGAAGGCTAGGGTGGTGATGACATTACTGGCCGCCACAGTGAAGTCCTCTGATAGGTCCACAGCCTGGCCCTGGTAGTCCAACAGCACCTGGAGGGGTCACAGTGAGCCTCTGCATTTGGGCATATTTGTGCTTCTAAATACATGGTGTATTTAAATGAGTTTAAACATGGATGGAAACATTGGTTTGTGATTTGGCCATGTCAGCGTGTGTGATTATTGGGTCACGTCCATGTACGCAGCTATTAGGTTGTCATAACTTCTTTCTAGAACTTAATTTCCACTTTTCTTCCTTCTTTCTCGTCACTGCGGGGGTTCTGAGCGGAACCCGTGTTTTCTACCTGTCTTAGGTGCAGGGCTTGTTTCTGGATGACACCGTGTAGAGACTGCTGCGTGCATCGCTGCAAAGCACTGTGGGCCAGGCGGCGGTGAGCCCTCCACTCGTCGCTGTAGTCACCCAGGGAGATGGAGCGCCCCCCCCCCGATACCACGTCTCCTGAGGGGGGGGGGGGGGTGGAGGTACGGACGCCGTTAGGAGGGGAAACTGTGGTCGGAATGTATTGTATTAATTAGCCCGACCGAGTGACGGCTGCCTTCGTTAGGTGTTTTACCCGTGTATGAATGCGGTCTCCCGGCAAAGTCGGACCATTTCTTCACCAGGGCTTCTCTAATGACATCGCCACTGTTTAGCACCACCATGGCTGAAACAGATAGCATTTTTCCAGAGTAACCCTAAAACTCCATCCATCTGCATAGCCGACCTTTTGAAATGTTTAAAACGTAACTCAAACCTCTGAATTCCTTTCAGATTTATTTAGGTCATGCTTTTAGAAGTGTTGTTTATCTGCCGAAACTAAGCAATGAGGAAATGTATATTTACTGGTGCTGCCAAGCTTGAGGCGGTAGATGTTGCCATAGCGCTGTGCCAAGGTAGTCAGGTGAATGGGCAGGTGGTCGTGTGCCAGCTCAAACATGTTGCCCACCAGAGGTAAGGGGGTAGGCCCCGGAAGGGAGGGGGAGGGAGAGGGAGAACAGGGGAGAAACTGATAGATCGAGGCCAGGAGTCTAGATTTAAGCGCTGTATTGAGGAAAAAGGGAACGTCAAGTAACCCCAAGCCTAATGATACTGTAAATAATCATTTTCATGGTAGTCTGGACATCCAACCTTGAGTGAGAGCTGCTGCTAGATTTGCAAGCAAAGTGGCAGAAATGCAGATTGGACCTGCCTCAATGTGGAGCATTACAAAGCAATAGTCTTATAATCTTATATCCTAACAAGTCTATGTGAAATGACTTCTTCGAAATCCTATTGTACATTGTAGTTATTGATATCATGTTAATTACCTTGTGTGAATCCCTGTGTGGATGTGTCATGGTGTCCAGCAGAAAAGGTTAGCAGTAACCACAGGGCTAGCAGCATGAGAAGAGCTCCCAAACTCACCACTGATATGCCCATTACCATCATGACTCAGTCCTTCACTGACTCCAAAAAAGACCCATCCTTTTGTCCTCTGCTCATATACTATATACCCACCTCATCCAGCCTTATGGTGTGAGTGTTTGTGTGTGTGTGGTGTGTGTGTGTGTGTGTGTGGCGTTCTTGCTGTGTGGGTACAGCACTCGGCTCAAGGTTAGTAAAATATTGTTTTCACCTTCATGTTTGTTGTAAAGGATCGAGGTGGTGAAGTAAAGACAAACAGACAAAGGACAGCATGTTTTAATACCACACAGGGAAGAGGGGAGCTCCTAGGTCTGGGTCCATTGTACTACAGGATGAGAATATCTAGTCTCAGTTACGGATGGCTACAATGCCCAGGTTAGGGTTAGGGTGCTCCAGCATGGGGCCTCTCCGAAGGTTGTGTTTTTAACCTTAACAGTGGACAGTGTTTACCCTGGTGGAGAGATGAACTGGGGCAGGAAAACAAGATGCTTCACTGGGGAGAGGGCTTTGTTTTGCTTTCATTGAAACCCAGAACCCCCCCCCCCACACACACACACACACACGCACGCACACACACACACACACACAACGAGACAAATAAAGTCACCCAACTTCAGATCCTGGTTTGCCACATTTATTCCAATAGAGTGGAGAGGCAGTGCATATTTGATTCCAGTAGTAGTGAGGTGGCAAACCTATCTCCTGTACACCTGAGGTGTTTGAGGGACAGAGTGTGAACTCTTGTTGGAGATTGTGGGGTCATGTGAGTCATAAGAAAACGACAAAAATACAAAATACTGCCACCACTAACATCTCCTGTCTGCTTAGTACATCGAATCTCAGCGTACGTTTTTTTTTTTTTAAAAGAGAGAGAGAGACAGCTCTCCATGCATGACAAGGATAGGGCACAGACGAAAATACCTGGAGCGCTGTACAAATACCGAAAGAGAAGCTTCTGTAACAGCCGTGTAAAAAAAACGCAGAACATGCTATCTGACGCGGAAACCCGAGGCGTCGCCTCGGAAAGCGCGTCGTCCCTCTTTGTCTTGGTCTTGCGGCGGCGGTCCACGTTTCTGTTTCTCCGTAGCGAAGGGCTTTGGGGGCGGCAGGGCTGGCGGGGATGGGCTTAGCCATGGGTGGCAGGGGAGAATCCAGCTGGTCTGAACTTCATCTCGGCGAAGCCGACGGAAGCGTCCTTCCCCTTCCAGTCTATCCACACTATGCCCTGAGGCACAGCACAAGTTCCGGTTATAACATCACATGCACATGAAAAGAGTCGTTGGCGATCACATCTTTGATTTCCAGACTTCCTCAACAGTGTAGAAGACAAGAAAACAAGCATTTCATCGTTTGGCGTCGTTCATCGGACTCAGGTCTAAACGAATATCCACGACTGTGTACATGTCGAATCATTTGAAAAACGCGTCGTGTCTAGTGGAATTTCGGAAAGAGCTAGAGAGGAGATTATACCTGGTTGTTGCTGTTGACACCGTAGAGACCATTGAGGTTGGTCTTGTAGCAGTTCTTGTACCACCAGCCCCCCATGTAGGCCCTGGCACAGTGGATCCCCAGGGGGTTGGGGTCTTTATCCTTGGTAGAGAACGGGCGACCATTGTGATACCTCATAGAGTCACCTGACAGACGTGATGGAGGAGAAGGAGGAGTTAACCAAAAAGTGAACTTTTCGATGCCGCAGGTGGGTGGTATTTATACCGAGGAGGGAATTAAACCAATTGTTATATGTGGAGAAATAAAAACGGAGTAGACCTGACTTACATACCTGTAATGTATAAATATCATGTATTTATGATTTTGCAAGCTCTCGTTTCCCTTCACTGTCCAGTTCTGGACTCACCTGCAGTGCCGGTGTAGCCGAAGACCTCAATGGCGTAGTGCCGGGCCTCGGACCCGATGGTGAAGTTGGAGTAGTGTGCGTACGCCGTGTCATTTCCTGAGCGCAGGTCCACCCTCAGACTGACAGGGCCCATGCTGCTCAGGTTGTGCAGCAGCTCATTTCCTGTTGAGTCATAACCGTAAACGGAGTCACTTCCTGACACGTTCCTTTCTGACACGTGAGTCACTTCCTGACACGTGACTCAACATAACTCAATATTAATGAGGCTTTACGATGACAATTTTTGTATTTGAATCCCAAGGCAGACAGGATTGGTTCATCATAATCACTCTACCGAGCCAGAACTCCTCGCTGAGGTTTCCGAAGCCGTGGGTGTATTCACTCCAGGTTCTGTAGAAATCGGTCTTTCCGTTCACTCGCCTCTGGAACACCTATCAGAACCGCAAAACTGCCTTCAGAAAACAATTTGGATGGAGTGCGAACCATGGAACGTGTCTAAATATAACCTACCGTATAGACGTCCTGCTGTGTCCGAGATGTGATTGCAGTACAGGCCTGAGACTACTGTATCTCTGCAGTGTCTGCCCCACCTGAAGCATCAGTATCATACATGAAGCCTCTCTCCTTACCGTCCAGCCCCCTCCGTCAGTCTCCATGTCGCAGTAGACCCTGACGGCCCCTCCCTCCTTGCCCTGGGGGTAGATGTCCACCTCCCCAGACTGCAGGGCGCCGTTGAGCAGCTCCTGGGAGCACTCCGTGGGGAATGGGAAGCGCAGCTTGGCTGGGAGAGAGGAACACACGATGCCGGTGAACGCTTCGTCGGATAAGACGCCTCGTTTGGATTTCGCCTCGCCGCCTGTCGGAATGTTGATGTCTCCGGTGGGTAAGCCTTACCTGTGGTGAACTCTGCGGCGATCACAGAGGTGTACTCTCCTTCCCTCTCTCCCTGAACCAGCACAGTGTACCTGGACATGGCTAGCAGTCCGGTTAGCTTGTACTCACTCGCAGATGGGTCCAGTATAACCTCCTGCGCACAAAGGGGACAGCAACGATTATCAGGCTGTTGGCATTCTCCCATCAACAGCTGTGCTTGTGAAGGAACTCGTGAGGGAGACATGTGGTAGAGGTCAGAGGTCAGGGGAGTGTGGTCACCTTGGCCTCCCCTCCTGCCAGTTGATAGGTCACTCTGTAGCTGTGGAACGCTACAGCTGGGGCTTTCCATGTGATCACAGCGGAATGAGCGTCGACATCGCTGGCCTTCACCACTGAGACAGGTACAGGGCACACCAAGACAGGATCAAGTTTCTTTGAAACATCTCAGGGTTCCTCATACAGGACTGTGCAAACGTCTTAAATAATATTGTACATTAATTTTGTCTTATATTTGTCCGTATTTGTCGTAGTATAAAAGTGCAGTGATGAGAAAACACTTTAATGAAATGATTTCTTAACACATTTTGGCTTTACTTTAAACATTTGTATTTGTGCCTAAGACTTTCTGCCCCGTATTGTACATAACCTCCTCACTGTTCGCGGTTGTGAAGGTGGTGGCCAATGCCGTGCTCTGGAGACTGTCCTTCTCGCTCAGCACCTTGACTGTGTACAGGGTGGCTCTCTGAAGGCCTTTCAGATGGTGCTCCACCGAGTTCCCCGACACCATCACCGACACCGTCACGTTGGGCGCTGAGGGGGGCAGAGGAGAGAGAGAGAGAGAAGGTTACCTCCGCTTCCGTCACAGGCCTCGCGAGTGGATCTGGCACCAGAGTGGATCTGGCACCAGAGTGGATCTGGCACCAGAGTGGATCTGGCACCAGAGTGGATCTGGCACCAGAAAATGGACGTTCTCCCACCACCGCGCCGTGGGGAGAACGTGCCTGCTGACTCACTCCTGGCTGACTCGTAGCTGATGATGAAACGGTCGACCTTTCCCAGGCTGGGCGTCCACTGCAGCACCGCTCTGGTGTCGGTGATGTTGATGGCTTGGAGCTGGACAGGGGGAGCGGGCACTGCAGGGGAGAGTCAGTTCACGGTAAAGCAAGTCGTTTTGTTGTCGTGATGCTGTTTAGGATTGGAGTGGGAAGCAAACATCCGCTCTCCATCATCAGATTCCTCCATTCTGACTGAGTGTGGAATGTATCGACTGAATGTCGAGTCCCGCACCTGTGGTCATGATGGCAACGGCAGGGTCGCTCCGGATCTTCCCCAGAACGGAGGTCACGGTGACCACATACGAGGAGCTTGCAGACAGCATGGGCAGGACCACGTGGGACTGCTGGGCATTGACTGACACTGAGCTGCTCTCTGCTGTCAAAGCACAGAAACAGAGAGGTCATCCTGGGGGTACAGGATTTCTTTAAGGTAGACATGCAGAAGATTTAAAGAGCATTGTGCCAATGGAGAGAATCGCACCAGTGACAATATTGGTGTAGGTGATTTGGAAGCCGGTGAGGGCGCTCTTGGGTCTGGTCCAGGACACAGCGAGGGAGGACTCGGTTACGTTGCTGAAGACCATGTCTGTAGGGGGCTCAGGACCTGAGGAGAGGGAGAGAGGCCGGGGAAGAGAGAGAGAGAGAGAGAGGTCAAGGGAAGAATCAGGTTCCACTCAAGAGTTGTATATTGTGAACAAATGTGGCAGAATATAATGCTGCTGTAAGAGTGTTTAAATAAAGATCCGAGCATTCAAAGTTCAGAGGGGGTGGTTCTGGTCACCTGTGGTGATGGTCACTCTGTGGATTTTGGACCTCTTTCCAGGAGCCGTGCCGTAAATACTGAGCGCGTAGCGGGTCAGAGGATGCAGGTTGCCAAACTCCACCGAGCGAACACCTCCTGGGAGAGCCATGGAGACTTTCCTGGTGTGCTTGCCGTCAGCCTTAGACTTGGAGCCACTGAGAACCTTGGTGGAGGACGCGGTTCCGTTGACAGCACTCTCGGTGGTGTTTGCTGTCGCCAGTCCTTTGTCTTGTCCTCCAAGAGGTCCATCCTCTGCTTCTTCCTCTTCCTCGCCCTCTGCCCTCAGCTCCCGTCTGATCACGGTAAAGTTCTTGAACATGGCCTGCGGAGCGGACCACGTGAGAGTGAAGCCGTAGGAGGAGATGTTTTGGACCTTGACCGAACCGAGGCCGGTCGCCAGAGGCCTCCTGGTGGCATTCACCAGCAGCACCATTGTCTTGTTGACCTTCGGGACTTTGACCTCGGGACTCGGAGTGGTCACGTTCACTAAATACTGACTCCTCTGTGGAATTTTCTTTTTGCCTGTCACCGTTTGGGTGTTGTTGACAGACACTGTTACCTTGGTGACGCTCTCATTCACCTTCTTGGTGGGTTTCTTCACAGATGTCTGGGTGGAGTTCTTCTCAGACAGAGTGGACTGCTCTAGGTTCTCCTTCCTTGGGCGAGTCTTGTTCGCAGTGTCTGTGCCTTTGGTGGTGCCGTTTGATTTCTTCACAGTAGTCGGGGTAATGGTGTCGTTAAGAGGTTGGTCCTGAACGGTCACTTTGCCTTTAAGGTCTGGTTTGGGTGTTTTCTTAGGAAGAAAAACTTTTGTTTCGCCTTTACGAGCTTCTTTCTGCTTTTTTCCTCCATTGTGTTTTAAGAGGACCTGTCCCACTGTCGGAAGGCCCAGTGTAATCTTGGTTTTTCCAGCCTTGCTGGTAGTCTTAGTAACCGTAACCTGCGGTTTTACCGCAGTGACGGTGACCACTTTGATTTTGGTTTTGGAGTCGTCCTCTTTTGCTACCTTCTTCACCTCTGTAGACGAGACGCTGGTCTTGTTAACATTGCTCTCAGGGGTTACCTTCTCCACTGTTGTCTTCACCTTGTCTTTAACATCCTCTGGGGAAAGAAAAGAGACAGGAAGGGTAGGTGAACTGTATGATTCAAAGGAGGATCAGTCCAATGATCAGGAAGTCAGACAAACTAACGCGGGTGACTCACTTTTACTGCAGTCAGATCCGGGGGCGCACTTGCTGCAGTCAAGCCCAAGGAATCCTGGGAGGCAGACACACTTTCCCTTCTCACATTTACCTCGTCCGCCACAGTCATTCGGGCAGTTCACCTTAGAGCAGGGACCTGGTTTACGAGAAGACAAATCATCTACACTTTGACTGGACTAGCTGGCTGCATCGCTATCATTCTACGTCATATATAGATGCTCAAGATGTATCAACAAGTGTAAGATCAAAGAATGTTGGAGAACACAACAAGGATGTGAGGTCGTACATTGCTCCTTGATGGACGACATCTCCTTCTCCAGCCTGGACACACGTCCTTTCAGGGCAGCCATCTCGGCCACACAGCCCCCTGTGCAGCCCCCAGGCACCAGGCTGATCTTGTGGGTCATGACCAGTGGAGACCCAGGCTTCAGCTCCAGCTGCAGCTCCTGGCCCTGCTCCGGGGTGCTGGAAGAGTGACTCTGGATGTCCTTGTGGAGGCAGCCGTCGGTAAGGATCACCTTGATGGCAGGAGGTGGTGGGGCAGGGGGGGTCTTGTCTTTAACAGTCTTGGGAGGACTGACTGCGGGGGGCTTGGTAGGGACTGAGGGGGTCAAAACGGTCAGGTTGATGGTTGGTTTGGGGGTGGGGCGAGGGGTCTTGTTGGGTTGTTTAGCGATCACAGCTACGGGTTTTGGTTTCACCAGGGTGAGAACTACATTTGGCTTGGGCTGGTCACTTCCTGTGGAGTTCCTCTTCTCATTGGTTGGGGTTTGGAGAGAGGGTAATGGGGTGACCAGGAGGAGCAGGGCCAGTGTAAACAGCATTTTACCTTTAAGACCAGTAACTGGATATCAAGGTAAAACCGTTTTTTAGGGTTTGTAAATGAAGTGCTTGTGAGGAACAAAAAACTCCTTCTTCTATGTTTCAGTGATGGACAGTCAAATAAATCCACAGGGCGTTACTAGAAATGAAAAATGAAACATTGTTTAAATTCTCACAGTATGTTATCAGTTTAAACATCGGTTTGGGCGTACTGGGATCATTACATTATAGCGCACCATAGATGAGGTTTCTACCTGGTGTCAGGACTGTTTTCTAGGGTGTCATGGACCCACACATGCTCACATTCAATCTCACAGTCCTACTTCCCTTCTACCTGCACAAACACTCCCCCTCTTGCGATCACTCCAAAAACTCCCACTTCCAAGTATCACATCACGTCGAGAAGAAAGGAGACATTATGCTGCACATGAACTGCGCTCAATTTGTCTATCTTGGGGGGGATGTTGATGTAAAACTGTCCACAAGATTCAATTACACCTATCTGCATGTTTGCATGTACTAAGTCATCAAGGCACAAGGATTATGAAGCTAAACGAATGGAACCGTAAACTAACTCAAACCTTTCCCCCAAAAATGTATATTAACAGAGAAAGGTTTTGAATCAAAAACCTGGTACCGCTAACATACTAAAAGGAAGAATGAATCATATGAATACAACTAAATGGTGATTAACTTCAGTTGAAAATGATATGGTTGAGTGAATGCCCTGGAGGTTTGTTTTTTAGCATGAAAGAGAGAGGTGGCTGGTGAGAGAGAGAGACAGCCAGAAGCTGCAGTCAGAGGAGAGCCTGTGCAGGGGCCTAACAACGTAGTACTGTATAGCTCTCCTGGAGACTGGACCTCTTTGACTTTAGAGAAGGTTGCATAACCAACACACACTCCTCATGGAAACCACAAAGTAATTGGTGCCGATCTTTTACTGCTTCGATGGAGTAGAAGAGGAAAACGTGCGAGAGATGCTGAAGGTGCTCAATGATATGTTTGAAGAGTTAGGGCATTGAATTGTGAACAAAAGTACTGTCTTTGAAGGTTTACATAGGATTTAGTGTGTTTAGAAGTTCAAACTATGACAGTGATCAAATCATGATAGCCATTCAAGACAGTTGTAGTACTGATGAAACGGCAACTGTGTAATTCAACAGATACTGATCCAATGCATTGCCACTCCTCAGCATCCTTGTTCGTGTTGCTCTTGTATTAAATCGATTTAAATTTAAAAAATGAATTACCTAATTTTGCACAGGTGAAGAAACTGAGTTTTAAAATAGGCAAAACATGAACAATCCTCTCACACGAGGATCAGTCCATCCAAATACCGTGACCGTTACGGGTATAGCCAAAATGGGCCTCTTGTGAAACAGTCACTGTAGACTGTATCACTGTATATTTATTATGCCCGTGCTAGCAATTTAGGATTCAGGTGAACTTTCCAATAGTCACGTAAGGACAGTCACTCACCTGGGCAGTGATGGGTGATTTCCTCCTTGGCTTTGCGTCTGTCAGTCTGTGCTACTCTCCATCTGTCTGGAGAACTTCATGGAGTCTGGCTGAGCATGGAGGGAGGCAGGAAGGAAGAGGAGAGAGAGACAGGAGCACCACTAGAAAGGAGCAGGGGGATAAATTCTGCAGCTACTTAAGGACTCCCCCCTCCTCCTGCCTCCACCCACCTTGTTCTTTCTTACCCAACCACTGCAGAAAATATTAGATTCGGACTAGTTACATTTGATTTAGATGAGGACTAGTTAGTTATAAATATATATATAATATAAAATATAAAACACATCCACACTGATTTATATATTTTTTTTATATTGGAGGGGGGGGGGGGGGGGTATGCACATTTTGTATTTAATGTGAACGTTCATCATTTAATGGGTATACACACAATAAGGACATTTCATGTTCAACCGTGTTTTAATCAATTCATACTTTCACTTTTCAGTTTGACGTTATGACTTGCCCAGTGGGTCCAATCCAATTACATCCAGTTTCTTTCTGAACACACCGTGATCAGTCAGGCTTGCATAAAAAGCCCCTGGTCATTCAGATACCCATGATTCAGCAGGAATACACAGCTTCACACCACAGGTATTCACCTCCATAGCTGGGCAAGAGGAACATCGTTCCATATGAATGGCCTGCTTGTTGGAGCTAATGAGATGTAGCTACGTGGGAGTTATGTAAGTTACCAAATATCCACCAGCTAACAAACACTGTAGTACTGCGTTGCAATCGTTGGCTAAATGACCACCCACCAGCCCGCTTTTGTAAACCATGTGCAAGCACAGTACTCTCTTTACATGCACACACACACACACACACACAAATAGACACACATACTAACACACCCACACAAACCCTCTCATGCCACACACACACACACACACACATACGAGCACTAATACAAAATCCTACTGCACATACAGAAACACCTCAATGGGTGCCTTTCAACTTAATGGAATGATTCATCAATACATCAATTGGTGGAAATGTGGAAAAGGACATTGAATATAATAATAATAATAATATTAATATAGCAATTTGAATGTCACACTGTCTAAGTTAACTTCATGGCCTGTGCTGAAAAGCGGAAAAATACTGAAAACAATATGCTTCGCTCGGGGCCCCCTGTGGGTGACGTGTGGTAGTTCACACGATGGGCTTGAGGGCGTAGGTGGTCGACTCTGAATCCAGAGACATCCTGAGCTGATGGACCCTCCCATCCACATGGAAGAGAAGGAACTTCTTGTCCCCCCCAGAGCAGCGTCCAGGCTGGGTGGTCCGACACCATCGGTGCCTCCATCTGGTGGCCGGGCACAGATACGACTCCGCCCTCCTTTCCTCCTCCCTCCATCTCTGTGCGGACCACCCTCCATCCTCTGACCCTGCCTTGGCCTCTGGAGAATGGGTGAAGCCAAACCGTGAACAAGCTACGACTCCATGGGCACCTAACAAAACACATATCCCATGATCCTCCATCTAGTTTACCATCGCTTTGGCTTCTGATGTCTTTGACTTGCTTTACGGACACTGTTTCTATTCTGATATGCACCTCCTCAATACTAATATATCCAGTTTGTTTTTCTAGTAAATACTACTTATGTGGATGCAAGGTGTTACTTTGCAAATGTCATGTGTAAGCAGAGTTATGTGTCTGGAATATTATATGTAATAATTATCACAAATGTGACTAAAGTGTCATAATTGTGATACAAATCTTTGATTTGACAGTAGTCTACATAGAAAACAGTGCTTTACAGTCTAGTACAGTAGGCACCATCACAGATGACTTGGTGGGGTAGCATTATGCTAATCCCAGACGCACACTATTTAGGAAATAATATAAACAAACATGTACGATTTGAAATGTGCAAAAGGTGTTACTCACAAACAGTCAAATAAGGTATTGCTGATGTGAAAATATGTGATGTTGTGGTATGTGTATTTGCTTACTCCTTATTGATTCACATTTAATGAGAAGTCTGATGGCAAAGTCAGGAACAGGACAGCCATTGACCTGGATGTGATTGAAGTGACGGCCAGTGCTCTCATGTTGCTTACATTGGAGCAGGCTTCAGAGATTAAAATAATATAAGCGCATAAGCCCAGGCCTGTTCCCCTGCCTCTCCCGCTTCAGAACCCTCCTTCTTCACTCCCTCACTTCTAAACTGACCCCTCTCTCTTCCCCCTTTTCTCCCTGTGCCTCTCTCTCATAACTCAACAAAGGATAGCCCAACTGTTTCACAACTTTGGGGCTGTCTCCATCCATGTATTTGATATATACGTCTGTGTATTTATAGAAATCAGAGTAGTGTCTGTTTGACGGACATCACATCGCCTGTCATGGTCAGGTGAGGAAGTTGAAGCCATTTTGTGTCACTGTTGTCTCAACATGAGCCATGGAACATGGTCTGGGTTTGGCCCTGTCAGGTCAGCTGCAGTCCTTCAATGTAGATGCACTGTATTAACCCTGGTGCACGACCTTCACCCCCCCGCCCCCATCGCTGCCCCCACCCCTTTCCCGTACAGATATTGGGAAAGGGGTGGTGGGGTTACTGGGCCTGGGGGGGTCAGGGTTGTTTTGAGCACAGAGAGCTCTCTCATGTCCTTGACTGCCTCAGGTGAAGAAAAAAAAAACGACATAAAAAATAAATACCACTGCTGGGAAAGCTAAATCACACCAGCAAACTCAACTGAATCTTAACCACTGGCTGAACATTAAACAGTTGGAGGACGTGGCTTTTCCCTCATGCTATGTACTTTGCTGGAGTGTTTTTTTTCTTTTCTCGCATGCTGCCAGAAATGAGTGATTTGTAAAACTGGTTACCTTGTGATCCAAATCAAATATTGTCTTTTTGCATAACATTGCCGTGATTACGATAATGTGAAACATCTCAACTTCAGTTATCGCACACGTTTTGTAGATATTAACAAGATGGCAGTGAAAGTATTATTTTATTGAAGATGAAGGAACACACACAGTATTAAACAATGAGTCCATTGAAATATAACATTTTAAAGATTATGAGAGTATTTTTGTCAAGAACGATGTATTAGAGAACTAACTTACTGGGTACAGCCACTCAATCTATACTCAAACACAAATTTATTGAAAAAGGCGCAATAGTCTCTGGCACGTGTTCCCTTGCATCGGCTCGGTATTTGTTCAATCCAGTTTGTTGATTCCAACAGATATTGCATCCTGTGGGTAAGAAGAGAAGATATATTGTAAGAGACAGAGAGAGAGAGAGAGAGAGAGAGAGAGAGAGAGAGAGAGAGAGAGAGAGAGAGAGAGAGAGAGAGAGAGAGAGAGAGAGAGAGAGAGAGAAGACACAGAGAAAGAGTGTGTCGGATATAAATCAGAAAAACCTGACATCTTGACTGCACTTACCGGCCACTGGTGTCAGTGGTTAGGCCATCTTTGCCCATGATCAGGTACTGCTTTCCCTTCTGCAGCTTTCCTTTACAGTGCAGCCTCTTAGCAAACACTCGGATCTGGCTCTCGTCCATCTTCATGTCTCTGTCTGAGGGTCCATCAACACATCAGAACACAGGCATTGCAGCTACTCATCTATGGCTATGGTTTACTATACATGGTAACTATGGTTTACTACATGGTAACTATAGTTACTATACACTTACTTGTTCTGAGTACCTCCACCACATTAGTTGTGTAGAGCTCAAAATTACCCTTCACAGTCACATTAAGAACCTCAACTTGGTAACCTAATATTTAAAAAAGCCACATTGTATTAATCAACTCATATTTTGTACAAATGACCACATTAATGTCATTGGAGTTTAGCTATTGTGATACAGACCATAATCTGCAAGAGGGTATTTGCATGCATGTTCCTGACGATCCTGTTCCCCAATCATCGGTTTATCGGAAAACGTCCTTTCCTTATGACAAGGTCCTTTAGACAAGCGATTAGACATGATTACACAACGGTTCAAACCTGTGAGGAAATGTTGATGAATATGCCCAGGAAACAAAGACCTACTCTCTGCACACTGGCACACGCTCCCTTCACACAATTGAGCGACCATCTTGCTTCTTTGAGGGGCAGAGTACAAAACAGCACACTTCCTGGCTGTAAAGACAGAGGGAGCCTCATACAACAGGTAATAACACAGTTTTTACTTCAACTAAGGTTTTATCATTTCACAGAAACTTCAGTTGAAGAATTATGGAGGAGGTATGGATAAAAGGGTTAGGGTTATTCATACCTGGTTCATAGTAGTCATAAAATAAAGCTTGAGCTGGCTGAAGCAGACCAATGAGAATCCTTTGCACTGCCCTGAATGTAATGCACTCTTCATTCTCGAACATCTTGAATAAGATTGTGAGATGACAATTAGTTATTTGGGGTTTAGAGATTAGATCAGACAAAAATGCATTCATCCTCAAAGGGAAATGTGTATATGGTATATATAAGTAGTGTATGGTTGGAACAATTCTACGAGGTCCTGGTGTGTACAGTATGACAAGTTCTATGATGAGAAAGTCCTACCTCGTTAAAGTAGATCAGCACTCTGCCATGTGACGTTTCATAGTGCGATATGTACTCCTCTGGTTTGTCCTTCAGCTGTTGACAGAGACCAAAAGCGAATGTTGACAAGACATAGACATAGGCATAGAGCAGCTTACGCTAACCCTAACCTCAAGCCGTGGAGAGGGTTCTTTCACGTCTTAGTCACTAAGACTTAGTGACTGACCTTCTCCAGGTCGTCAGTCTGTGCCTCAAAGCCACTGAGCAGTGTGATGTCTGCAATGGCCATTCCTGAGAGGTTTCTGCTCAGACTGTAACTGTGAAGAGGGAAAGCACACTTTGGTATGGAGGTTTGTTACAGCTCCGTCATAGCACAATATACAACGACGAGAAAGTGTGTTGCTGTATGTGTGTTAATACACGGTTGGAAGTAGACTACATACCTTGAAGATCCTCAGAGTTCACATTTGAAGATATTACCAATTTGACTTGCAATTGGCAATCAGAGCACTAATGGGATTCTTATCTCTAGAACTGACCTGACACATACTTCGTAGAGAACTTCGTTTTCAATGCTCTGCTCTGTATCTCTCTTGTGTCTGGTGCGGGCATCAAACCACTCGATAGATGATGAGGGGAAGTCCTCCTCCTCCCTCCTCGCCTCCTCTCCATAGTCCTCTCCGTAGGCATAATCAGGAACCTTGTCTGGTCGTAGAGAAGCCGTGTGAGAAATACAGGACCAACGCCGAAAATGGCATGACAAATCCTATTGCATGAATCCCCTTTCTTAGTATTAGGCTAACTCTATCAGATTCAGAACCATGTTGAGTTTTCACCTGTGTACAGCACTCGACCTTTGACTATTGTGACCTCTATCTTTAGATCTTGACAGTCATCCCTGGGATCTATGAGATGGTAAGCCTTTAAAACCTGCCGGACAGAACAGTAATATAAAACACAATAAGATTACATTGACTTCAAATGATTATGGATCGATTGCAACTATTCTCAGTACCTTTGGAGCCCTTCACTTACCTTCATCTTGGCCTTTCCTTGTCCTTTGACAATTACATCAATATTCTTCCCCATCAGTGGCTGAGGAATAAGTAACAAGAGAGGATCAGGTTTATACAAGTGTGTGTGTGTGTGTATGTCTGTGTATGTTATTCAATGTTCTACCTTTAGCTCTGTTTCCACTTTGTCATCCGTATTTCCAAGTGATAGCTTCAGAATTGTGCTCTTCCCTTTAACAGTGAACGAGGCTTCCACTTCTGTGACTGGGGGCGGTGGCATATCCAAGGCATACTCTGAAAGAGCCTCCAGTGCCACTATAGTATCCTACAGACAGTGGCAGCATATCAGTGATGCGGATTCAAGCAAACTGAGAAACCCAGAGGTAAAGGGTGACGGCTTGTGTATGAGATGTTTTCGTGTTTTTTAGCTCGGTTGGCTCGATGGCAGGATACTCCTCACCTGTGTAGATTTGAAACCTCCTCCATAGTTCTCCTGGGTGGTTAACCAGCAAGCCGCAGACTCTGCCCACTCTGAGTCTTTGTGAGCTACTGCTGTCAGGAGGGCATAGGCTGTTGTCTCTACGGTAATGGCCTCCGTGCCAGGTATCCTTTTATTTTTTTCTTGGCTCACCAGTTCTGCATTGGCCCTCCAAACTCGGCAGCCTTTCGTATCTGGGGAGGCAAGGAGGAGTCAGGGGAGGCACAGGAGGAGAGAACTGTTGACTGACATTTACATTTACATTTAGTCATTTAGCAGACGCTCTTATCCAGAGCGACTTACAGTAAGTACAGGGACATTCGCCCCGAGGAAAGTAGGGTGAAGTGCCTTGCCCAAGGACACAACGTGATTTGGTTGGCAAAGCCGGGAATCGAACTAGCAACCTTCTGACTACTAGCCCGATTCCCTAACCACTCAGCCATCTGACATGCTGAATGTGATGGTAGTTCTTCCCTTGTACCTTTTGTGGCCAATCCTTGGAGTTTTTTCCAGGCGGGTTGTGCCTGTGTGGGGTCTGGTAAGCAGATTGCGAGACAGTAGGCAGTGATGGCCACAGCGTAGGGCCTCTCCAGCCCATCGAGACGGGACCGGAGGTAGCTCGTGGATTTTACGATACTGTCTTTCTACACAAAACAAGACCCAAAGCCACCACAATGAGCCGCTTAATTCACTGGCAACAATTGTTGATGTACTCTCATAGGATGCAGTTACATTTAGTACATACAGTATCCCCATTGTTATCATGGGTTCTCAGGACTTATCTGTGTCTGGCTTACCGCATCGTTCTTCTCTTTCTCGGGTAAGAAGGCGAGGGACCGATTGAGGGCAAGAGTTATGAAAGCAGTCATGGATTCTTCTCCCTCTAAGCCTCCAACACCCCCCTAGAGGACAAATACAGATTCAGCTTCCAGCTTCGTCCTTAATTTAAACTGCTTTTCATAATCGTGTCACCTAATGTCGAGTGAGATTTTCTATTTAACACAAAGAATGTTCATTCAGTGATTTACTGAAAGATCACTTTCATTCCATCTCTATTTCTTACCTGAATTTCTCTGTGGTAGACTGGATTAGGATCAATAAATGAGCCGTCATCATTCTGTTTTGAGAGGAGGTATTGAACCGAAACCGTGATGTCGTCATGAGACACAACCTGAACCCGGGTAATCCTTCCCTTCTCCCCGCTGACTAATGCTTGGCGCTCAGCCACCAGCGACAACACCTTCACAACCAGGCCAGTCAGCCTGGAGGAAAAACATAACGACAAACCGATGTCAGTGTATGAGGTATGCTTAGAATCACAAAGAGTGAGTGAAGGGGTAGAAGCCTAGTGGTTAAGGGATATGTTTCAGCTCTAACAGTACAAGATGGGAACAGAGAAAGGTGTGAACTGACCAGTAACTGGATGGAGTATGAGTCCAAGCTCCGTAAGATCCATCGTTCTTTTTAAATGTCAGAATCCTCGTGTAGCCTGAAGGAGGGAGGAAAAATTGACCGTCGACAGTCATTTTAACAATCTGTGTCGCAGTGAAACACGTCAACTGTTTTTAAATGACTTTCCATCCATGGCTCATGAATAAGCCCATTTTCACAGGAATGAGGAGATTCAAAAGAATAATTGTGCAACACCCCTCTTCTTCCTCACCACTTTCGGTGTTGTGGAGGGCAGTATCTCTGGTTCCTGCAGGAAGCTCAAACCAGCGCTGGGACATGTCCAAGTAGCGCAAGGCCAGGGCCAGGGGGGCCAATTTAGTCATCGTCTGCTCTGCACAGCCAGTAGGGAGCTTGAGCAAGCGTTTAACCCCTTCAGGAGACAGCAGGGTTTTGGTTGTGGTCTGGCCAAACCCCTCCCCTGGAAGTTAAATCATTAAGTTAGAGGAATTGATTTGATTTTGAGCAACTGGAAACAAAGTCAGAGAAGCTAATATCTGAGGAGCATTAGTGAGACCTTCTAGCCTGACAAAGATGTTGGTGCTGGAGCCAGGGACGCTGTTGTCTGGTATTTGTCCATCAATAGTGAAAAGCCCATCACTCCTCCCTAACAGAAAAGCAGAGTACCAGGTTAGGGTTAGGTAAGTCTTTTCAATAGAGGCCAATCATTTGGTTAAATGTATAATGATGTTACCTTTCAGATCAAGAACATGAGTTTCCTCTTTCCACTCCTCTATTCCCTCTGTCTAAAACCCAAATCGTTATATTTTAACAAGCTCTGGTTCATGACACACGATCCAAAGAGTGTATTTTTTAATAATTTCACTCAGGCTTTCTCTTTCATTCAGACACATAGGTTGACGGTATGGGTTATGCTTACCCTAACATTCAGAAGCTTTTCAATTGCATCCACGCCAAACTCGTTGTCTCTGTCGTAGATGCGTATCGTGATAGGTATGGTGCCGATTGCCATGGGTACGGCAGAGAAAGGGACTGATTTGGAAGATTGTTGCGCCACAGTGATGTTGACATAAGTAGAAACGGAGGCTGAGCCAGGAGAACAGAGCCCTTCAGTCGGCACCATATGGACTGCAAGCTACAACGAATCGTGGTAATTGTCAGAGGTTTATAAAGACGGTCGCCATGTCTCAGAACGGGTTTCAAGTGAAGGTTATCAAACCTACCTCTGCAGGGTTTTCCCCATAGTTGTGTATGACAGGAACAATGGACAGCTGCTCGTACTGCTTAACTGAGTACGGCAGTCTCAGTGATACAAACAGATTCTTGAACACGGTCATCTGAAAAGGCTCTGCCACACAAAAACCTGAAGGAAGGACACGGAATTATTAAAGTGCCAGGCTAGCTCGCTAGTTGTTCAGAGTTTTTGTCAAGTTATGGCTATTGTTACTGGTAGCTATTTCTACCTCTGGCAACAGATAATTACAGGTTTTTCAGTATCTTCTAAACACATGGATGGGGAACAATTGTCATACCATGAGTTTTTGATAAACTGACAGCCTGAATCTCCCAGGTGGTTATGGAGTCATGCAGAGATAGAGTGTGACTAGGAGATAAACACATGATAATCGTTAATTACGTTTGACTAGGAAGGGAGGTGAGTAAGGCTCTAAATCTCCTGTTACTTACTCTTTTTTACCATCCACCTCAATCACTGTGAAAGCAAAACTTGGAGGGAAAGATCTCCGAATGTTTTGAAGGGAGGCATCAAAGAAGAATTCCTCAATGTCAGTTTCACTGGCCTCTGGTGAAGGGAGATAACTGAATATAACCCCCAGTCCACAATAAACCTTCCTTTTTAAACACTTTTAATCCTTTTGTTTCTAAAAACTTGTTGACACAGTACCTTAGTATAACCAACACTGTTACCCTCCAAATTAACAGTAGGGAAGCAAATACATTCAAACTGGTCAAAAGTTTGGTTCATTGTTTGCAACTGTACATGCTGTTTATGACCGTCATACTCACCCCTGCCAAGGCCCTTGTCCTCCTTCTTTTTTGTGTCTCTTAGCTTTTCCCCCTGAAGGCAGCAATCTTTGAAGGCCTGAGTGCAGTTTGGGTCTTTCACGGTCAGTGACACTCTCTTTGCCCTTTCTTCGCATGTCCTCCTCATTGGGATCAGTGTGAGACCACGGACACAGCACTCTTGCAACTTGTCATCTGTATACTTTGATTCTGACAGTGAGACGGAGAGGAAGAGGTTATTGAACTTGTGGGAATGTGTGTGCTGTTTCAAGAAAGAACTACAGGAAGAACAGTACTTATGGTCATCATCTCCAGTTGTAGATTCAGGGAGCGCCTGCGTCTCCTGAAGTCTTTGTGACAGCCCAAACCTGAGAAAACATCCTTTCTACAGTTATACACAGCACATTGTAAAGTGTTCATTTAAAACCAAGAGTGTATATTTTACTTGTCGAGTGTTTATGTAAGTCCATAAGATGGACCTGTTTCAACCATCCTGGTGTTACATGA
Organism: Osmerus eperlanus; assembly: GCF_963692335.1. NCBI lineage: Eukaryota > Metazoa > Chordata > Actinopteri > Osmeriformes > Osmeridae > Osmerus > Osmerus eperlanus. The sequence continues at coordinate 5,247,629 of NC_085024.1, forward strand.
ACACTTAATACATTTGGTGGGATAAAAAACACATAAAAGAGAGTACATTTTTTCCCAAACATAACTTGAATAGATATTTCTACTCTCACTGATGCTTGGCGTACCCTGTCTGTTTTGGGACTTCTCAGTTGAGGCGGACATGAAGGAGAGACCAGCATCGTTGAGAACAGAGGCCATGTCTTGTCCTCCACCATAGGAACAGCCCAGGTCATAGGACTGCATAGAGGAGAAGACCTGTGTAGACAGATGAACATCCAGACTGAACGAGTCTAACAAGACACTATAATCTCCCATTTTACGGAACATACAGAACTTTGCAACCTAGTGATTAAAAAGGGCCATGTGAATACAGTTATTGCTTGTATTATCATTGATCAGAACTTAATATAACCTCAAATCGGTTAATATTTTGCTCAGCAAGCTGAAGCTGCATATTTACATTTAGTCATTTATTTATTCATATATTCGTTGATTTGCGGGTCACCTGTTTGGCAGTAAGTTTGTTCTGGGCATTGAGAGCGTAGATGGCTTTGTCCACAACCATCAGTGCGACTTTACCCTTCTGGCCTTCCAAATCTATTGTGACCTTTGTCAGGGATCCTGGTAAATATGGACCAGGTGTTGGACTTGAGATCTGGATATGATAGACAACCACACCTTCACTCACACACTTTTCACAATATTTTAACCATGTAAAAAAAGAGACACTGTTTCTTGTCTTTAAATTAAATGCTACATGGTCTTCTTCATCATCATGGACTGGCTACCAACCTTGAGCTTGCCCTCACACTCATCCTCGACATCCACCCACACAGAGTCAGCGATGATGTCACCATTCTGGAGGTAGTAGAAGCCAATCAGACGGAAGGATGGAATCATAGCGTGTGTAATTTGGAAGGAGCTGGCTGTAACATGTTCTCCTGCTCTGACAGATTTTTGCGTAATTAGAACTCCTCGGCTTAAAACCTAAGCACCAGGGACAGAGATAACAGATATTTTCTCTGTGTCAAAAAGATTGTTTATCGTTTTCTGCAGATCCTCGGTTTGTGATCAAGGATAGACACTCTCACCATGTAGTAAATGTATCCATCTTTGGGTTTGGCGTTGGTATGGAATCTAATATCAACGTTTTTTTCCACAGAAAAAACGGTGTGATCCACTTTTATGTACAGATAGCTGTTACTAGAAGATGAGACACGTTTGATAATTTTATTCTTTTGATGGCCATTTACTGTCACCTGTTGAAAAAACAAAATGACATTACTTGGTAGGTTGTATTTAAGCTATAGCAAGCATTTGTTGATGCCTATATAAATGTAGCAATGTGGTGTTTCAAAACTCTGTTGTGTCATACAAACCTGGACAGTTATTTGTTTAGCATCAGCTGGGACAGCTAATGTGCTCCCTGCTACACCCTGCTGGTTGGTTAGAACATTGTTGGGTTCCCTCTGGATCCCTTCACCTTGAATATCTACTTTCACTTTTTCTGCTGGGGATCCATCTGGGAGGCTGACTACCACCTAGTTTGAAAAAAAAACAGAAAAACATTGAATTTGTGTTTTTCACGTCAAAATCTGAACCATGGATGGAGCGCTCAATTCTCACTCCTTACCGACACATAGAGAGGGAAACCAGGGATGAAATGGGAGCGTGTGCGGGACAGATCCACGTAGTAAACCTGAGAAACCACCGGAAGGAAGACCTCTGCTTCCTGAAGCTCACCACCTAAGGAAATCACACGTACACCAGTATTAGCATGTTGTCTGCTAAATGGATTCCAAGATGCCGTATGTCCCCCACCTGCTTTTATTATGTTGACCCCATAGCAAAAAGGTGATCACTCGCGTCACTATCTGATCCCTGCTAAATTTGAATGCTGTTTTTGTATTGTACTGTGTTCGATTGTGCCAAACCTTACTGGTGATGTCGGTGACAGAAGCAGCAATGTGAAGTTTCGCCCCGCTTTGGTCCAGGTCAGACAGGCTTGTATTCATATTGTTTTGTAGGAGTTCATCTAGGCGGGATACTTTCAGCTCTGTAGCACCTAGTCCATTAATGATCTGAGACAGAATGCGAGTAGGTATCAAGTGAAAGCATCTTCCTGGGGTTAAAGGGTTCAGTCAAACAGAAGCACATTCAGTATCTACTTTCAAATAAATAATATTACAATCATCTTTATAAAGAAAACCTCCTAATTTGACCTCACCATCAAGTAACTTTCTTCTGCTGCATGTCTTCTCATGATTACTCAACTTTTGGAACGAGCTAAACATGTATGCGTGTGTCCAATGCTCAAGTACTGTAACTGCAGAAGTCAGTTGGAATTATCGAAGACTCTACTTAGTATAACTTCATTTTCTCTTAGACATATTTCTCTTACTTATTGTAAATCGCTTTAGAAGAAATGACAGTCGTGCTAAAGAACTCAATTGGAAATGAGTGTATTCCCTTACCGTTCCAGTTAGCTCTAGTCCCCTTATGAACACAGTTGTTTCTTTCTCACCCTCTGACCCCTGGTTGACTGTCCTTACTCCCACTCGACAGTGGAAGGCTCCTTTTATAGTTTCCCCATAAGAGTACCTGGGTCGGGAAGCGGTTTCAGATCATAGTATATAATCGAGAGATGAAAAAGTAATTTTTCATGTTATTTTCTATTTGCATGTGTTTGATTGTAGAAATCGGCAGACGTTGGAACTGAGGCTTACATGGCTTGGATGGTGAAGGGGTGGTCTTGGTTCACCAGGAGATAATTTTGTTCAGGAAGGATAGTCACCTCAAAGCTGGGCATCACTACAACATTCCAATGGGCAAGCAGTGAAAAATGTATTTCAAACATAAAATAGTCAGATGCAGAATATGGAACTTCAATTGAATCTTAAGAAACAGAATTTCACCAAATTTCTGGACTCTGAACTCTCGTATGGCAGCTTCCTTTTCATCATCTTCATAGTGGGCCACTATCCTCCATGTACCCATTCTAGAACAGATATGCAGGTATAGGTATGGCATGGCTTACGTGTGACATGACTCAATGATAGCGATCAACGAGAGCGATCAATAAAGAAGAGCAAAAAATATAAAAATCTTTTGTAGGGCACATAGGCTTTTTACAATGCATGATTCTGAAGTGTTTGTAATGCTTTGGTATCTTATCACATTATTTAAGCTCTCTGGACTTACTTAGACACATCAGGAATGTTCATTGAACTGCTGAAAATTCCAGAGGTTGCTTTAAGGAGGGCCTTCTTTATTCTGTTTCCCGCTGCGTTCTGTCAGAGTTAAACATCAATGTCACATTCAGAAGCTCCAGATATCTGTGCTCAAGGTCAACAAGCCAACAATTAAAATGTTTCTACTCACAAAAACGGACAATTTAAAAATGCCATCTACAGGTCTCATCGAGTGGTCCAAGGTAAATACCCTGTAGTTCACTGTTAAGAGAAGAAACATGATATTTCACCCATCTGTTTATGAATAAAAGTATCTTGCTATGCATGAAATTCTGTTTAAATTCTTGTTTTACCTTTCTGAGTGGGATTGTAGATGGGCTGATCTGTCTGAATGAAGATGTAGCCTTGGTGTTTGGAGACTAAGACCCTTGTAAACTGTCTACCTTCCACCGAGGCAATCTCACTCACCAGCAAGAGATAGGGGGGTTTACCGCGGAGGAATTCTACTTTTGACATCTTCTCCTTGTCTATCTGAAAACATACTTAACATGAAGGATTCACATATATGTATTGTTCCAAGTTGTGGGTCTGCTGTCCATCTCACATTTTGCACATACCTCTAGTTCCACTGTTTGAAACTGCCCCACTTGAGTACAGATTGTGCTGATCCTCTCTGAGATCAGTGTCCCTCCTATCTCGACCTCCAGGTAAACAGTTACACGTTTATTGAGGAGGGTTTCCCCCACATGGATCAGAACTTGCTCCTTAACTCCGATATGGAACACATTGGGAGCTGAGATGAAGAAGCTGAAAGACCAGAGTGGATTCATAGGAATTTCAACAAAGCACATTCATGGCAAAAATCTGGAAATTGAATTGACCTTTCACATCAAGGATTAAACTCATGAGGTGAGTAACAAAACTGCCTCATTGGACCTACGCAAAAAAAAAAGACAACAGGACTGATAATGCCCTCTTGCAGCTGTTGAAATATTTACTGTACCTTTCTATTGCTTGTGCTGGTTCCACAGCTAAGACGAGGAACACCAGTAGACAGATGGGAGACCCCATGTTCCCTGTTTGGAGGGCTGTGCACAGAATGAATCCCCTCTGTTGTCCTGCAAATCTTTTATACTGTAAGCACCTCCCACCTCAACAATATTTCTCAACGTTTCTCAATGAGGTTTACCAAAACAAAAACTTCCCCCCCTTAAAATACCAGTTGGTGTCCAGTGTAGGTCAATTCAAGGTCCTTCACTGTCTTGTATTTCAATTCAAATTATAATATGAGGGAAGAAGGAAAATGACACCATAACTCAGTTACAATGTTTCTTTTTGCATAGTTTTCTTCTCTCTGATTCTCATGAAAATAATGTTGGTTGGTGCATGTATTCAATGTTATGTTGAATACAAAATTCTGAAAAACTGTACAATGTGCAGTGACGCTGCCAAATTCAATAAAAACAACACAGTTCTCTACCCTGTTTCGCTTGACAAGAGAGTTTTGGAAATCGTTCAATATTTCACAATCTAACTGGCAGTTTTCCCCCTAAGTCATGTGATTTCAAGGAATTTCAAGGCCTGTTCTCAATCAGATGCCTGCATTTTCCCTCTTTGGCAACATTCGATATTTACCTAACTCTCATTTTTAGGAGGATACAGACCTGAACTGCTACTTGCATAATACTATTTTTAAGCAGCTTGATATATGCCTTGCATTATCTCATCCCTTCCCATTAACATCATTATTGTTCTTCTCATTCATGTCCATTTTTTTTGTTCTGGGCACACCAACAAAAATGAGTACAGCTATTAGTGGCTGTACTCATCGAGGCTAGTATCATTACTAGTGGAGGTGAAACTGGCATCAGTAGATCCTGTAACATAACCATGAGCACATTTACATGTATCACACTAAGTGAACTTTCCAAAATCGTCAGCGAATGTAACTCCACAACCTCAGATATTGATCCTATACCCACAACATTCTTTAAGCGAGTGTTTGATGGTGTCTCAGGTCCGGTGCTAGAGATTATAAACACATCCCTTAGAACTGGCATCTTCCCAGATGCCTTCAAAGCAGCTGTTGTAAAGCCCCTATTAAAGAAACCCAAATTGGATAACAGTATCCTTGCAAATTACAGACCAATATCAAACCTTCCATTTATTAGTAAAGTACTGGAAAAGATAATATAAGTCCAATTAAATTATTTTCTTGAAGAAAATACCATCCTGGAAGTCTCGCAGTCAGGTTTCAGGAAATATCACAGTACTGAAACTGCTCTCACCAAAATAATTAGCGACCTCAGACTAAACTCTGATATAAACTCTCAAATAAAGTCTCTATCCTTATCCTGTTTCATCTCATCATTTGATACCATTGATTACAACATCCTAATCAATAGACTGGAAAAGCTTATTGGGTTCACGGATAGTGTATTGAACTGGATGAAATCATATATCAGAGGAAGGAAGTTTTATGTTAGTTTAGGAGACCATAGGTCCAAGAAACATGAGAACTGCTACGGGGTTGCTCAAGGAAGCTGCTTAGGTCCATTACTTTTTTCACTTTATATGTTACCACTCGGCGACATAATCAGAGAACATAACATATATTTCCATAGCTATGCGGAAGACACACAACTATATATATCCACTGAACCCAACGATGCAACAGCCATAAATTCCATTACCAACTGCTTGTCGGCAATAAACAAATGGATGAATGATAACTTTCTTAAATTAAATGAAGACAAAACTGAAGTCCTACTATGCGGCCCCAAATCCAAAAGAGAGATGCTAACTAAGAATCTAGGAGGTTTAACCCCCTGTCTTAAACCAGAGGTGACAAGTCTCAGTGTAATCCTGGACTCAGATTTAAATTTCAACTCTCACATTAATAAAGTGACCAAAACAGCTTTCTTTCACCTGAGGAATATAGCGAAGGTACGACCATTCATAAACCAAAATGATGCAGAGAAGTTAATTCATGCATTTATATACAGCCGGCTGGACTACAGTAATGCACTTTTCGCTGGTCTTCCCAAGAAAACCACTGAAAGACTACAGCTCATTCAAAATTCTGCAGCTAGATTATTAACCAAAACTAAAAGGAGAGAACACATTAGTCCTGTCCTAGCTACTTTACACTGGCTCCCTGTTACCTTCAGAATTGACTTTAAGGTCCTTTTCCTCACATACCTAGATCTAAACGGACAAGGACCTAGCTACATTGCTAACTCTCTTATAAACTACACACCAGCTAGAACACTGCGATCATCAAATGCAGGCCTATTAGAGGTCACCAGAAGCAGTCCTAAGAATATTGGTGATGCAGCCTTTGTCAATTACGCCCCAAAACTATGGAACAAATTACCCATAAATATTAAGGAAGCAAACACGCTAGACATTTTCAAAAGACAGCTTAAAACCTATCTTCTTACCAAAGCATTTAACTAATTTTATCTCAGAAGGGTTTTACTACTTTTTTTTTTTTTTTTAATTGTTTTTTATAGTTTTATTTTTGTTTTTTGTATTCGGCTCAACGGATTCGAGAGACGGATGGATTGCTATATGCTATATGTATATATTGCTATACATATAACAATCTATATATAGATTGTTATATGTTTTGGAAACTGCAAAGGCAGCTCGAGTCCAAGACGAATTCGAGAGACTGCAGATAGATTGCGGCTAGTCTGGGTTGTTATATGTTTCGGAAACTGCAAAGGCAGCTAGAGTCCAAGACGGATTCGATAGACCGCAGATAGATTGCGGCTAGTCTGGGTTGTTATATGTTTCTGAAACTGCAAAGGCAGCTCGAGTCCAAGACGAATTCGAGAGACTGCAGATAGATTGCGGCTAGTCTGGGTTGTTTTGGAAACTGCAAAGGCAGCTCGAGTCTAAGACGGACTCGAGACTCCGCAAAGACTGCGGCTTATATGTGTTTTTGATTCCCGCAAAGACTGCGTCTTGTATTTTTTTGTGTTACATTTTAATTGTTATTTATTTGTATTACTTTTATCACTTATATTGTTGTTTTTATTGTTTTTACTGATTTTATGTAAAGCACATTGAGCTGCAATTCTTGTATGAAATGTGCTATATAAATAAAGTCTTATTGGGTGTGCCTTCGGCGAGCACAACCATCGTTCTCTCACATATATATTTTTATTGGGTGTGCTTTGCCTTCGGCAAGGGCACAACCTTTGTTCTCTCACATATATATTATTGGGTGTGCTCAAGCCTTCGGCGAGAGCACAACCTTTGTTCTCTCACATATATATTATTATTGTGAGAATGCTGTTAAGCATTCTCACTATTGTTTTCCTGTTTCTCTTTATTAGGTTCCTCCGGTAGGAGGGAACCTATTGTTATTGTTGGTATTCTTATTATTAGGTTCCTCCGGTAGGAGGGAACCTATTGTTATTGTTGGTATTCTTATTATTAGGGTTCCTCCGTCAGGAGGACCCTATTGTGTTTGTTGGTATTATTAGGGTTCCTCCGTCAGGAGGACCCTATTGTGTTTGTTGGTATTATTAGGTTCCTCCGGTAGGAGGGAACCTATTGTTATTGTTGGTATTGTTATTATTATTTTTCTTCTCCTTGCGCCCCAATATCTCAAAAAGTCCCTAGTCATAAATTTTCTAATTTGGCACATTGATACTACATCCAAGTGGGTACCCCCACACCAAATATGGGCCACATCGGACCATAGGGGGCGCCACAGGCCACGCCCAAAATTCCGATTTTCAAAGTGATGGCATTTCCACCCCATTGCTCCAATTCTTCTGAAACTTGGTGTGCATGCCTCATTTTTCATGAGGAACAAAAAAGCCTCAAGGACCCATAAGGTCCGCCATGATGGATTTTCCTGTACTGTGATAATTTGGGAAAACCTTCAAAATTCCTCTTCTCTTGAACCAAATGTGAAATTGACTTGAAATTTGGTACAGATATGTATCATTGACGTATTTAAAAACGTTACTTAAGGCAATTGAATCAAGTACAAAATGGCTGAAATGGGTGTATTTATGTAAATGTACACCTCAATATGTTTGTGTCACTAAATCAAATGTATTTTTGAAGGATGGTTCAAACTTAATAGGCTTTAAGGTGAGATGCCCCTGAAGTACCATGCAAAGTTTCACTTTGATATGTCGAAATATGACTGAATTACAGATGTTTGAACTTCGACCAAATCTGACAATGCTCGCCATTGGAGAAACAGCTTTTTTTATTATCCAGTTTTGTGTAATCCATGTCTGGGAATGGCTCAATTGGCTGGTAAGCAAATGGTTGTAGGTTCAAAACCAGTCAGAAGCATAGTTTTTAATTTTTTATTCTGGCAAAACGGTTTCTAGTCTTCCGATCAATCCTCCGGTTGTAAAAACATAGCAATGCGTGTTTATTTGAGCCCATCACAACACTCTGATCATCTGTTTAGCGAGACTGTGTAAACCACTGCAAAACAAGCCAGGTTCACCACAGTAGCTAGCTACTTGTAGTCTACGCATGGTAGAGATAACTCTAATGGTTTTCTCTAATGAAGTCAATTGATTGTTCAGGTGGATCCCTTGCCTGTTGCACAAATTCATTTCAGTAACCTAAGCCAGGACACATTCCCACTGATGCTAGGCATGATTTAAAATTCCCTTCCATGACAAGTTATGGCACTCCAAACAACCTGTTAAAAAAAACGATGAGAAAGTTATTCTTTACAGCAGCAACCCAGTCATCCCGTTTTTATAGGAAATGTACAAGCAGTTTCAATTTAGGCTGAATCTAACAACACTTACCACAGGAGAAACAGCTTACTTTTTTATACAGTAACTGAACATGACAATATTCAACACTGAGAATAGGGCTGGGATGGTGACCTGTAAAGTATAAGGTTGTAGGTTGGAATCCAGCCATAGTCTTTTGGCCTGTCATAATTTTGATTATCTGTTTAGTTCAACAGGATGACATCTTTCTGAAGTACCACAAACAATTTCACCTTGGTATGTCAAAATATTATTGAATTAAAGCTGTTTCAACGTTGGCTGAATCTAACAACGCTTACCACAGGAGAAACAGCTTACTTTTTTATACAGTAACTGAACATGACAATATTCAACACTGAGAATAGCTCAATGGGCTGGCATGGTGACCTGTAAAGTATAAGGTAGTTGGTTGGAATCCAGCCATTATCTTTTGGCCTGTCATAATTTTGATTATATGTTTAGTTAAACAGGATGACATCATTCTGAAATACGATGCAGAATTTCATGCAATTTCACCTTGAAATGTCAACCGTTTCTTAACCTTTGTCCAAAAGCTGACCAAAGCTAATACTCTGCCCTTTCTATTCATACAATCTCAACAGTTGGTGTGTAGCAGAGAGGATAGAGAGACTGACTTGTAACCTTATGCTCATGAGTTCAAATCCCCATTCAGCCAGTTTTTGGCCAAACATGAAGTAGTTTTGCTCCCTTGTTGTCCAACTCTCGATCTTCTGCAGTGTACATGTTTATAATATTTTGCCATTTTGCGGAGGAACCTGCATCGCTGCTTGCAGCTATATTTATTATTAGGTTCCTCCGGTAGGAGGGAACCTATTGTTATTGTTGGTATTCTTCTTATTATTTTTCTTCTCCTTGCGCCCCAATATCTCAAAAAGTCCCTAGTCATAAATTTTCTAATTTGGCACATTGATACTACATCCAAGTGGGTACCCCCACACCAAATATGGGCCACATCGGACCATAGGGGGCGCCACAGGCCACGCCCAAAAGTCCGATTTTCAAAGTGATGGCATTTCCACCCCATTGCTCCAATTCTTCTGAAACTTGGTGTGCATGCCTCATTTTTCATGAGGAACAAAAAATCCTCAAGGACCCATAAGGTCCGCCATGATGGATTTTCCTGTACTGTGATAATTTGGGAAAACCTTCAAAATTCCTCTTCTCTTGAACCAAAGGTGAAATTGACTTGAAATTTGGTACAGATATGTATCATTGACGTATTTAAAAACGTTACTTAAGGCAATTGAATCAAGTACAAAATGGCTGAAATGGGTGTATTTATGTAAATGTCCACGTTGCCTCAATATGTTTGTGTCACTAAATCAAATGTATTTTTGAAGGATGGTTCAAACCTAATAGGCTTTAAGGTGACATGCCCCTGAAGTATCATGCAAAGTTTCACCTTGATATGTCAAAATATGACTGAATTACAGCTGTTTGAACTTGGACCAAATCTGACAATGCTTGCCATTGGAGAAACTGCTTTTTTTATTATCCAGTTGCTGAACTTTGTGTCATCCATGTCTGGGAATGGCTCAATTGGCTGAGGAGCTCAATTGGCTGGCTAAATTGGCTTACATTTGAATACCTGTTTAGTTAAACAGGATGACATCGTTCTGAAGTACCATGCGCAATTTTACCTTGATATGTCAAAAGATCATTGAATTACAGCTGTTTAAATTTTGGATGAATCGAACAATGTGTGCTACAGGAGAAACGGCTTCTTTGTTATATAAAGTAACTGACCACATGTTCTCAGCCTTGACGGTAGCTCAGTGGATTGAAACGGTGTCCTGCAAAGTGCAAGGTCACAGGTTTGAATCCAGCCACTGCCTTTGGGAATGTCATAATTTTGATTATCTGTTTAGTTAAACAGGATGACATCATTCTGAAATACCCTGCGAAACTGCAATTTTACGTTGACATGTCAACCGTTTCTTAACCTTTGTCCCAAAGCTGACCAAAGCTAATACTCATATCACGCAGTCGGAGCACAGATAGATAATCAGCGTCAGCACCCTTGTGTACCCAGCATGCAGTGCGGCATGTCAAAAAACGCAAAGACTTGTGGAAAATAGTTTGGTTACAACAGCCGTGCGAGGGATTTCAGTTGTTGTGTTCATTCAGTTAGATGTTTGTAATGTTATTGTTTGTTAGTTAATATAATCTTGTTGGTCACCCTGATTGTGCATGTTGTGTAGTTTAATGGGACCAGAGAGTCGGCTGTTGTACTATCACAAGCTATTCTCGCAAGCAGCTGACCCTTACCCTAGCAACATGAGCTCTGCCTAGCCCCGTTGCTGAGATTCTGGAAAGAGATCAACTCAAGAAGAGTTTCAATATCCTATAAAAAGCTAATACTCTACCCTTTTTATTCATAAAATCTCAACAGTTGCTGTGTAGCAGAGAGGGTAGAGAGACTGACTTGTAACCTTATGCTCATGAGTTCAAATCCCCATTCAGCCTATTGTTGTTGGCCAAACATGAAGTAGTTTTGCTCTCATGTTGTCCAAGTCTCGATCTTCTACAGTGTACATGTTTATAATATTTAGCCATTTTGCGGAGGAACCCGCATCGCTGCTTGCAGCTATATTTATTTTTCTTCTCCTTGCGCCCCAATATCTCAAAAAGTCCCTAGTCATAAATTTTCTAATTTGGCACATTGATACTACATCCAAGTGGGTACCCCCACACCAAATATGGGCCACATCGGACCATAGGGGGCGCCACAGGCCACGCCCAAAAGTCCGATTTTCAAAGTGATGGCATTTCCACCCTATTGCTCCAATTCTTCTGAAACTTGGTGTGCATGCCTCATTTTTCATGAGGAACAAAAAAGCCTCAAGAACCCATAAGGTCCGCCATGATGGATTTTCCTGTACTGTGATAATTTGGGAAAACCTTCAAAATTCCTCTTCTCTTGAACCAAAGGTGAAATTGACTTGAAATTTGGTACGGATATGTATCATTGACGTATTTAAAAACGTTACTTAAGGCAATTGAATCAAGTACAAAATGGCTGAAATGGGTGTATTTATGTAAATGTACACATTGCCTCAATATGTTTGTGTCACTAAATCAAATGCATTTTTGAAGGATGGTTCAAACTTAATAGGCTTTAAGGTGAGATGCCCCTGAAGTACCATGCAAAGTTTCACTTTGATATGTCGAAATATGACTGAATTACAGATGTTTGAACTTCGACCAAATCTGACAATGCTCGCCATTGGAGAAACAGCTTTTTTTATTATCCAGTTTTGTGTAATCCATGTCTAGGAATGGCTCAATTGGCTGGTAAGCAAATGGTTGTAGGTTCAAAACCAGTCAGAAGCTTAGTTTTTAATTTTTTATTCTGGCAAAACGGTTTCTAGTCTTCCGATCAATCCTCCGGTTGTAAAAACATAGCAATGCGTGTTTATTTGAGCCCATCACAACACATCTGTTTAGCGAGACTGTGTAAACTACTGCAACACAAGCCAGGTTCACCACAGTAGCTAGCTACTTGTAGTCTACGCATGGTAGAGATAACTCTAATGGTTTTCTCTAATGAAGTCAATTGATTGTTCAGGTGGATCCCTTGCCTGTTGCACAAATTCATTTCAGTAACCTAAGCCAGGACACATTCCCACTGATGCTAGGCATGATTTAAAATTCCCTTCCATGACAAGTTATGGCACTCCAAACAACCTGTTTAAAAAAACGATGAGAAAGTTATTCTTTACAGCAGCAACCCAGTCATCCCGTTGTCCCGTTTTTATAGGAAATGTACAAGCAGTTTCAACTCAGGCTGAATCTAACAACACTTACCACAGGAGAAACAGCTTACTTTTTTATACAGTAACTGAACATGACAATATTCAACACTGAGAATAGGGCTGGGATGGTGACCTGTAAAGTATAAGTTTGTAGGTTGGAATCCAGCCATAGTCTTTTGGCCTGTCATAATTTTGATTATCTGTTTAGTTCAACAGGATGACATCATTCTGAAATACGATGCACAATTTCATGCAATTTCACCTTGAAATGTCAACCGTTTCTTAACCTTTGTCCAAAAGCTGACCAAAGCTAATACTCTGCCCTTTCTATTCATACAATCTCAACAGTTGGTATGTAGCAGAGAGGATAGAGAGACTGACTTGTAACCTTATGCTCATGAGTTCAAATCCCCATTCAGCCTGTTGTTGGCCAAACATGAAGTAGTTTTGCTCCCTTGTTGTCCAACTCTCGATCTTCTGCAGTGTACATGTTTATAATATTTTGCCATTTTGCGGAGGAACCCGCATCGCTGCTTGCAGCTATATTTATTATTATTCTAGTAATTTATCTCATGAACACATTGGTAAAAAGTTTTGAAATTTGGCATATTGATACAACATGCCACAACTACGGCCCAAACACAGACTGGCCCACATCAGATCATAGGGGGCGCCACAGGCGACGCCCAAATGTCCGATTTTCAAAGTGATAGCATTTCCACCCCATTTCTCAAATTCTTCTGAAACTTGGTGTGCATGCCTTATTTCTCATGGCGAACAAAAAAGCCTCAAGGACCCATAAGGTCCGCCTGATCGATTTTCCTGTAGAGTGATAATTTGGGAAAAACTTCAAAATTCCTCTTCTCTTGAACCAAAAGTCTAATTAACTTGAGATTTTGTACAGATATGTATCATTGACGTATTTAAAAACGTTACTTATAGCAATTGAATAAAATACTAAATAGCTGAAAGGGGTGTATTTATGTAAATTTCCACATTACCTCAATATGTTTGTGTCACTAAATCAAAGTTCATTTTGAATGATGGGTTTTCAAACCTAATAGGCTTTAAGGTGACACGCCCATGAAGTACCATAAACAATTTCACCTTGATATGTCAAAATATGACTGAATTACAGCTGTTTGAACTTGGACCAAATCTGACAATGCTCGCCATTGGAGAAACAGCTTTTTTTTGTAGAGTAACTGAACATGCCAATACTCAACACTGAGAATAGCTCAACGAGCTGGAACGGTGACCTGCAAAGTACAAGGTCGTAGGTTCAAATCCAGCAACACTGAGTCTATCTTAATTTGAATACATGTTTAGTTAAACAGGATGACATCGTTCTAAAGTACCATGCGCAATTTCACCTTGATATGTCAAAATATCATTGAATTACAGCTGTTTAAGCTTTGGCCGAATCGAACAAGCCATGCTACAGGATATACATCTTTTTTTCGGGGGACAGAAACTGATCAGAATTTCTCAGCCTTGCGGGTAGCTCAATGGGTTTAAGCGTTGTACTGCAAAGCATAAGGCCACAGGTTCGTTTCGAGGCACAGTCTTTTGGCCTGTCATAATTTTGATTACTTGTTTAGTTAAACAGGCAGACATCATTCTGAAATACCATGCGCAATTTCACCTTGAAATGTCAACCGTTTCTTAACCTTTGTCCCAAAGCTGACCAAAAACTAATACTCATATCACGCAGTCGGAGCACAGCTAGATAATCAGCGTCAGCACCCTTGGGTACCCAGCATGCAGTGCGGCTTATCAAAAAACGCAAAGACTTGTGGAAAATAGTTGGTTACAACAGCCGTGCAAGGGATTTCAGTTGTTGTGTTCGTTCAGTTAGATGTTTGTAATGTTATTGTTTGTTAGTTAATATAATCTTGTTGGTCACCCTGATTGTGCATGTTGTGTAGTTTAATGGGACCAGAGAGTCGGCTGCTGTACTGTTACAGGCTATTCTCGCAAGGAGCTGAATATGAGTGCTGCCCTAGCCCAGTTGCCCACATGACTATTGTTTGTTGTGCATTGACTAAGAGTCTGGAAGGAGATCAACTCAAGAAGAGTTTCAGTATCCTATAAAAAGTTAATAATCAGCCCTTACTAATCATAAAATCTCAGCAGTTGGTGTGTAGCAGAGAGGCTAGAGAGACTGACTAGTAACCTTATGCTCATGAGTTCAAATCCCTGTTCAGCTATTGTTGGCCAAACATGAAGTAGTTTTGCTCTCTTGTTGTCCAAGTCTCGATCTTCTACAGTGTACATGTTTATAATATTTTGCCATTTTGCGGAGGAACCCGCATCGCTGCTTGCAGCTATATTTATTAGGGTTCCTCCGTCAGGAGGACCCTATTGTGTTTGTTGGTATTATTAGGTTCCTCCGGTAGGAGGGAACCTATTGTTATTGTTGGTATTCTTATTATTATTTTTCTTCTCCTTGCGCCCCAATATCTCAAAAAGTCCCTAGTCATAAATTTTCTAATTTGGCACATTGATACTACATCCAAGTGGGTACCCCCACACCAAATATGGGCCACATCGGACCATAGGGGGCGCCACAGGCCACGCCCAAAAGTCCGATTTTCAAAGTGATGGCATTTCCACCCCATTGCTCCAATTCTTCTGAAACTTGGTGTGCATGCCTCATTTTTCATGAGGAACAAAAAAGCCTCAAGGACCCATAAGGTCCACCATGATGGATTTTCCTGTACTGTGACAATTTGGGAAAACCTTCAAAATTCCTCTTCTCTTGAACCAAAGGTGAAATTGACTTGAAATTTGGTACAGATATGTATAATTGACGTATTTAAAAACGTTACTTAAGGCAATTGAGTACCAAGTACAACATGGCTGAAATGGGTGTATTTATGTAAATGTCCACATTGCCTCAATATGTTTGTGTCACTAAATCAAATGTATTTTTGAAGGATGGTTCAAACCTAATAAGCTTTAAGGTGACATGCCTCTGAAGTACCATGCAAAGTTTCACCTTGATATGTCAAAATATGATTGAATTAGAGCTGTTTCAACCTTGGCTGAATCTAACAACGCTTACCACAGGAGAAACAGCTTACTTTTTCATACAGTAACTGAACATGACAATATTTAACACTGAGAATAGCTCAATGGGCTGGGACGGTGACCTGCAAAGTATAAGGTCGTAGGTTTGAATCCAGCCACAGTGTTTGATCCTGTCTTAAATTTAAATATCTGTTTAGTTAAACAGGATGACATCGTTCTGAAGTACCATGCACAATTTCACCTCGATATGTCAAAAGATCATTGAATTACAGCTGTTTAAACTTTGGCCAAATCGAACAATCCGTGCTTCAGGAGAAACGGCTTCCTTTTTTTGTACAGTAACTGACCACGTATACTCAGCCTTGAGGGTAGCTCAATGGGTTGAAACGGTGTCTTACAAAGTGCAAGGTCACAGGTTCTTATCCAGGCACAGTCTATTGGCCTGTCATAATTTTGATTACTTGTTTAGTTAAACAGGCAGACATCATTCTGAAATACCATGCGCAATTTCACCTTTCACCACATCTCTAGTTTCGGCAGAGTCTTGGGTCTCGGAAAATATCCTCATTTTATTGATTGGACGTGTAGTTTTGCGTCTAGGTCAACTTGTTTGAGGTGTGGATGCTAGGTAAATGTTCGTTTTTCTCTCTGCCTAGCTCGTTAGCTATCACAGCTGCGCCATCGCCGTGGCAACCAAACAAACACGCACCAGGAAAGCAGAAGGAACACGTTTTTGAAACTGCAGGTAGAGTCGTATTTCTGACTGCACAGACATATAAAGAATATCTCTGGTTTCGGCAGAGTCTTGGGTCTCGGAAAATATCCTTATATTTTGGATTGGACGTACAGTTTTGCGTCTAGGTTATCTTGTTTGAGGTGTGTATTCTAGCTACATTTCTCTTATTCTCTGCCCTCAGCGCGTTAGCAATCATAGCTGCACCATCACCGTAACGACAGACACGCACCATTCAGTCTCTCACACAGGTGATTGGTACGTTTACTTGACCATGAGAAACACGATTACTAGCAATTGTCGGTTTATGCCAATAATACGATTACTCCGTTTACATGTGTAATTAGTTATGCGACTACTCAATAAACGCGTCTACATGATTCTTTTTTATTAATCGTTGTATGCTCCACGGACAAAACTTGCACCATCATCCTTCTGCAACAAAGTGTCGCTGTGTCTTCCTGTATCGGCCCTACTGCTGTATGTTTCATTCCATCAACACATTGAATCCAACTAAGAAAGCCGAGTAAACCCATAGGCTACATCTGCTACTGCTAATACTATCCCAACTATAATTTAATCTGTTAAAACGATAATATTCTTGTTACGACTAGCTAGCCTACTTCTTCTTCTGTTTAACAGTTCAGCTTTCAGCTTCTCCCACATTGTAGGCTATTTTAGCTCTTAGCTTTGTTAAGATGATGCAGTTCAGCTTCCACACTGCCTCTTTTGTGTGACTCACACATTTTTGAAATTCATTTCAGCTTGCGGGTATTTTCTCATTTCTCACTTTTATACTTTTTAAAATATTAAGGTTTTTGTGCAAATTATTCTCCCTTTAAAAGTAATGGTAAATCCTTTCAAATCAATGTTGGAATGCTGCTCCAGCCCCTTTCAAAAATACCTTTCGGTTGCTTTGAAGCTTCAGCTTCTAACTTTCTACTAAATTTTCACTATTTTCAGTTTTTTTAGCATGGTCAGCTAACCCCATTCAGGTTTTCATGTACAATATAAGCTGATATTATTAAGAAAGTACATATACTTTCGGAAACAGTAGTCTACTATTTCACTGAAATATTAGCATCATGACATTAGCCTGTGTTGCCCGGGCAACACATACTACAGTGGTCTATGATGTATCTGTTTTCAATCGTTAAAATAAACATTCCTCACACACCTCATTTTCGTTGTAGGATTTATTCTGACATTAGTAAACGATTTGTTGGTGAAATTACCATTACCTGTGGTTTCAAACCAGTGTAGCTCACTGCAACGTAGCTTACGCGAGACACACTACAAAAACATCTACAGTACACAGCTGTAGGAAGTCAAACGGCGACAGAAAATGTTCGGCACTCCCCTTACTTAAATCAAAAGTCTATCTAACTACTAACCTGAACTTCATTGCCACAGCCTAAATGTTGTCAATCTGTTCATGAAAATAATTAATTTCAGCCTAAACCGTACAACGGAACGTTAAATCCAATTCAACCAACGCAATCGCTACCAAGACGAACACAGCAGTAGTCTAGTACTGTACCGTAGTAGTACAATTTACCGGGGCAGCTTCTCCACACAGGGCTATATCGCATTTTGAGTTGTTACTGACAATGATCGCTACCAGTGAGCTTTTTATGAATGAGCGATTTTCCACTAAATAAATATCAAGCTTATTTACGTTTTGGGGGGCATAATTTCAGTTAGCAGATGGTACTGTTTGAATCGCGATTCCATCTTCTACTGCCGGGTAACGTCGTAGAATATTCTTCAAAGGGGGTTCTTTATTAATGAATGAATGCAATGAGTAGGCTAAATGCCTGAAAATATCATGAGAAGGGAAAAACTTAAAATGACATTTAAGTCATAGAGATTAGGTCAATTTTTACACCGGTCTGCCAAATGTATTCGTTTTGATTCAACGATGAGGCTGCCTCTTGCAGGGGAAATGAGAAGACATCTATTTCATTCTACACTTCACTCGTATTTTCAGTTGTAAATGAGCAGCAAAAAAAAATGTCATTCAAAAACGGACACCTGTGCAAACGACGCAAGCAAGCACACCCTACAATTTCCCCAGAAATTGTACCCTCTCTAGTTATTATTTATTTTCCCACCCCTAAGGATCTGTCAATATTTGGACTACATAGACAACGTTGATGTCAAAAGTTTCGTCTTGCTAGCGATTGAGTTGCTTGTATTTTTATTCAAGTTCCGTTGCACGGTTTAAGTTGAAATTACGTTTTTGTGGCAAAAAGACCTTGAACCCCACGGGGAATTATATAGATCCACGGGCGCCTGCCCAACGCCCGAAGAAGAATCCCCCACGGAGTCCAGGCACGGGTGGCGGTGGCGGCAGCCGACGACCAATCGAGCCGAAGACTGAGACAGGAACCGGGCGGCGACGGGGTGGTGGAGGGTCGCGCACTTGATAGCATGGACAAACTACACAGGGAGAGAATCATATTTAAAGGCACGGATCATGTGACACCATTAATTGATAGCGGGAGCGCAAATCGACCTGAACCCTAGTGACCGCCCGACCAGGGAAAGGGGGAAGGTAGGGTGTTTTTAGCGGGGGGAGTGAGAAGTGTACACTACGATTAAGCCCGAGTGCAAAGATCGGTCTTGCCTGACTGAACTTGCGCAATAGCTTCATTTAGCAGACGCCCGTATCCAAAGCGACTTACAGTAAGTACAGGGACATGCTACACTTCACTTTTTGTATTTTGAATTGTACATGAGCAGCAACAAATGTAGGCTATGCTTTTAAATCTATGCAATCTTCATAAATAATAAGTAGCCATTTTTATATAAAATATAGAGAAATATCAGTTGTAAAAATTACAGTTAATAAACGGACCCATCTGCAACAGAAGCAAACAAGCACACCCTACAATTTCCCCAGAAATTGTACCCTCTCTAGTTAATGGATTGCTTCTTGGAGTTCGATAGTAATGGGGAGACTGGGGTGCTGCTGACTCTTCTGGGGCCGAGTGCACCAGCTGGGCGTACGCCTGGGTGCAACGCTACGTCCGACGTAGAACTGAAAGTTACGACTAACTTAAAGTTACGACTAGTGCACCATTTAAGCCCTTTATGTGCTGCACCTGGGTGTACATTTTCCGCCTAGTGGGGAGCAGGCGTAAGTTGGAAAATCGGACTAATATCCATGGTAATTATAATGTACAACAGTTTGAACGCACATGCAGCGCGTCTTGTTTATAGGCAACATATGGAAAGGACATTAAGGCGAGAAAAAGTTGTCCGTGATCGCACAAATCCACTGTTAATTTTATTGGTGATCGATTTACAAGCTTTCTGTTTGTTTGTGTTGATATTATTACATTTCCCTGTGAGCACGCTTCTATTCTGAGTAAACAACTCTAGAAGTTTTCAAATTTCTCTATCAGTAAAATGTATTTTCCTTTTCTTTCTTTTTTAAATCAATGGCTTGTTTTGAAGGGTGATAGGCTAGCTAAGTGCGCTTTGGATAGGCTCTTAAATGTGTTGCTTGGCAACGATCAACGCTTTCGCATTTTCACAAGGACGCGCATCTTAAAACCAGGCGTAGCTACGACCGTGGCCTGTCAAGCTTGGTGCACTCGGTGTAAATTCAAATCACAAAGTCGGACGTAACTAAGACCGACGTAGGAGTTAAGACCAATTTTTTTACGCCCAGTTGGTGCACTCGGCTCCTGTTGTTAAGTCTGTTAAAAGGGGCAGGGAGTCGGGACAATGATTTAATCTGAATATTTTGCTAAATGTTTCCCTGCACTGATTAAATGTTGATGAAATGTAGGCTAACTGTACCCAGCTAACAAAATGTCCCTTGTTAGCTGGGTAGCTAGATAGCTTATATGGACATTAAACCAACAGGTTAATACCACTCACAGATTGGCTACCCACCTTTCTTGGTAAAAAAAACTGGGTTACTGATTGAAACCCTCTCTTTTGTCTATCCTCTCTTTCTTTTTTCTCTGATCTTTTCTGAAACCCTGATTTGTGTTTACGGCCCGACATTCTAGCGACTAGAGCATCTACTGACTGCAACTAAACACCGTCACCGATAAGTGCTCAAAGGCAGGATCAAACCATTTCATGCAGATACAGGGGGATGGTCGGTCAATACGGATGTTTACTTTTTGGTCAATAGGGATATTTAACCTTTATTGCCAAACACAAGTAAAAACAAAGAGATCATTCATTGTATTATTATATTTTAAATTTATTATATACTCGATGATGGTTTATATAATATAATTTTATATTACTTTTTGCCTATTTTTTGGGGCCCCTGTCAGTCAGGGGCCCTTAGAATCGTCTAACTTTTCCCCCCTATACGTCGCCCCTGGCCCCATAACTTGATAAAGATCATATAACTATGATCAACGATCAATAAGTTTACTTGCCTCGAATTGGAGTGATGGCAGGTGTAACGTTAGCCCCAGGGTCTAGACGTGATGGGGTAACGACAGGGGTACTACTAACGTTAGTAGTACTAGTACTACTACTACTAGTAGTAGACGAGTTGAGGGCCGCTTCAATTAAGGATGCAGCCTCACGCAGCAGCTGAGGGTATGTCTTCTGGGACATTCTGGTGTCTTGATTTATTTAAATAATGCTCAATAACTTTCATTAAACTATACCTATTGCTTGGCATCCATACCCGCCAAAATTCGCTATCCTTCTGGATCGAAGAGAGCTTGATCGACTGGTTGAGCCTGCCTGGTGTGTAATACTGTTCATTCACCAATCAGAGGCTTAAACCCGCCCCCTGACGTAGACGACGGATTTATTTTGCTGCAGCAAGTTTCACCGTGGATAAGAATAAATAAATAAATGTAAGTATAAATAAATAAATGTAAGTATAAATAAATAAATGTAAGTATAAATAAATAAATGTGAACACATTAAAACGTAAATATATATATATATATATATATATATACACACACAAATACATGTAACATTTATACATTTAGTGTCTCATTTAATTTGTAATTTATATATTTTGTATGTCAATTAGGCATTTCATTATATAATTAGTCATTTATTTAAGCTTTGTGTTATATAATAATTTATTTATCCAAGTATTTATTTAGTTTTGGCCCCTATAATCCTCCATACGCTACCAGTGAGCTTTTTATGAATGAGCGATTTCCCCCTAAATAAACGTCAAGCTTATTTACGTTTTTGTGGGCATATTTTCAGTTAGCAGATGGTACTATTTAAATTGCGATTTCATCTGAGATAGCTAGCTACTGCCGGTAACGTCGTTGCTAGAATAAGTTTCAAAGGGGGTTCTTTATTAATGAATGAATGCAGTATGAGTAGGCTAAATGCCTGAAAATATCACGAGAAGGGAAAAACTTAAAAGGACGTTTAAGTCATAGAGATTAGGTAAATGTTTACACTGTTCTGCCAAATGTATTCGTTTTGATTCAACTATGAGGCTGCTACTGTATATAGCCGATCACCATTCCCTCTTGCAGGGAAAATGAGAAGACAACTATTTCATTCTACACTTCACTCTTAGTATTTTGAGTTGTAAATGAGCAGCAAAAAATTATGCTTTTAAATCTATGTAATCTTTATAAATAATAAGTATGCATGTAATATCAAATATACAGAATTATCAGTTGTAAAAATGTCATTAAAAAACGGACCACTCTGCAACCGACGCAAGCAAGCACACCCTACAATTTCCCCAGAAATTGTACCCTCTCTAGTTATTATTATTATTCCACTCATCCACATTTTGAATTTGAAAACGTAACCTGTTTACTGAGTTCTCACCTACTCTGAGTGCATGCTAACGCAGTATGCATTATAAGATCATGATCATTCTCTAAATTGTCCAAGTTCAACATTTCCCCAGATTCCTTGCGAAGGATGAAATCACACCTTGAAGGCAGAACTCAGTGTGTCAGAGTGAACAATGAGCTGTCACCCACTGTTAGCTATGATGTGGGCGTGCCCCAATGGTCAATACTGGGGCCTCTCCTGTTCAGCCTGTACATTAATGATCTGCCTTCTGTCTGTATTGGGTCTGAAGTTCAAATGTATGCAGATGATACAGTCATACATGTGCATGTAAAGAGCAAACAACAAGCTGCACAAGAACATCCCCAGGAAGCATGAGCTCCTGAGTTGGGAAAATCTTTTGCAATACACCGATGCATGTCTCGTATTCAAGATCCTAAATGGCCTGGCTCCCCCTCGACTCAGTATTTTTGTTAAACAAAAAACCCATACATATGGCAGCAGATCCACAAGATCTGCCATGAGAGGTGACTGTATAGTTCCCTTATTGAAAAGCACCTTTAGTAAATCCGCTTTGTCTGTGAGAGCTTCCCATGTCTGGAAGACACTCAGACATACATAACTGCACCACCTATCACACTTTCACAAAAGACTTGAAGACGTGGCTAAAGCACAATCAGATTTGTAAACATGTCATGGGAAATTGATTATGGGACAGCTAGGCAAACCAGGGAGGGTTACACCAGGTCAGGTTTTGGGGTCTAAAATGGCTGACTTATAACTGCGCAGTTAAGAAACCATGCGCAGTTAATAAACTCCACTCCAAATTGGTTTTACCCAGAACATGAGAAAGTATGGTGGGGGAATTGGTTTGGCAAACTAAGTATGGGAAAAGGATGTGTATCCTGAGCAGTGTTGGGGTAGTTACTCAAAAAAAGTAATAGATTACACATTACTAGTTACTTTTTTTAAAGTACGGTAATGCTTTACTTTACTAGATTACTCACTGCTGAAAGTAACTAGTTACACTACTAGTTACATTACTTTTGGATTACTCCGTAACATCACTTTGCCAAATAACAATATAGGTACCATATATATGCCCAAATCAACTCAAATTCTTATAATAATGAGGACAGATCTCTCTTTTATGCTTTTTAATACCACAAAGCTGACAAAAAAGTTGTGAACATCAACCTAAAAGTTGTCAAGCATAACAAGGCTACAGTATTAGTAGTAAGCAAAATGTCTCAAAATAAAATACATTTCCTCTACTATGTATGCTGCTACAAGCCTGTTTATCTCTGCTTTGGTAACCTGCTGATGTTGAAAGTCAAGTCGTGGCTGCTTGGCTGGTGTCGGCAACAATGGCAACGGCAACCTTTTATCGGCGTCAGTGTCACTCAAGGTTCGGGGATCCTTAGCTATAGTCTTGAGTTTAAAAAAAAATTATATATATATATATAGTCTTGAGTTAGCATGTTGAAGATGCTTTGACAGATTAGGGGTTGTGTTCGCGGCGGTGGAGAGGTGTTTTTGGCGTGGGCACAATGTAGGGAGACTGGGGACAGTCACAACACTTTTTGCATTTCTCTCAGTTTCTCAGAGACTATTTGGACTAAACCAACCAAATGTGTATATATTAAACTTGCATCTTTCTGCTAATTACCCATACCATTTAAAGATGATTACATATGACATATCGTTTACAGTATTTATTTGAATGGAAGAAGCCAGATGTTGCAACTGACCCCAACCCAGGGGACAGATGCAACAACAATCAGTTTCACTAATTAACTTTAGCTTTTTGTCTCAATGAGCATAGAATTCTGAAAATAATAACTGTTTTACTATAATATTATCGTATTATTTATTTATACAATTATATTATTGTATTATTTATTTATTTTGTCATGTTTATCAAATAACACTTATTGAGTTTTGTTTATGTGTAGAACATAGGCCTACATAGATTCAGTGTGCAGGTGTTACGGATGCTATAAACAGTTGCTATAAACACACTGTTGTGTGGTCTGTTTTGATATTGCTGCTTAGCTTGGGGAGGGTTGCAATAAGTTGTTGCAACCGTCCCCAAGCTAAGCAGCCATGACAAAACATAATGTGCTAGCTAGCCACACTGACCTTGACACATGCTAACCATGTCACTTAGAAGTCAACAAAACAATCATTCAAACTAATTAAGTTTTGATTAATTCATACAAAAGGTCAGGACAGTACGACCAAAATTCACCTAATGAAAAAAATTACTTTCATACCTCCAAAACAAGTCAATTAATGCAGCAGTAGATCTTGAATGTGTCTTATTTCTTCTTGGTAGGGGGAGGGATCTAACTGTGCATGTGCAGTATGAGTGTCATCACTCTAGCATGTTTCTTATAGGAGGAATAAGACTTGTTGCAACTGTCCCTTGTTGCGACTGTCCCCAGGCTCCCTACATTGTACAGTTACGTTTTTGTCCTTTCGCGCAACTAATACGAAGTAGCCTAATGTGCATACCTCCATCCCTCAAAAGACGTCCTAAGCGGCTCTGCCATTTTTGTTTCGCCTCCTGAACTCTGGGTCTAAGTCAACTGACGAGTGTTAAGCAAACACACCTAGCCTACTGTAAAGGGAAGTTTGATTTGTTGTTTTTTTCTCCTCCCGATATGCAGATCGCAGTAATGCAAGTTTGAAAGTTTGGTTTATTTCAGACAAACAACTTAGTTTCACACAATTGAGTTGGCAAACAAAAGCATATTTACAGCAGTCTGAAACAGGTGTAGGCTGAAGCTCATGCTTATAATGCCTACCCTTTATGAATACTTCTCATATCTTAATAAAATAAATAGAAATAATTATTGTCTTACATCATTATTATGTTGACGATCAGATCTGAACAGAATACAAAAAAATAATATTTCTTATGGAATAGAGTTTCACAGTCCAAATCCAACAAAAACAGCTTGTTCATCTATCACTTTTTGAATTGTTTCATATACTTTCATTGCATTATTTTTAAATAGTTTCTTTAACTTACTAAAGGTCCCACACATTTTTAGTTCCGCATGACAGCAGTTCCATAAATTTACACCTTTAACAGAAATACAATGGTATTTAGCATTGGTCCTCACTTTGTTCTTTTTGAATATACAAGATCCCCCTGTGAACAACCCTTGGATACTTTCTGGCAACTGATGTATTTTTTGCTTTGTACATGATTTGTAATGTTTTTAGTTCTACTAATTCTTTAAATTTTAGAGCCTTTAATTCAATAAAAAGGGAGTTTGTTGGCTCCCTATAGGTGGTTTTCTTTACTATTCGTATGGCTCTCTTTTGAAGCGTAAAAATGTGATTGGTGTTTGTTTTATATGTGTTTCCCCATACTTCCACACAATAAGTAATGTATGGTAGCACAAGGGAACAATACAGAGTGTATAATGACTTTTCATTTAAGAAATCTTTAACCTTGTATAATATTGCAGTTGATTTGGAAATCTTGTTCTTAGTATAAGATATATGGGGCTTCCAATTTAAGTTATTATCTATAATTACTCCAAGAAATTTAATAGCTGACACCCTTTCTACTTCAACTTCGTTAATCATGAATTTACCTATTGTATTCGATGAATGATTACCAAATACAACAAATTTAGTTTTACTTATATTTAATGTTAGTTTATTCGAATCAAACCAATTTTTTAGTATTACCATTTCTTTTTCCATTGTATCCAAAAGTTGTTTCAGATGTTTCAGTTTTTCTAGTAAGATGTCATGGGCAACAGTGTCAAATGTTTTTTTAAGATCTAAAAATACCCCAACTGTATATTGTTTATTTTCTATTGCGTTAGATATTTTCTCTACAAATTATATTAATGCATGTGAAGTTGTTCAATTACTTCTAAACCCATACTGTTTTTCACTTAATATGTTGTATTTTATAACAAAATCATTTAATCTTGTATAAAATAATTTTTCCAATATTTTTGAAAACTGTGAAAGCAAAGAAACAGGCCTATAATTTGAAAAGGTTTAATTTTTTCAATTTTTTCTATAGGTTCTATTTTTTAAGTAACGCAAGTAACGCAAGACATTTTTGTATTAGTAACTGTAATGCGATTACTGAAGTTATCAACAGTAATGCGTTACATTAGTTAATTTGGTTTGTTTAATTTAACCAATTAAATAACCGTTTTCATTTTTTGGGTGTGGCGTTTAATCGAGGGCGGCGTTTATTACACAATGGTAATTTTTGGTGCAGCATTTATTCGAGGGCGGCGTTTAATCGAAGAAAAAAAAACGGTATGTACTTTGCTGGAGTGTTTTTTTTCTTTCTCGCATGCTGCCAGAAATGAGTGATTTGTAAAACTGGTTACCTTGTGATCCAAATCAAATATTGTCTTTTTGCATAACATTGCCGTGATTACGATAATGTGAAACATCTCGACTTCAGTTATCGCACACGTTTTGTAAATATTAACAAGATGGCAGTGGAAGTATTATTTTATTGAAGATGAAGGAACACACACAGTATTAAACAATGAGTCCATTGAAATATCGTATTTTAAAGATTTCTGTAAGTATTGTGGAAGAAATTGGGATTTCCTGTGTGCTTACATTATTCACTAATCAATAGAACTAGTCATTGGATACTAGTTAGTACGTTCTCATGTAAGCTTGCTATTAATGAGAGTATATTGTGTCTATGTGTCAGGTTAATGGATGTTCGGGGTCAGGAGAAGGTACTGGCTAAACTTTTCCTTGTCATGACTACTAGGAGAACTCCAACTATGAACTCTCTAGTGTGAGAGTTGTCATGTGTTGGGAGCAGTGAATCTTTATCTCTGAGACTGTTGTAACGTCATTCCTGCCTGACTGTCACAATCTATGTTTACATTCTTGTGCCCTATAAAGATGGTCCTCCGGCTTTCAGAGCGGAGAGACCTGGTTGAGACCTAAGCTTGGTGTTGTGTTGTCATTTTATGGTCAGAAGACTGGTTTCCTCTCCCAATCTGCAGATTGATAATACTTATTGAAATCCAGAACTCAACTGAACTTAGTCACTCCGTTTATGAAGAGACGGACAAAACACTTTCTTCATCAATTGGCGTTGTCGAGCGGCAGGATTGCAGAACCAGATCCAGGAGAGACCCACGGCGGCACCAGTGTAAAGCAGAACCTGTGACGCGCAAAACCAAAAGGTAAGGGGATCCTTTTTCAAAAAACCCATTCACGGACTGCTTTATGCTTGGTGCGCCTGCTGTCCCTCTGCGATGCTGGTAACGTAAAACATTTAAGAACCTTTTATTGTGACATTCAGTTGGGATCCTGGTCTTAGCAGACCCGAGTCTGCTAGGCCTCAACAGGAGGAAGATAATATTAGAGTTTTGGTTTAGTAAATTTGGGTCATTAACTGACTTGCTATTTTTACTTTGTCTTGGTCAGAGTCTGTAAACTCTGATAGCGTACAAGAACTCTGGTCACGTGAAGTATTGGAAAAGTATGTAAAATAATCCATATTCTTGATCTGTGGGTAAGGATCTGTTAACAGAGAATATGGTTTTACGGAATACAGACCAGGGGTGAACCAAACAAAGAAATGTATATGTTACCTTTTGAGAGGCATGTTTAAAGCTGAAAACTTTAGTTGAACAGAGATCTTATTGGGACCTTTTTTATTTTGGTCTGAATTGCAACTGTATTAAGTTTTGTTGTAGGGTTTTCTCTTTTTGAACAGAGATCTTATTGGGACCTTTTTATTTTCGGTATGAATTATAACTGTATTAAGTTTTGTTTTGGGTTTTTTTAAGACCAAGCACAGTAGGTGGGCGGTCATAATGTATTAGGGTCAAAGGCTTTATGCGAGAGACCAACTTAAGGGTAACGTGGGTTTTAAACAAGTGAGGGATACTTTGACAATGTAAAGGGACAGTTAGGATTTTAACTGACAAACTTGGCATTAAATGATCAGCGAGGGACACAATCAAATACTGAGGGAAAGATAGACTGGCAGTTTATTGATCAGCTCGTCTCTCTTAAGCACGAATTGTGGTTATTTTGTTACTCATGATGTAACGGAGTTGTGGAAATTATTGTAGGCGCGTTCCCAAGTTGAGTTTTTTTGTATGCGCGTCCCATGATTGAGCGCCCGGAAGGCGAGGATAGTTTGGCTTGAAAAGGCCATATTTGTAGTTCACTAGCGAGTTATATTGTAGTTCTTTTATTCTTCTATGTGCTATGTGGCCGTTTTACATTGCTATGTGATTTTGTGACTGTTCTAAAGTGCTGTGTGATTCTTGCTGCAGTAAATCAATAGAGTTGGCTTCATACCGTTATGAGATTTTGTTACAGATAGCCTACATTGTAAGTCAGTATGGGTAATTTAGCTTCCACTGCGAGAACGATAGAGACGTTGTTACCTGAGAACAGTCCAGCCCGATATATGTTTGATGTACATGATATTCAAGCAGTGTCAAGCATTGAGAATTGGCATGCGTGGACTAGTCATGACCCGACACATTGTTTTCCGTTGGAGGGAACGTTTGATGTTAAAATATTGGAGAGTTTAAAAGCGGTTTTGAAAGACAAGGAAACAAGTCGGACGTGTAAACAATTTGTCAGCTGGCCAATGTTTATGATATGGTTAACTGAAGCTACGAGACGACGTGGCATTGGCTATCTTGAGAAAATACGGTCAGATCAAGCTAAAACTGATTCTGATAGAGAAGCTAGGAGTGAGCTGGAGCGTCTTGAGAGACAGAGACAAGATGAACAGAAACGTGAGTTAGAACGTTTCGAGCGAGACAAACAAGAGGCTGCTAGAATTGAACTAGAGCACTTTGAGAGACAGAGGGTCGGGGAGTCAGTGTTAAGAAGTGATCAGACCGAACAAAGTCATAGAGTGAGGGAATTCGAGACATTGCTTGCACAGGCTAACATGAAGTTGCTTGAACAGACTAACAGTGCCAAAACAAATTGTGAGGAGTCAGTAGTTGTGAAACAGGCTGAAGGTAGCGCTCAAGGGAAACTACTACCTAAGATTTGTAGCCTATTTACCGATGATGATGTTGTTGCTATGGCTGTGGCTATGCAGAGGAGAGCCAGAGACAGGGAAAATGCATTATTAGGTGAAGCAGCGGGCCAGGTGCAGCCAGCGCAGAATCTACCAGAAAAGGTTGAAGGGTTACTTGCTGCTACAAGCACTACTGCAGATGTGATGGATCTGGCAGACCTAAGTACTCTACTGCTGATGAAATTGAGACAGTTGAGCAAAGACCCACAGCGACATACAGAAAGGGTAATCTCTAGAGGTCGGGGTTTGCGATCAGCTCGGGGTTCACGTCAATCAAGCAAAGAAAGAGAGCCCCATACACATCAAACACGAAAGGTGTGTAATACAGACCAGTTGGACCCACCAGTGCCCATGTACCCTATGCGAGCTTATCCAGGTCCTGATGCAGTACAGCCTATATACCTTTATCGCCCGTGGTCAGTGACTGAGCTGAGGGAGCTAGGAAAGGGTTTCCCTGACATAAGAGAAGACCCAGGAAAATGTATAAGAGAGCTGCAAATAACTATCAATGCACACAGACCTACTTTTCTAGATTTGAATCAATTGCTAGAGGTTGCACTCCAGCCTGGAGTGTTGAGAAAACTGAAAGCATTGATTCCAGATGAGGATGACGTAGCACTAGTCTGGCCTGCACCAAACGCTGAACTCGATAATGGAACATATGAAGCACTTAAACGCCGTTTGATAGCTGTGATACCAAAAATGGGAGTTGGTGTTCTGGACTGGAGCAAAGTGTATGATTGTAAACAGAGGAAAGATGAGGAACCTACAGATTACCTGGAAAGGCTTACTAGGATTTTTGACCAACACTCTGGGTTTACAGCTGCCGCTTCCCCTGTCCCACTTTGTCATGTGTTCATGTGTGGATTGCTCCCTGAACTCCAGGTAGAAGTTAAGAAACAGGTTCTGCATTGGGAGAACAAAACTGTTGATATGATTATGGATTATGCAAAGCATAATTTTACTTTAATGCAGACAAATGCAGAAAAAAAAGTTGAGAAACTAATGGCTTTACAGATAAGCTCTTTAGAACAACAGGACACAGGATTCAAAGGGAGGGGCCGAGGCAAAGGTAGAGGAAGAGGGAGAAACTCGAGGGGGGGGAGACAGACAGATGAGGTGGATTGGGATGTTTGTCGACGCTGCAAGAAGAAAGGTCACTGGGCGAGGGATTGCCCTCAGGCGCAAGTGCAGTTTGGTAATAACCCCCAGCAGTCAAATGGCAACCTGTCCCCCTCTAACCAACAGTATCGCCTTGAGTACAATGGTTTTTCACAGTCACAGAATCACCACCCCCAACAGAGACAGCTGACGTGGCATGGTGCTGAGCCGTTTGAGCCGCCTCAAGGTCAGAACCCACAACAACAATAGGGAGGCCTAGGACTCGAAACATCAACATGTATGCCGGTAGTAACTGTGTCTAGTGATAATGAACCTATGATAACGTTGAGAGTGGAAGGCAGAGACCTTCCTTTTCTGATAGACACAAGAGCAACTAGATCTGTTATTGCAACACAAAACTATCCAAACTTTCCAAAATCAAGACAAACAGTCAATGCAGTGGGAGTAGCTGGGATTCCTGTTCAAACAGTGGTTAGCAAGCCGTTAAGAGTTGATATTGGTCCATTGAGTGATGAACATGCGTTCCTTTTAACTACAGGGTGTGAAGTAAATCTGTTGGGAAGGGATTTGTTGTGCAAACTGAATTGTGTCATTAAATGCACTACTGATGGAGTGTTCTTATCTATTCCTCAGGAGAAGGAACACTTGGCCTATCACATTCTGTATTCCCATACAGCTCCATTGGTGGACTGCAGAGATAGTTCCGACTTGTCCACCACAGATGCGTCCTTGCTAGCAGCTGTGCCCGAGCAGTTATGGTCTGAGCATGCAAATGATGTAGGACGCATTAAGAACGCTATCCCAGTTGTAATCACCATAGATCCCAGAAAACTTTTGCCGAACAAACCACAGTATCCTATTAGTAAGGAAGCAGAAAAGGGAATTGAGCCAGTAATTGAATCATTGTTAGCACAAGGAATCATTGTACGTTGTAAGAGCAAATGTAATACCCCAATTTACCCTTTGAAGAAGGCCAGTAAAAACACTTGGAGGTTTATTATGGATCTGCGAGCAGTCAACGCATGTGTTATCCCAACACATCCTGTCGTGCCTAACCCAGTTACGATACTCAGCTGCATTCCAGCCGACACAACTCATTACTCAGTAATCGACTTATGTTGTGCCTTTTTCTCTGTTCCCATTGCAGAAGAGAGCCAGTATCTGTTTGCTTTCACATTTCGCCAGGTCCAGTATAAGTTTGCAGTTCTGCCACAGGGATACACCGAATCACCCACGTTGTTTAGTCAAGCATTACGAGAGGACCTCCAGGATGTCACCTTAGCAGCCGGCTCTACTCTGGTGCAGTATTTTGATGACCTATTGATATGTTCTAAGAATCTTGCCTCCTGCCAACAGGACACTATTACTGTGCTTCAGGCACTGGCTGAGAAGGGCCACAAGGCCTCAAAGAAAAAAACTGCAGTTATGGTCTGAGGAGGTCAAGTATCTGGGCCATACACTCAAAGGTACAGAGCGACTATTGACTCCTGATAGAGTGGAGGCCATCCGATTGATACCGAAGCCTAGAACACCAAAACAACTCAAATCTTTTCTAGGTTCAGCCGGGTATTGTCGTCAGTGGATCCTTGATTATGCTGTGTTTGCTAGACCTCTCCTCGATTTAATGAAGGGCCAGACTGATACTCATTTGTTGTGGAACATTGAAGCTGATAAATCATTTGTATCTCTCAAGCAGTCTTTGGCCCAGGCGCCAGCTCTCGGTCTGCCAGACTACACCAAGCCTGTACTGCCACGAGGCCAAAGGGTTTGCCCAGGGTGTACTGACCCAGAAGCATGGTAATCTTAAGAGGCCAATCGCATATGTGAGTTCTTCTTTAGATACTGTGGCAGCAGGTTTCCCCCCGTGCCTACGAGCAGTCTGTGCTGCGGCAACATGTGTGGAAGCAACTACAGATATAGTGCTGGGGTCGCCCTTGGCAGTGATGGTTCCTCACGCAGTAAGTGCTCTTCTGTTACGCACCAAAACTCAACACCTGTCAGCCACCAGAGCTACAAAGTATGAATTGATTTTGTTGACTCAAAGTAACATTACGATCCATAGATGCTCCCCATTGAATCCAGCGTCATTGTTGCCCACCCCTGATGATGGTGAACCACATGACTGTGAGATGGTTGTCGATAAAGTGCTAACACCCAGACCTGATTTGTTTGACAAACCTAATGATAATGCTGAACTTGTGTTGTACGTAGATGGATCTTCGTCCCGAGCATGGGATGGCTCCCTAGACTCTGGATATGCGGTCTGCACGGACAGTGAGACATTTGAATCTGGTAAACTGTCTCCACAATGCACTGCACAGCAAGCAGAGTTGTTTGCGTTGACAAGGGCATGTTGTTTGTCAGACGGCAAGGTCGTAAATATTTACACTGACTCAAGGTATGCATTTGGAGTTACTCACGATTTTGGTGCCATATGGCGAGAAAGAGCACCCCTTGCCCAAACATTGGTGGCACCGCCACAAGAGAAGTATTATTAATGCAGATGCTAAGAAGCTGGGATCACATCACTTGGAGTCGAAGTACACAGCCACTTTTCACAGTTTTCAGCTGCCATTCTCCCTGTGTATGGTGTTATCACTGCCTTTAGAGATATTAGGAGCTTAGCAGTAGGGTTGGAGTCCATTGGTAATGAGACAGCCGACGCCTTAACTGCGGTTGCTTCTGAGATGAAGGCCATGAGGCAGGTAGTGCTACAGAACAGTATGGCACTGGATTATCTGTTGTCAGCTCAGGGAGGAACCTGTGCTGTGATAGGTCATGACTGTTGTACTTTTATCCACGATGAATCTGCAAATATCACAAGTATGGTTGCTCACATTAAAACATAATTTCAGATTTGGGGGAACCTGAAGCTTGGAATTTTGCTGACTGGCTGACCTCCTCTGAGGGGGGTTTCTTTTCGACTATCATTCAAATTGGAATCACTGGATTGGGCATGTTAGTCGTTGTTGTGCTGATTGTGTTTTGTGCTTGGAAGATGTGTACTGCCTGCTGTGTACAGTGCTGTGCAGTAGGCTCTCGTAAGGCTGCCAGTAAGATTATGGTAGCCCAGATCAAGCCACAGACCAAAGCAAGCAAGACTGATGATTACTTTATTGCCCTGGGAATGATTGAAATGTCTGATATGTATTCTCAAGTACCAAGTGACTATTTTGCCAATGTAATAAAGATGGCCATTTGCCTCCTTCTATTTTCCAACTGATATACAATGCTGTATGCAATCTGAATAGATCTGTCCTTAACCGCAGATCGGTGAACAATAATTAAAGATAGTGGTTACTTTATTACTTTTATACTGTTTGAAATAATCTGAATTTATGAACAGTGTTTGATCTATACCATGCTGTGTTGAGCTCATGAGAGCATGGTTATGTCCAGGAGAGAAATATGCCTATGTTTCTAGTATCATTGATAAACTGTCATTATGCTGTTTGCTTATGAAGTGAATAGCTATAAACTAGTTCTTTTGTAAGGTCCTAGGGGGTGCCTGTTTTACTAGGATGAATCGGAGGTCACAATATCACCAAAGTGTATAATACCATGCAACTTTGAACAAGGAAAATAGAAGGAGCGTTAAGGTCAGTTCTAGGAGCTGATATGGAAAAATTCTAGCGGCACTGTGTAGATTTGAATAGTCAAGAGATGGCGGTTACAATAAATTTATTTTGCTTATACAGATCATGATTTAACAAAGTACTTTGTGATCAGTCATAACGAAGGAGGTGCTAGCCACAGGTCGTTCGCCAGAGTGATGAAGAACAATCACAAACGCTACCTTATATAAACGTTAGATCAAATGGCATTCTATAAGGTCAATCCATCAATGTAATCAAGTCTATGATTGGCTTACTCAATTCAGTGACAGTTTGAAACAATACATCTCTGTACCATTTGTCCCACAATCCTTTGTGCGGGCCACTTCAAACAAGTATTTGATTAACCCCACCCAATGCAACAGGAAGGGTCAGAGCAGCAGATCACAATAACAATACAGTTGAATCCACATCTCCAGACCAACTGTCTCTTCCTCCCCAGGTGACAAGAACCCTCTCAGGTCACCCAGACTTCCCGTCTCTTAGACTTCACGTCTCCTAGTTATAAAACTGCAAATGGCATCTCTACCAAATGGGTTGAATCGACTGTCACTGTATTAAGCTTCTTCAGACTTCCCTTAAAACACATTCCTCATATAAAACACACACATTATAACTGTATTCCAAAATTTCCATGACAATTCCAAAATATATATATATTTTTTTTTACAATTCCATAAACCCAAACAGTTAATTAAGAAAAATAATTCAAACATTAACATAAGAAATGCTAGTCTCAAGACAAAACCCATTGTACCCCGTACACCACAAAGTCCAGGTTGTCGGAACTGATGCCATGGTCGTGCATCCGTAGTGGCCATCTTCAGTTGGCTTGTAGACAAACTTCTGTCAGGCGGTGTAGTCTAGTCGAATCGATTGCAAACGACGATCAAATTGCTCAGGGCAACTTTCAACGACACTGCACTTCGCGTACAGCTCGGAAATTTCCTTGGTACTACGCAGAACGCGTATCCTCTGCTTCCGTCTCCAGACAAGGTGCACGCAATGGTTAGCGTGTATCCACGTTGCTCTTCCCTCCGATCTTAACCACTGGATTAGTCGTCAGGAGAATCTGGTATGGCCCCGTCCACCTTGGGTTCCTCCAGGACTTCAGGTCCTTCACCACGATCCAGTCATCTGGTATCAAATCATGCAGCGGTCCAGTCATAGGAATAGCCTCCTTCACCTGCCTGTGAATCTCACACAAAATAGACTCCAAAAAGGTTGCACAGTGATAAACAAGCACATTCTCACAGAGTTAAAGGTAACTGACTTCTTGTCGTCTGACTTCGTCTTCAAAGTTCTGTTCTCTCATTCAACTGAAGTGATTAACACAATGTTGAATCCTATCAACACCAAAATAACTTCCTTAAACAAGTGTGACCCATTATCATTACATAACCTCAAAGAAAAATCCCATCGAAAATAATCTAAATTAACAAAACTTTGATCACTGAGCCCCTGAGAAGTCTAAAACTTCTTCCCATCCGACAACCATCAAAACAGTATCACTTCTCCAAAAATTGAACTCTACAAAATCCATCTATCAATACCCAAATAGTTTCTCTAACCTTAACTGTGAAGCTTATCGTGTTTAAATTCCTTTTCTCATAATACTTGTCCCACATATGAAATATTAACAAAATGACTATGCATCCATTACAAATCCTCTTGTATGCTAAAATAATGGATTCTTGATATCACACAAACTGTAGAGGCATGATCTTTCCATGTGTTAACTTAGCAAAATCTCAAGATAAATGTTTTATGCAGACCATACAACCTCCATTTTTTATTCTCATATCCTTCCTTTTTCCAAAACGCATTTTCTTGTGGATTAGTCCAAGTTCGAATCTCCATTCCACCATTCCTTTCTCCATCTGTCCGCTGTATTCTGTAATTCTTATCAAATATACTCAAACAAAACAAAATTCTCACTCTGGGTTAAATACAGTCCAATATTTTCAACTCAGCAATATCATATCAAACCCTCACAATCCTATCACAAATCCAAACTACTGAAGCTAAATTCATAAGACCATAAAACCCCCATAGTCACTCTCTGTTTGGATCAGTCAGTCATCAGTCAGTCATAAATTCCTAAACGTCATCTCTTCCTCTCTAAGAAGCCTGCGCTTCCCTTAAAGAATCTGTAACAAATGTTGTATCAAGGTCACACAACAATTTTCCTCAAAAGAGTCCTGTAAGCCCAAAGTTAGGCTCATCCGGACATAGCAACATCATCTCATCACTTCCTGTAAACATATCACATCAAAAACATATTCTAGTTAGTTCATCAATGCATTCAGGCAATCTAGAAACTGCTCCAGCTAGTATCAGCACTAGCATTTTCCCTGTGGAATAATCATAATTGTTAGAGTGAATTCCACATTTGCATACAGCAAGTTGTTCTATAAGTGAAAATAAGAAACTTCCTGTTTCCATACCTTTTCCCAAATCATATGTAACACCAATGAAGTATTTAACTATCAGTAAATATTTTAACTCTTTTCCCTTTTATGAATTAACAAGCTTACACTGAAGCAACCAACTTTTGAACCAATTTGTATAAAATAAAACTATTTTAGAAAACAGCCAAATTACGAATAACCTCAACTTTTAGTCTCTTATTATCTTTTCTTCAAAAAACCTTTAGGAACAGTTCAAATGAATACCTTTATATTTCAGATTCCCTTTTAATTTTTTGTATTTAAATTCACCAAATCAAATCTCTCTTTTTCCAAGACATTGTAGAAAACTAGCATCACTACCCTAAACCAGAATTTAATCTGTATGATTCCAAAATAAAACATAGACCATAAAATGTTCTTAATGTAACCATTAACCAAACTTATACCCCATCTATATTTCTATATAGGTTAGATAGGTAGAACTTCATAACTTGCTTTGGCTGCAGTCCAGAACAAGCTACTTCGTTCCAACCATCACACCACAATTTATCAGACTTAATGAGTCTTCCCAAATTATTTCAAAACCAAATTATCATAACCCTCTTTATGAACCAATACCATAATAAAACAACCTCATCACAGCCTAACTGTTTATCCCAAAACATTGTACCATGCCCTTAAGACAAAAGAAAATATAAACTCTCCCTTTTTCTTTTCAACCTTTAAATTCACAATTTAACATAAACCCGTAAAACAAAACCTTATTCTTTAACTCCTCAAAAGTTTTATCAAAGCATGTAATGTATACACCTTTGAATATTCCTATATTTACCAGCTATCTCAATTACTCTTTGTTAGTAAATCAACTCAAATAAACAATCGCGCATTTCAAACTCGAATCAAACAGCGCGCTCTGGAACAAAGCAAAAACTCTCAACCTTTTTTCATTTCTTTTAAACAACACAGATGGTTGGCGTTTACCATCTATTCACTTAATTTTGCTAAAGTATAACTTTTCCAATTCAATTAGAACTAATTTATGAACCAGGGTCTAATTTCTGCATTTTTATGGATACCATCACACATCACAGATTTTCCGCTCGTAAATACAAGTCCTGGTCTGAAAGGCTTCTACCTCCCTGTTTGGCTAGGATTTAGAACAAATGTTAAATCATACATTCGTAAACCACCAAACTTCGAATTCATCTAAACGGACACATCTTTCACCATTAATACTCACATAAGTATGCAGAATTACACCCTCTGGGATCACCTTTGTAAAACTCATCGTAACGGGACTTTTCTTTTTTTTTGTAGCCCCCACCTTTCCTCGGAATTTCTGAAACTCATTTAAAATGTCCTCAAACAAACAAAACCTTGTTAGCAAATGTCTCAAAATACTCATCACCCAACATATTTCAAAAATAACCAAATTAATATGTAAATTCGCTTCAAATTTATCTATTTCTCTAAATTTTCGTCTTAGTCAATTTCTCAATTTCCATCTGCGCATGCGTCATGCGGTTACTCATCCTGGATCTCAAATATCAAGCTGCAATTCCTTTACTAGCCTGTACCCGCCTGTCGGTGTTTTAGTTTGTTGGCCAATGTCGTTGCCATAGTTGCAAATTCAACTTCCTGGACTCTCCTTTGTCTCAGGACAGAGCAAAATGCACTTCCTCCACGTTTTCACCATTAGCCATTAGCCAACAAAGTCACGGCCTAGATTTTCTTCCTCTCAGATCCCAGCTATCCTAGCAATTTGTAAAAGACTTGGTTCAACAGACAGCGGACTGGCAAATTCGCTAGAATCATGTCAGCCTTCGGATATCTTTCTAGGGACAAGTCTACCCTCTTACAACATGTAAAACAATTACCCATGGTCATATTTACAACAGAACCTCAATATTTACAATTCTATCAACTATTAGTACTATTTTAACTTCAACATAAAAATTAGGCTCCGAAATCTACATATGCACCTAATATCACTCGTCAGAGAACGACAGTTTACCCATGTATTAGCATTCTGGTTGAACAAAGCTTCAACTTCAAGTCCATTTAAATAGATACATATGAATACCACCAAACCCAACACATTTCAACAAATCATCTCAGCAGCAATAAACACACATATGTAGCACCTTTGCTCTTAACAACAAACGCAATTCGGTCTCTCGAACTAGTTCCCCTTGTATACACTTCAGTCCCTCGGACTGGCTCAATCTTTCTAATCACTTCTTCATAACCCTTTACATATTTCTTTAAACAACAGTAACATCTGTGAACTTCCACAAAATTAATTAAAAACCATCGAACATTTCCAGACATAAACAAAAATATTCCTTAAACAACATAACATTTCCGTTTGAACACATAACTTTCTATAAAAGTTTCAATAACCCCGGGATTGTAATTCTTAAAATGAATACCGCTTTTATTGCCAAAACTGGCCTTTTACCAATTATCCTACCCAAACACTAAATTTCCAGCGCGTTATTCAATAACGAATCAAGCTCATAATATAGAAAATCGGTCTGTACATAATTTCCAAATCAAGAGTATGGCAACTCACAATATTTTCTTAAGTTCGACAAAGAAACAGAAACACACATCTGTTTTCCCAACCAATATACTTCACAATTCAACGTCAAATTCTCAATAAAATGAGTGAATATTTTTATTTTATTTTTTTTAATTTTTTTTGCACTCACGTGTGGGCACTGCACGCAGAATGAGCTTCACTGAAAGAATCAACTTCCGCTAGGCTCAAGCGCATGCACCTCTTTTCAAGTGGAGAATTCAGTCAAAGAATTAACATTAGCATTTTCAAAACAGAATGTCTCCGTCTTCAAAAACAAATGCCTTCTGGCGGTAATCAGACCGATGTAAAGTCTAACATCAAATATATAACGGTTAACACAGAGTTGTAAAACAATATAACAAGTCAATCGTCTCTCCTCTACCAACAGTGTCATAACCGATAAACATTGTACGTCACCAGTTCGGAACTCAACTTCCGGTCACGAACCCCTCTGATTTGAGAGTTCGCTCACAATTTCCAAAAAAAACTTTCAACAGTGATGACACATCTCCGGACATTCACGTACATTTTGCTCAAATTCCCACAGTTAAAGCACGCATTTTGGATTGACCATACCTAGCAATTCGTGTTGGCCTACATGTTTTCAACAGCATGTCAACACGCTCTGCATCAGCTTTGACCATAGCCCACAACACGCTTATTCCAAACACAACAGGGACTCAAACCCTTTGTTCCGGAGAGGACTTTAACCTTTCCTTCTTGGAAACACAATGGCAATTGCAAGTCAAGGCACAAGCTTAAATCTTTGCGGGAATCCAAAGCAAATCTATAAAAAACATTCCAGGATCCTACTTTCTTGACTTTTCCTAGATATAACCGGCTGTCAGAAGAAATGGCAAATGTCTGACCTCTTCGTATTCTGTTCTCGCATTCCCGCAAACCCTCATGCGCCCGCGCATCCTGCCGCAACACCCCTGGCTGCGGATGAGGCGAAATTTGTTTGCGGAACAGCCAGAAAATCTCAATCGTGAATCTGTGGGGAAATAGATGAAAAATTCCCCACACTATTCTGTCCTAATATTTCTTTATCCCTCTACCTATCTCCATCCAATCAGAAAAAAAAGCTCTCCAATCAGGCTAAAATCTATTCTTTTCTCCACTTCAAAAAAAATCGTGTAGCTATTTCTCTCCACGAACCCATTTCGCAATACAATAAGGTCCTTAAAACAAAACGACTCCACACTCGAAAATCCACATTTAACAATCCATATTTGCATTTGCAATAAACTATCGTTACCATACTTTTGCTTCATGTAATCGATGTTTGGACAGGTCAATTCTGCCTCCAGACCATTCATTTTCAGAATTACAATCCATAAACGATAACCAACGACGGAAAATAAAGACACAATTACTCCTTTTTGTTTCTAAAAACAATTAAATTCCGACTTCCCAACTTTCAATGAAAATAACTGCACAATCATAAATTACAAATATTCAAACCGAAAAAATAATTAAAGTTTTGAAAAATAATTAAATTTTGATTTTTGTAATTTGTATATAGGTTGAATAATAGACACCATTAGTTACTCATACTTCTTTTAACCTCAAAAAAACATAACTTGTAATTAAAACAAAAAATGAACACGCGTGTTGCAAACTTAAAACCTCTACTTTGAAATTTCACAGGCCCAATACCTCCTAAGCTTTTTTTTTCTTAAACACTCAGCTGATTACCAATTACCAATTTTAATCTTTACCAATTTAATCTTTACCAATCCTCTAAAGTATACTTTTTACCATTTTACTCTTGGGACTCAGAAATCAATACATTTCCTGACCCAATTTCCCAGGGCCTTAAAGACACAAAGCACGATATCACGTGTGAATTATTACCCTTTATGCGCTCGTCAGCACATTTCCTGCATGCTTTTTTTGTACGACTCTAACGTAACGGGACCAACGTTCCAACGTTCCCCCAATTTGTACGACTCTAACGTAACGGGACCAACGTTCCAACGTTCTCCCAATTTGTACGACTTGCACGCACAGGACACAGCTCTCCTTCGGTCTCTGCCCTATTACTAACTAAACCGAATTATTGACCATAGTCTAAACAACACACATTTAGACAACTCAAATTACACAGAAGCCAAAAAAGAATATTTACCGGTTCTTTCAGGATCCCGCGCCAGCGAAAGTGCAACCAGTCAAGCACCCCCTCGAATCGGCCCCGCTTTCTCAGAAAATTTTGGATAGAGGTAAAGGCGGCTATGCCGGATTGATCAAATCACCTTTTCTAAGGGAGTACTTGTCGGAGATACACTGAGCAGACGAGGATCTCCCCGTACTGGCCACCAAGTGATATGGAAAAATTCTAGCGGCACTGTGTAGATTTGAATAGTCAAGAGATGGCGGTTACAATAAATTTATTTTGCTTATACAGATCATGATTTAACAAAGTACTTTGTGATCAGTCATAACGAAGGAGGTGCTAGCCACAGGTTGTTCGCCAGAGTGATGAAGAACAATCACAAACGCTACCTTATATAAACGTTAGATCAAATGGCATTCTATAAGGTCAATCCATCAATGTAATCAAGTCTATGATTGGCTTACTCAATTCAGTGACAGTTTGAAACAATACATCTCTGTACCATTTGTCCCACAATCCTTTGTGCGGGCCACTTCAAACAAGTATTTGATTAACCCCACCCAATGCAACAGGAAGGGTCAGAGCAGCAGATCACAATGACAATACAGTTGAATCCACATCTCCAGACCAACTGTCTCTTCCTCCCCAGGTGACAAGAACCCTCTCAGGTCACCCAGACTTCCCGTCTCTTAGACTTCACGTCTCCTAGTTATAAAACTGCAAATGGCATCTCTACCAAATGGGTTGAATCGACTGTCACTGTATTAAGCTTCTTCAGACTTCCCTTAAAACACATTCCTCATATAAAACACACACATTATAACTGTATTCCAAAATTTCCATGACAGAGCCCTATCTAGAGAACTAAACAAAAGCTATTCACTTCATTGACTTTGTACTTTTCGCCTGATTGGGTACTACCTAATACTTCTTCAAATCCTATAATCATGTATGCTGTGCTGAGTAGTAGCAGATAAAGTATTGTTTGATTGTTAAGGTTTTGAAATGTTATGAAACTTGTTTGTTGTGTTGACGTTGAACGTCAAAAGGGGGGACTGTGGAAGAAATTGGGATTTCCTGTGTGCTTACATTATTCACTAATCAATAGAACTAGTCATTGGATACTAGTTAGTACGTTCTCATGTAAGCTTGCTATTAATGAGAGTATATTGTGTCTATGTGTCAGGTTAATGGATGTTCGGGGTCAGGAGAAGGTACTGGCTAAACTTTTCCTTGTCATGACTACTAGGAGAACTCCAACTATGAACTCTCTAGTGTGAGAGTTGTCATGTGTTGGGAGCAGTGAATCTTTATCTCTGAGACTGTTGTAACGTCATTCCTGCCTGACTGTCACAATCTATGTTTACATTCTTGTGCCCTATAAAGATGGTCCTCCGGTTTTCAGAGCGGAGAGACCTGGTTGAGACCTAAG
Source organism: Osmerus eperlanus (assembly GCF_963692335.1). Taxonomy (NCBI): domain Eukaryota; kingdom Metazoa; phylum Chordata; class Actinopteri; order Osmeriformes; family Osmeridae; genus Osmerus; species Osmerus eperlanus. Next base: position 5,290,217 of record NC_085024.1, read on the forward strand.
CTTGGTGTTGTGTTGTCATTTTATGGTCAGAAGACTGGTTTCCTCTCCCAATCTGCAGATTGATAATACTTATTGAAATCCAGAACTCAACTGAACTTAGTCACTCCGTTTATGAAGAGACGGACAAAACACTTTCTTCATCAGTATGTTGGTATTATTGTCAAGAACGATGTATTAGAGAACTAACTCTTTACTGGGTACAGCCACTCAATCTATACTCAGACACAAATTTATTGAAAAAGGCGCAATAGTCTCTGGCATGTGTTCCTTTGCATCGGCTCGGTATCTGTTCAATCCAGTTTGTTGATTCCAACAGATATTGCATCCTGTGGGTAAGAAGAGATATTGAAAGACAGACAGACAGAGAGAGAGAGAGACAAAAAGATAAGCCAGCAAAAGACAGAGTCAGAAACAGAGACACACAGAAAAGAGAGAGAAAGACACGGAGAAAGAGTGTGTCGGATATAAATCAGAAAAACCTGACATCTTGAATGCACTTACCGGCCACTGGTGTCAGTGGTTAGGCCATCTTTGCCCATGATCAGGTACTGCTTTCCCTTCTGCAGCTTTCCTTTACAGTGCAGCCTCTTAGCAAACACTCGGATCTGGCTCTCGTCCATCTTCATGTCTCTGTCTGAGGGTCCATCAACACATCAGAACACAGGCATTGCAGCTACTCATCTATGGCTATGGTTTACTATACATGGTAACTATGGTTTACTACATGGTAACTATAGTTACTATACACTTACTTGTTCTGAGTACCTCCACCACATTAGTTGTGTAGAGCTCAAAATTACCCTTCACAGTCACATTAAGAACCTCAACTTGGTAACCTAATATTTAAAAAAGCCACATTGTATTAATCAACTCATATTTTGTACAAATGACCACATCAATGTCATTGGAGTTTAGCTATTGTGATACAGACCATAATCTGCAAGAGGGTATTTGCATGCATGTTCCTGACGATCCTGTTCCCCAATCATCGGTTTATCGGAAAACGTCCTTTCCTTATGACATGGTCCTTTAGACAAGCGATTAGACATGATTACACAACGGTTCAAACCTGTGAGGAAATGTTGATGAATATGCCCAGGAAACAAAGACCTACTCTCTGCACACTGGCACACGCTCCCTTCACACAATTGAGCGACCATCTTGCTTCTTTGAGGGGCAGAGTACAAAACAGCACACTTCCTGGCTGTAAAGACAGAGGGAGCCTCATACAACAGGTAATAACACAGTTTTACTTCAACTATGGTTTTATCATTTCACAGAAACTTCAGTTGAAGAATTATGGAGGAGGTATGGATAAAAGGGTTAGGGTTATTCATACCTGGTTCATAGTAGTCATAAAATAAAGCTTGAGCTGGCTGAAGCAGACCAATGGGAATCCTTTGCACTGCCCTGAATGTAATGCACTCTTCATTCTCGAACATCTTGAATAAGATTGTGAGATGACAATTATTAATTTGGGGTTTAGAGATTAGATCAGATAGAAATGTATTCATCCTCAAAGGGAAATTTGTATATGGTATATATAAGTATTATATGGTTGGAACAATTCTACGAGGTCCTGGTGTGTACAGTATGATAAGTTCTATGATGAGAAAGTCCTACCTCGTTAAAGTAGATCAGCACTCTGTCATATGACGTTTCATAGTGCGATATGTACTCCTCTGGTTTGTCCTTCAGCTGTTGACAGAGATCAAAAGCGAATGTTGACAAGACGCATAGAGCAGCTTACGCTAACCCTAACCTCAAGCCGTGGAGAAGGTTCTTTCACGTCTTAGTCACTAAGACTTAGTGACTGACCTTCTCCAGGTCGTCAGTCTGTGCCTCAAAGCCACTGAGCAGTGTGATGTCTGCAATGGCCATTCCTGAGAGGTTTCTGCTCAGACTGTAACTGTGAAGAGAGAAAGCACACTTTGGTATGGAGGTTTGTTACAGCTCCGTCATAGCACAATATACAACGACGAGAAAGTGTGTTGCTGTATGTGTGTTAGTAAACGGTTGGAAGTAGACTACATACCTTGAAGATCCTCAGAGTTCACATTTGAAGATATTACCAATTTGACTTGCAATTGGCAATCAGAGCACTAATGGGATTCTTATCTCTAGAACTGACCTGACACATACTTCGTAGAGAACTTCGTTTTCAATGCTCTGCTCTGTATCTCTCTTGTGTCTGGTGCGGGCATCAAACCACTCGATAGATGATGAGGGGAAGTCCTCTTCCTCCCTCCTCGCCTCCTCTCCATAGTCCTCTCCGTAGGCATAATCAGGAACCTTGTCTGGTCGTAGAGAAGCCGTGTGAGAAATACAGGACCAACGCCGAAAATGGCATGACAAATCCTATTGCATGAATCCCCTTTCTTAGTATTAGGCTAACTCTATCAGATTCAGAACCATGTTGAGTTTTCACCTGTGTACAGCACTCGACCTTTGACTATTGTGACCTCTATCTTTAGATCTTGACAGTCATCCCTGGGATCTATGAGATGGTAAGCCTTTAAAACCTGCCGGACAGAACAGTAATATAAAACACAATAAGATTGCATTGACTTCAAATGATTATGGATCGATTGCAACTATTCTCAGTACCTTTGGAGCCCTTCAATTACCTTCATCTTGGCCTTTCCTTGTCCTTTGACAATTACATCAATATTCTTCCCCATCAGTGGCTGAGGAATAAGTAACAAGAGAGGATCAGGTTTATACAAGTGTGTGTGTGTGTATGTCTGTGTATGTTATTCAATGTTCTACCTTTAGCTCTGTTTCCACTTTGTCATCCGTATTTCCAAGTGATAGCTTCAGAATTGTGCTCTTCCCTTTAACAGTGAACGAGGCTTCCACTTCTGTGACTGGGGGCGGTGGCATATCCAAGGCATACTCTGAAAGAGCCTCCAGTGCCACTATAGTATCCTACAGACAGTGGCAGCATATCAGTGATGCGGATTCAAGCAAACTGAGAAACCCAGAGGTGAAGGGTGACGGCTTGTGTTTCCGTATGAGATGTTTTCGTGTTTTTTAGCTCGGTTGGCTCGATGGCAGGATACTCCTCACCTGTGTAGATTTGAAACCTCCTCCATAGTTCTCCTGGGTGGTTAACCAGCAAGCCGCAGACTCTGCCCACTCTGAGTCTTTGTGAGCTACTGCTGTCAGGAGGGCATAGGCTGTTGTCTCCACGGTTAAGGCCTTTGTGCCTTGGCTCACCAGTTCTGCATTGGCCCTCCAAACCCGGCAGCCTTTCGTATCTGGGGAGGCAAAGAGGAGTCAGGGGAGGCACAGGAGGAGAGAAATGTTGACTGATGTGTTGAATGTGATAGTAGTTCTTCCCTTGTACCTTTTGTGGCCAATCCTTGGAGTTTTTTCCAGGCGGGTTGTGCCTGTGTGCGGTCTGGTAAGCAGACTGCGAGACAGTAGGCAGTGATGGCCACAGCGTAGGGCCTCTCCAGCCCATCGAGACAGGACCGGAGGTAGGTCGTGGAATTTACGATACTGTCTTTCTACACAAAATAAGACCCAAAGCCACCACAATGAGCCGCTTAATTCACTGGCAACAATTGTTGTAACAAGTGTTGTAATGTTTCTTTTGTTATACCGCCAGGGGGGAGGTCTAGTATAAATTAACACCAGTTTAGCACTTCCTCTGATTCCTGTATGCACGAGAAAAGTACCTGAGTATACCCTGTATGGCAACCTCTGCTATTTCATATAAAGCTACCGCTAGATATATCCTTCTTCGTGGTCCGTGTCTTTGGCTAGGTTACCACATATTTTGGCGACTAGGTAAATTGGAAGATGTTTTTTTTACATTCCGTTTTGTCTGTTAGCGTTAGCTAAAAACAGTGTGCAAGTTAGGTGGCTATCTCCATGAGTGAAAGTAGTGAAGTGGAGCTTGGAGACGGGAGCCAACAGCTCAGAGTACCAGTGGCGGCAGGAGAGCCTCGTGTTCAGATGGCTACGTTTGGAACGATCGGTGAATTTGTGGAGGGGGGCGAGGACTGGACAGAGTGAGTCAGGTGGCTGAGCGGTTAAGGAATCGGGCTAGTAATCAGAAGGTTGCTGGTTCGATCCCCGGCTCTGCCAAATGACTTTGTGTCCTTGGGCAAGGCACTTCACCCTACTTGCCTCGGGGGAATGTCCCTGTACTTACTGTAAGTCGCTCTGGATAAGAGCGTCTGCTAAATGACTAAATGTAAATTGTAAATGTAGTATGAGGAAAGTTTGGGACACTTTTTCGCGGCTAATGGAGTAACAGAGGAGGCTACACAGCGCTCAATTCTCCTGAGTGTGTGTGGGGCAAGGACTTACAAACTGATAAGGAACTTAGCCACACCGAGGAAACCGGGGGAAATTCCATATGCTGGCCTGGTCTGGCTCGTTGGGAACCACCACAATGTATGCCATCGGTAATAGTCCAGCGGTTCAAATTCCACAACAAGTTTAGAAAGTCAGGTCAGTCTGTAGTTAACTTTGTTGCAGAATTACGGCAGCTATCAGAACATTGTGATTTTGGGGCAGTTTTAGATTACATGCTCCGGGACAGATTAGTGTGCGGCATTAACAATGACGCCATTCAGCGCCGGTTGCTGGGGGAACCCCCACCATTGAGTTTCAAGAAGGCACTGGAAATGTCGCGGGGGATGGAAGTGGCGGCAAATAATGCCAAGGACATTCAAAGTGGTCAGATAGGATCGCCATCACAGGCTGTGCACCATGTAAAGAGAGAGGCTGTGAAACCAGCAAGGAGAGTTGAATGTTTTATGTGTGGAGGGGCACACTATGCAAATGATTGCAAATTCCAAGAAGCTGTATGTCATGCCTGTAATAAAAAGGGACACTTAGCAAAAAAGTGCAGGGGTGTTGAAAATAGGGCAAAGAATGAAAGATGGAAAGCCCAGCAGAATCAAGCGCCCACCCAGTATCTTGAAGGAGATGAAGGAGAGGCAGCCTGTGCATTCAACATGTTTGCTGTGGATACCAATGAGGAACCGTCCATGCCCTATTATGCAACAGTGACTGTCGAAGGAAAGGACATAATGTTTGAAATTGAGTCTGGGGCTACAGCATCAGTCATCAGTGAGGAGACCTACAGGAGGACATGGGGACACAAGCCACCTCCTATTAAACCATCAACACTCAGACTAAGGACATACACAGGTCAGGCTATACCTCTTTTGGGGGTGTTGGAGGTGAACATTTCAGCTGGAGGTCAGAGGGCTCAAGGCAGATGTGTAATAGCCAAGGGTAAGGGGCCTAGTTTATTGGGTCGGGACTGGCTTCACAAAATTAAACTGAATTGGCATGATATTAAGTATGCTCATACGACAGAGGACATTTTGCAGCGCTGTGAGGTGTTCAGAGAAGAACACAGTGAGGTGTTCAGAGAAGAACTGGGCACACTTAAGGGCGTGGCTGTGAAGTTGCATGTTGACCCAGAGGCAGCGCCACGTTTCTTTAAGCCCAGAGTGGTGCCCTATGCAATGAAAAGCAAAGTGGAGGAGGAGCTGGAACGTTTGCAGGTGCTTGGCATCGTGGAGCCTGTCCAGTTTTCAAGGTGGGCAGCACCCATCGTTCCTGTTTTGAAGGGGTTCCTGGGATTCCTGGGTATGGTGAATTACTATGGAAAATTCCTGCGGGATCTATCGAAGGTGTTAGCCCCACTGTACAAGCTGCTGCACAATGACACAAAGTGGCAGTGGTGCGCGGAGCAGGAGAAAGCGTTTGCCGAGGTGAAAGAACTCCTTCATTCAGCAAAGCTGCTCGTTCACTATGATCCAGATAAAGACGTTGTGCTCTCATGTGATGCCTCGCCCTATGGAGTGGGGGCAGTCCTTTCACATGTCATGGAAGAGGGCTCAGAGAAACCTGTGGGATTTGTTTCAAGGACACTGACAGCTGCCGAGAAAGGTTACTCACAGTTGGACAAAGAAGGTCTAGCCATTGTTTTTGCAGTAAAGCGGTTCCATCAGTACTTATATGGGCGTGTTTTTAAGATCTATACTGACCATAAACCCCTGATGAGCCTGTTCAGTGAAACGCGTGGCATTCCGCCGCTAGCATCAGCAAGGATCCAACAGTGGGCACTCATCTTGTCAGCCTACCAATACAGCATAGTGTACAGAGCAGGGAAGGACAACGCAAACGCTGACGCGTTGAGTAGCCTGCCATTGCCTGAGACACCGGTCTCAACATATGTGCCTCTGGAGACTGTTTTTTCATTAGAGAAGTTGTCACAGACACCAGTAAAGGCAGCCCAAGTCAAGCAGTGGACAGAGAGAGACCCGGTGCTGTCCAAAGTAAAGACTTACCTGCTACAGGGCTGGCCCAGGGTGGTGGACAGTGAGGAACTGAAACCATATGCCACACGCAAGACTGAACTCAGCCTACAGGATGGCTGCATTTTCTGGGGGGCGAGAGTAGTCATCCCTCCCCCAGGTCGCTGGCAGATTGTGGAGGAGCTACATGAGACCCATCTGGGTACGTCGCGAATGAAGATCCTAGCGAGGTCCTATGTCTGGTGGCCAAAGATGGATTTAGACCTGGAGACCAAGGTGAAATCATGCACACAATGTCAGTCTAATCAGCGCATGTCACCGCCAGCCCCTTTGCATCCCTGGGAGTGGCCAGACCACCCCTGGTCTAGACTACATCTGGATTTCGCTGGCCCGTTCATGGGGGAGATGTTTCTCATAATGGTGGATGCCCACTCCAAGTGGATAGAAGCGCACATCATGAGCAACATAACAGCCCCCAAAACCATAGACCAGCTCAGGCAAATATTCGCAATTCATGGGCTGCCTGACGCTGTGGTCACGGATAATGGTCCGACATTCACCAGTGAGCTGTTTGGTGAGTTCATGGAACAGAATGGAATTTGGCATGTTCATACAGCTACTTTCCACCCAGCCTCGAATGGATTGGCGGAGCGAGCTGTCCAGACGGTGAAGGAGGGTCTGAAGCGAATGAAAGGTGACACGCTAAGCACCAGGCTTTCCCGTTTTCTGTTTAAATACCGTCTGACGCCACAGACCACTACTGCTCGGGCTGCAGCAGAGTTGTTGATGGGGCGTAGGCCTAAGTCAAAATTGGACCTACTGCGTCCAGACATAAAGGCCACGGTGATGAGGAAGCAGGAAAAGCAGAAGGAGGGACATGATCAACATGCACAAGAGAGACAGCTGAAACCATGGGACAATGTCTGTGAGAAATTTCAGCTGCAACTCTAGTCAGAAATGGCTGCCTGGGGTGATCCTGACACAGAGAGGTCCTCTCTCATATGTTGTTGAGCTGACTGATGGATGAGTGTTCCGCAGACATCAAGACCATGTCCGCCTACGTCATGACATCAGCCCAGAGATCATCCGCACCTCCGAGTGTCCCCTGGTGAGCCAGCCTACTGTGGGAGTATCTCACCAGAGGAAAGGTCACTCGGGGAAGGGTCGGCGGCCCCTGGGGGGGGGGGGGACAGTTGACTATGGACCCACAGACCCCTCCTGTGACCCCGTCACCTGAACCACCCGAAACACCTACACCGGCAGTGCCAGCTACAGCCCCGGAGATGGTGCGCAGGTCACAGCGTGCTCGAAAGCCTCCAGACAGACTGATTGTGGGTTAATCACTGTATGTGTTCAATTGAATTGACTGTGCCAGTTGTGTATATGCCAAACATAATTGTTGTTAAAATTAAGGTTATGAAAGACAATGACACTAACTTAGCTTAATTTAACGAGTTGATTTGTATTCGGGGAATGTTGGAATTTAGTGGGGACGAGTGTTGTAATGTTTCTTTTGTTATACCACCAGGGGGGAGCTCTAGTATAAATTAACACCAGTTTAGCACTTCCTCTGATTCCTGTATGCACGAGAAAAGTACCTGAGTATACCCTGTATGGCAACCTCTGCTATTTCATATAAAGCTATCGCTTGATATATCCTTCTTCGTGGTCTGTGTCTTTGGCTAGGTAACCACAGTCTTTCTACACAAAATAAGACCCAAAGCCACCACAATGAGCCGCTTAATTCACTGGCAACAATTGTTGATGTACTCTCATAGGATGCAGTTACATTTAGTACATACAGTATCCCCATTGTTATCATGGGTTCTCAGGACTTATCTGTGTCTGGCTTACCGCATCGTTCTTCTCTTTCTCGGGTAAGAAGGCGAGGGACCGATTGAGGGCAAGAGTTATGAAAGCAGTCATGGATACTTCTCCACCTATGCCTCCAACACCCCCCTATAGGACAAATACAGATTCAGCTTCCAGCTTTGTCTTTTTTATAATCATATCACCTAATGTAGGGTAAGACGTTGTAATTGACACTCAAATGTTCATTCAGTGGTCTACTGACAGATAACTTTCATTCCATCTCAATTTCTTACACGCAGGTTTCTGTTGTAGACGGGATAAGGGTCAGTAAACGAGCCGTCATCATTTTGTTTTGAGAGGAGGTATTGAACCGAAACCGTGATGTCGTCATGAGACACAACCCGAACCTGGCCAATCCTTCCCTTCTCCACGCTGACTAATGCTTGGCGCTCAGCCACCAGCGACAACACCTTCACAACCATGCCAGTCAGCCTGGAGGAAAAACATAGTGACAAACCGATGTCAGTGTATGAGGTATGCTTAGAATCACAAAGAGTGAGTGAAGGGGTAGAAGCCTAGTGGTTAAGGGATATGTTTCAGCTCTAACAGTACAAGATGGTAGCAGAGGAAGGTGTGAACTGACCAGTAACTGGATGGAGTATTAGTCCAGCCTCCGTAAGATCCATCGTTCTTTTTAAATGTCAGAATCCTCGAGTAGCCTGAAGGAAGGAGGAAAAATTGACCAGCGACAGTCGTTTTAACAATCTGTGTCGCAGTGAAACACGTCAACTGTTTTTAAATGACTTTCCATCCATGGCTCATGAATAAGCCCATTTTCACAGGAATGAGGAGATTCAAAAGAATAATTGTGCAACACCCCTCTTCTTCCTCACCACTTTCGGTGTTGTGGAGGGCAGTATCTCTGGTTCCTGCAGGAAGCTCAAACCAGCCCTGGGACATGTCCAAGTAGCGCAAGGCCAGGGCCAGGGGGGCCAATTTAGTCATCGTCTGCTCTGCACAGCCAGTAGGGAGCTTGAGCAAGCGTTTAACCCCTTCAGGAGACAGCAGGGTTTTGGCTGTGGTTTTGCCAAATCCCTCCCCTGGAAATTAAATCATTAAGTCAGAGAAAAAAAGGATTTTGAGCAACTGGAAACAAAGTAAGAAAAGTTCATATCTGAGGAGCATTAATGAGACCTTCTAGCCTGACAAAGATGTTGGTTCTGGAGCCAGGGACGCTGTTGTCTGGTAATTGTCCATTAATAGCGAACTCATCACTCCCCCCTAACAGAGAAGCAGAGTACCAGGTTATGGTTAGGTAAGTCTTTTCAATATAGGCCAATCATTTGGTGTATTAGATGATTGTATAATGATGTTACCTTTCAGATCAAGAACATGACTTTCCTCTTTCCACTCCTCTATTCCCTCTGTCTAAAACCCAAATCATTATATTTTAATATTTGAACAAGCTCAGGTTCATGACACATGATCCAAAGAGAGTGTATTTTATATAATTTCACTCAGGCTTTCTCTTTCATTCAGACACATAGGTTGACGGTATGGGTTATGCTTACCCTAACATTCAGAAGCTTTTCAATTGCATCCACGCCAAGCTTGTTGTCTCTGTTGTAGATGCGTATCGTGATAGGTATGGTGCCGATTGCCATGGGTACGGCAGAGAAAGTGACTGATTTGGAAGATTGTTGCGCCACAGTGATGTTGACATAAGTAGATATGGAGGCTGATCCAGGAGAACAGAGCCCTTCAGTCGGCACCATATGGACTGCAAGCTACAACGAAGCGTGGTAATTGTCAGAGGTTTATAAAGACGGTTGCCATGTCTCAGAACGGGTTTCAAGTGAAGGTTATCAAACCTACCTCTGCAGGGTTTTCCCCATAGTTGTGTATGACAGGAACAATGGACAGCTGCTCATACTGCTTAACTGAGTACGGCAGTCTCAGTGATACAAACAGATTCTTGAACACGGTCATCTGAAAAGGCTCTGCCACACAAAAACCTGAAGGAAGGACATGGAATTATTGATGGATTAAAGTGCCAGGCTAGCTCGCTAGTTGTTCAGAGTTTTTGTCAAGGCTATGGCTATTGTTACTGGTAGCTATTTCTACCTCTGGCAACAGATAATTACAGGTTGTTCAGTATCTTCTAAACACATGGATGGGGAACGATTGTCATACCATGAGTTTTTGATAAACTGACAGCCTGAATCTCCCAGGTGGTTATGGAGTCATGCAGAGATAGAGTGTGACTAGGAGATAAACACATCATAATAGTTAATTACGTTTGACTAGGAAGGGAGGTGAGTAAGGCACTAAATCTCCTGTTACTTACTCTTTTTTACCATCCACCTCAATCACTGTGAAAGCAAAACTTGGAGGGAAAGATCTCCGAATGTTTTGAAGGGAGGCATCAAAGAAGAATTCCTCAATGTCAGTTTCACTGGCCGCTGGTGAAGGGAGATGACTGAATATCACAATAAAACTTTTGAATCCTTTTTAAACACTTTTTATCCTGTTGTTTCTAAAAACTTTTTGATACAGTACCGTAGTATAACCAACACTGTTTCCTTCCAAATTAACAGTAAGGAGGCAAATACATTCAAACTGGTCAAAAGTTTGGTTCATTGTTTGCAAAATGCTGTTTATGACTGTCATACTCACTCCTGCCATGGCCTTTGATAACGTCCTCCTTCTTTTTTGTGTCTCTTAGCTTTTCCCCCTGAAGGCAGCAATCTTTGAAGGCCTGAGTGCAGTTTGGGTCTTTCACGGTCAGTGACACTCTCTTTGCCCTTTCTTCGCATGTCCTCCTCATTGGGATCAGTGTGAGACCACGGACACAGCACTCTTGCAACTTGTCATCTGTATACTTTGATTCTGACAGTGAGACGGAGAGGAAGAGGTTATTGAACTTGTGGGAATGTGTGTGCTGTTTCAAGAAAGAACTACAGGAAGAACAGTACTTATGGTCATCATCTCCAGTTGTAGATTCAGGGAGCGCCTGCGTCTCCTGAAGTCTTTGTGACAGCCCAAACCTGAGAAAACATCCTTTCTACAGTTATACACAGCACATTGTAAAGTGTTCATTTAAAACCAAGAGTGTATATTTTACTTGTCGAGTGTTTATGTAAGTCCATAAGATGGACCTGTTTCAACCATCCTGGTGTTACATGAACACTTAATAAATTTGGTGGGATAAAAAACACATAAAAGAGAGTACATTTTTTCCCAAACATAACTTGAATAGATATTTCTACTCTCACTGATGCTTGGCGTACCCTGTCTGTTTTGGGACTTCTCAGTTGAGGCGGACATGAAGGAGAGACCAGCATCGTTGAGAACAGAGGCCATGTCTTGTCCTCCACCATAGGAACAGCCCAGGTCATAGGACTGCATAGAGGAGAAGACCTGTGCAGACAGATGAACATCCAGACTGAACGAGTCTAACAAGACACTATAATCTCCCATTTTACGGAACATACAGAACTTTGCAATCTAGTGATTAAAAAGGGACATGTGAATACAGTTATTGCTTGTATTATCATTGATCACAGAACTTAATATAGCCTCAAATCTGTTAATATTTTGCTCAGCAAGCTGGAGCTGCATATTTACATTTATTTATTTATATATTCGTTGATTTGCGGGTCACCTGTTTGGCAGTGAGTTTGTTCTGGGCATTGAGAGCATAGATGGCTTTGTCCACAGCCATCAGCGCAACTTTACCCTTCTGGCCTTCCAAATCTATTGTGACCTTTGTCAGGGACCCTGGTAAATACGGACCAGATGTTGGACTTGAGATCTGGATATGATAGACAACCACACCTTCACTCACACACTTTTCACAATATTTTAACCATGTAAAAAAGAGACACTGTTTCTTGTCTTTAAATTAAATGCTACATGGTCTTCTTCATCATCATGGACTGGCTACCAACCTTGAGCTTGCCCTCACACTCATCCTCGACATCCACCCACACAGAGTCAGCGATGATGTCACCATTCTGGAGGTAGTAGAAGCCAATCAGACGGAAGGATGGAATCATAGCGTGTGTAATTTGGAAGGAGCTGGCTGTAACAGGCCCTCCTGCTCTGACAGATTTTTGCGTAATTAGAACTCCTCGGCTTAAAACCTAAGCACCAGGGACAGAGATAACAGATATTTTCTCTGTGTCAAAAAGAGTGTTTATCGTTTTCTGCAGATCCTCGGTTTGTAATCAAGGATAGACACTCTCACCATGTAGTAAATGTATCCATCTTTGGGTTTGGCGTTTGCATGGAATGTCATTTCAAAGGGTTCTTCCACAGACCAATCGGTGTGATGCACACTTATGTACAGATAGCTGTTACTAGGAGATGAGACACGTTTGATAATTTTATTCTTTTGATGGCCATCTACTGTCACCTGTTGAAAAAACAAAATGCCATTACTTGGTAGGTTGTATTTAAGTTATAGCAAGCATTTGTTGATGCCTATATAAATGTAGCAATGTGGTGTTTCAAAACTCTGTTGTGTCATACAAACCTGGACAGTTATTTGTTTAGCATCAGCTGGGACAGCTAATGTGCTCCCTGCTACACCCTGCTGGTTGGTTAGAACATTGTTGGGTTCCCTCTGGATCCCTTCACCTTGAATATCTACTTTCACTTTTTCTGCTGGGGATCCATCTGGGAGGCTGACCACCACCTAGTTTGAAAAAAAATCCCCAAAACATCGAATTTGTGTTTTTCACGTCAAAATCGGAACCATGGATGGAGCGCTCAATTCTCACTCCTTACCGACACATAGAGATGGAAACCAGGGATGAAATGGGAGCGTGTGCGGGACAGATCCACGTAGTAAACCTGAGAAACCACCGGAAGGAAGACCTCTGCTTCCTGAAGCTCACCACCTAAGGAAATCACACGTACACCAGTATTAGCATGTTGTCTGCTAAATGGATTCCAAGATGCCCTATGCCCTGCTTTTATTATGTTGACCCCATAGCAAAAAGGTGATCACTTGCGTCACTATCTGATCCCTGCTAGATTTGAATGCTGTTTTTGTATTGTACTGTGTTCGATTGTGCCAAACCTTACTGGTGATGTCGTTGACAGAAGCAGCGATGTGAAGTTTCGCCCCGCTTTGGTCCAGGTCAGACAGGCTTGTATTCATATTGTTTTGTAGGAGTTCATCTAGGCGGGATACTTTCAGCTCTGTAGCACCTAGTCCATTAATGATCTGAGACAGAATGCGAGTAGGTATCAAGTGAAAGCATCTTCCTGGGGTTAAAGGGTTCAGTCAAACAGAAGCACATTCAGTATCTACTTTCAAATAAATAATAATACAAATCACCTTTATAAAGAAAACCTCCTAATTTGACCTCACCATCAAGTAACTTTCTTCTGCTGCATGTCTTCTCATGATTACTCAACTTTTGGAACGAGCTAAACATGTATGCGTGTGTCCAATGCTCAAGTACTGTAACTGCAGAAGTCAGTTGGAATTATCGAAGACTCTACTTAGGATAACTTGATGTGCAGTCAGGTCATTTTCTCTTAGACATATTTCTCTTACTTATTGTAAATCGCTTTAGAAGAAATGACAGTCGTGCTAAAGAACTCAATTGGAAATGAGTGTATTCCCTTACCGTTCCAGTTAGCTCTAGTCCCCTTATGAACACAGTTGTTTCTTTCTCACCCTCTGACCCCTGGTTGACTGTCCTTACTCCCACTCGACAGTGGAAGGCTCCTTTTATAGTTTCCCCATAAGAGTACCTGGGTCGGGAAGCGGTTTCAGATCATAGTATATAATCGAGAGATGAAAAAGTAATTTTTCATGTTATTTTCTATTTGCGTGTGTTTGATTGTAGAAATCGGCAGACGTTGGAACTGAGGCTTACATGGCTTGGATGGTGAAGGGGAGGTCTTGGTTCACCAGGAGATAATTTTGTTCAGGAAGGATAGTCACCTCAAAGCTGGGCATCACTAAAACATTCAAATGGGCAAGCAGTGAAAAACTTCTATCAAACATAAAATAGTCAGATGCAGAATATGGAACTTCAATTGAATCTTAGGAAACAGAATTTCACCAAATTTCTGGACTCTGAACTCTCGTATGGCAGCTTCCTTTTCATCATCTTCATAGTGGGCCACTATCCTCCATGTACCCATTCTAGAACAGATATGCAGGTATAGGTATGGCATGGCTTACATGTGACATGACTCAATGATAGCAATCAATGATAGCAATCAATGATAGCAATCAACGATAGCGATCAATAAACAAGAGCAACAAATATTAGAATCTTTTGTAGGGCAAATAGGCTTTTTACAATGTATGATTCTGAAGTGTTTGTAATGCTTTGGTATCTTATCACATTATTTAAGCTCTCTGGACTTACTTAGACACATCAGGAATGTTCATTGAACTGCTGAAAATTCCAGAGGTTGCTTTAAGGAGGGCCTTCTTTATTCTGTTTCCCGCTGCGTTCTGTCAGAGTTAAACATCAATGTCACATTCAGAAGCTCCAGATATCTGTGCTCAAGGTCAACAAGCCAACAATTAAAATGTTTCTACTCACAAAAACGGACAATTGAAAAATGCCATCTACAGGTCTCATTGAGTGGTCCAAGGTAAATACCCTGTAGTTCACTGTTAAGAGAAGAAACATGATATTTCACCCATCTGTTTATGAATAAAAGTATCTTGCTATGCATGAAATTCTGTTTAAATTCTTGTTTTACCTTTCTGAGTGGGATTGTAGATGGGCTGATCTGTCTGAATGAAGATGTAGCCTTGGTGTTTGGAGACTAAGACCCTTGTAAACTGTCTACCTTCCACCGAGGCAATCTCACTCACCAGCAAGAGATAGGGGGGTTTACCGCGGAGGAATTCTACTTTTGACATCTTCTCCTTGTCTATCTGAAAACATACTTAACATGAAGGATTCACATATATGTATTGTTCCAAGTTGTGGGTCTGCTGTCCATCTCACATTTTGCACATACCTCTAGTTCCACTGTTTGAAACTGCCCCACTTGAGTACAGATTGTGCTGATCCTCTCTGAGATCAGTGTCCCTCCTATCTCGACCTCCAGGTAAACAGTTACACGTTTATTGAGGAGGGTTTCCCCCACATGGATCAGAACTTGCTCCTTAACTCCGATATGGAACACATTGGGAGCTGAGATGAAGAAGCTGAAAGACCAGAGTTGATTCATAGGAATTTCAACAAAGCACATTCATGGCAAAAATCTGGAAATTGAATTGACCTTTCACATCAAGGATTAAACTCATGAGGTGAGTAACAAAACTGCCTCATTGGATCTACGCAAAAAAAAAAGACAACAGGACTGATAATGCCCTCTTGCAGCTGTTGAAATATTTACTGTACCTTTCTATTGCTTGTGCTGGTTCCACAGCTAAGACGAGGAACACCAGTAGACAGATGGGAGACCCCATGTTCCCTGTTTGGAGGGCTGTGCACAGAATGAATCCCCTCTGTTGTCCTGCAAATCTTTTATACTGTAAGCACCTCCCACCTCAACAATATTTCTCAACGTTTCTCAATGAGGTTTACCAAAACAAAAACTTCCCCCCCTTAAAATACCAGTTGGTGTCCAGTGTAGGTCAATTCAAGGTCCTTCACTGTCTTGTATTTCAATTCAAATTATAATATGAGGGAAGAAGGCAAATCACACCATAACTCATTTACAATGTTTCTTTTTGCATAGTTTTCTTCTCTCTGATTCTCATGAAAATAATGTTGGTTGGTGCATGTATTCAATGTTATGTTGAATAAAAAATGCCGAAAAACTGTACAATGTGCAGTGACGCTGCCAAATTCAATAAAAACAACACAGTTCTCTACCCTGTTTGGCTTGACAAGAGAGTTTTGGAAATCGTTCACTATTTCACAATCTAACTGGCAGTTTTCCCCCTAAGTCATGTGATTTCAAGGAATTTCAAGGCCTGTTCTCAATCAGATGCCTGCATTTTCCCTCTTTGGCAACATTCCATATTTACCTAACTCTCATTTTTAGGAGGATACAGACCTGAACTGCTACTTGCATAATACTATTTTTAAGCAGCTTGATATTTTGGCACACCCCAAAAAACTAGAAAGTGCATTTCCTGCAGAAAATGCATTGGAATGCTGAAAGCTGAAATGAATTTTAAAAAATTGCTGAAAAAACTGAAATGAGAAAATACCCGCAAGCTGAAATGAATTTAAAAAATGTGTGAGTCACACAGAAGAGGCAGTGTTGAAGCTGAACTGCATCATCTACAGTAACAAAGCTAAGAGCTTAAATACAATGCTGAAAGCGGAACTGTTAAACTATAGAAGTAGTAGAATATTAGTTTTAGTAGCTGAAATTATAGTTGGGATAGTAATATCAGTAGCAGATACAGTAGTATCAGTGGCGTAGTAGAATAAAACAGTTCCATTAGCAATAGTAGTAAAAGAGATATTAGCAACACCTGCAGAATTAGTAGTTGTAGTAGTGGCATAAGATATAGTAGCAGGTGCAGTAGTAGTAGCAGCACTAGTAGTATCAGTAGTGGTAGTAGTTGTGTAGTAGTGCTCTTAGTCTTTTAATGAGACGAGTTGACTAAATAGCTCCGTCTTGTGACTCCACTAATAAACTAATACCAATCACCTAAGAGACTGAGTGGCGCGTGTGTGTGGTTGCCATGGCGCAGCTGTGACCGTTAACGAGCTGGGCAGAGAGAATAACAGAAATGTACCTTGAATCCACACCTCAAACAAGTTAAGATAGACGTAAAACTATACGTCCAATTCAAAAAATACAGATATTTTCCGAGACCCAAGACTCTGCCAAAACCAGAGATATCATTTATATGTCTGTGCGGTCAGAAATACTACTCTACCGGCAGTTTCAAAAACTTGTACCTTCTGCTTTCATAATTCGTGGTGCGCGTCTGTGTGGTTGCCATGGCGCAGCTATGATTGCTAACGCGCTGAGGGCAGAGAGAATAACAGAAATGTAGAATCCACACTTCAAACACGTTTATCTAGACGCAAAACTGTATGTCCAATCCCAAAAATATGGATATTTTCCGAGACCCAAGACTCTGCCGAAACCAGAGATATCCTTTTATATGGCTGTGCGGTCAGAAAATACGACTCTACCGGGCCGGCAATTTCAAAAACGTGTACCTTCTGCTTTCTCTGAGAAATTTGTCACCAGATTTGCATTGGTCTCTATGGGGCTAGAGAGCACTAGCTCTAGCGGGGCTCTGAACAAATTTGTAAGTCTGTTGGATTCCACAGACAACTGTCTACGACCAGCACAACATTTGCTATCTATTGATCCAAAAACGAAGCATGAAGAGTGAAAATTGTGGCAATGCCGGCAAATATTTTTTTAACCAGATTTCGAAGCTCCTAGTGTACTAGCTTCTAGTGTTTCAGTCAGCACTCTAGGCTCTCACATACACACCCATGTAAATCTCAGAAACGGGTTGAAAAACTCATGAAACATAATCAGGGATATTGAAAAAAGTCGAAAACATATAAAAAAGCTGATTTTTTTAAAAATAGTTTAGGGTTTTGTTAACATTTTAAAGTTTAAATGGTGGCTCTAGCTCAGGGGTCGGCAACCCAAAATGTTGAAAGAGCCATATTGGACCAAAAAAACAAAAAACTAATCTGTCTGGAGCCGCAAAAAATTAAAAGCCTTATATATGCCTTATAATGAAGGCAACACATGCTGTAAGTGTCTATAGACCAATTATTTGTTTGTAAACATTCGGGATGCGCGCGCAATGTGGCTGCAGAAAACCGGGAAAGGATAGCCTTTATAATGGTTAGAGAAGTACACGGATTATACAAATAGTACGATTTAAAAAGAACAAAAAGGTCGAGAAGGACAGCCTTTAAGAGAAAAGTCGATTCCCCATTGATCTGTCGCATCAGAATTTTGATTTGGGTTACGAAAGTCTTGAGATTTGAGTGAGAATGTCGCCCGGTAGACCGCATCTTATGCGGCAGCTATGTCTTCACGTCACAAAGTTCATCATTTTACAGTTTTACAGTCAATTATACACCTTAAAAGTCAAGCAGGGCAGCTTTAAAGAGATATGGGAATTCTGCTTTTAGCCAGCTGGTCCGATTATTTTTGTGATTTGTGTAAAACTGGCAATCTGAGTGAGACTGAGTCCCCGTTACACTGTTTTGACGTTGTTAGCCTCAGTCAGACTCGGGTCGCTCACTGGCAGTGTGCACAATGTTGTATTTCACTCCATTCTCCACTATAAACGTCAGGGAGGACTGCCTTTTGTAGATACAAGCCTGCTGAAGTTAGCCAGCATCTCGGATTTCTTTAACCAAGCCTGTTCATTTGCCTGAGAAAGCGACCTTCGTTAGCCAGGCTAGTTTTGCCCGAGCCAGCCTAGTTTTGCCCGTTCACTCCATTCTACAGTAAAAACGTCAGGGAGGACTACCTTTTGTAGATACCAGCCTGCTGAAGATAGCCAACATCTCGGATTTCTTTAACCGAGCCGGTTTCATTCGTCATTTGCCTGAGAAAGTGACCTCCGTTAGCCAGGCTAGTTTTGCCCTATCACTCGGTCAGGATATTTAAGGTATCGGGGGTCAAGTGACTTTTGTGCATGGACAAATGAAACGTAAATGTATTTGTTCAAAGGACAAGTGCCTCAAAAAGTTAATGTCAAGCTCTGAAATCCAGTGGCCAGAGATATATGATGACCTGATCCAAGTGTATACCTGGGAGAAGTCCGTCCTTTGCAGCCGACATGCGCAGTTGAGCATGTTTGACAGTGGTGTGACGTAGGGTGATAATTGGTCTATATTACTATCAAAATGATAAGTAGGCTACAAATACATAATGAGCATTCATGCAATCGCACTTTTTCTCTCACTCCCAACTGGGTACTCGGCTGCAAATGTAGCATGCCTTCCCTGGAAATGTCTGTTACTCTTTTTGTTATTTGACAACTTCTCATTACAAAGCAAACATGCAGGCAATCCTTCCGCATTGGCAATGAAAGCAAATGATTCGGTCAAAAACTGTTGAATCCTCTGTTCTCCTCAGCTATCTTTCTCTTTTTCCCTTTGGGATCCATGGCCCATGACACACCCGCCGGTTTGTTTGCAACAGCCACCTGTCTGGCATTACGCCGAGCTGAAAGAAACGTGTGTCGCAGGCTATGACGTAAATCTTCGTTGACAGAAATGTTGAAATAAAATATTTATTATACACATACACATTTTGCTGTAAAAATGTGTATAATAAATATTTTTTCAACATTTCAGTTTTAATAATTAAAACAAAAAATATGTTCTCACCATCTTTTTCCATTTTCATATTTTTAAAAAAGCTCCAGGGAGCCACTAGGGCGGCGCTAAAGAGCCGCATGCGGCTCTAGAGCCGCGGGTTGCCGACCCCTGCTCTAGCTGAAAGATTGAGGAAGAAGAAGGATTTGAAAGTTGAAGTTTAAGAGGATTAAGAGGATTTGGAAAAAACTCCATTGCAAAACCATTTAAAAAATATTATGAATATTGATTTATATTAATTCAAGCATAAGAGATAGAAAGCTGAAAAGTCATAGCACTCATAGCCTGAAACTGCTGAATTTTTTGATAGCTGAACAGTTTTAATAGCTGAAGATTTGAAGGAGCTGAAAGGTGTCACGGAAGAAATAGAATAATATGAAGAAGTTGAATAAAGATTCGAAGAACAATAGTTAAGCAGCATTCCAACAATACAAATATGAAGAAGTTGAATAAAGATTCGAAGAAACATGTATTCGAAGAAGAAGCATTCCAACAATTAGTACAGCTATTAATGGCTGTACTCATCGATGCTATTTCACTCATCCACATTTAGAATTTGAATACTGTAACCTGTTTACTGAGTTCTCACCTACTCTGAGTGCATGCTAACGCAGTATGCATTATAAGATCATGATCAATCTCTAAATTGTCCAAGTTCAACATTTCCTGGATGCCTTGCGATGGATGAAATCACACCTTGAAGGCATAACTCAGTGTATCAGAGTGAACAATGAGCTGTCGCCCACTGATGTGGGCATGCCCCAAGGGTCAATACTGGAGAATCAGAATGGGATTTATTCGCCATGAAAGTTTGCACAGACAAGGAATTTGCTTTGGCAGGAAGGTGCATACAATAAACATATAGGGACCTAAAATTTAAATATGTGGACTATCTATACTAAGGGTACATAAACTAGCAGTACTAAGTGGGATTAGAATAGAATTAAATGTACAATAAAATAAAATATAAGTTCATTTAATTCTATTCTAATCCCACTTAGTACTACTAAGTGGGACGAGTCACTGAGCCACTTTGAGTGGCACGAGTCACTGAGCCACTTTGTAACCTGGACCATTCCAGTGGTGAGTTCTTGTGCAGCTTGTTGTTTGCTCTTTACATGCACATGTATGACTGTATCATCTGCATACATTTGAACTTCAGACCCAGTACAGACAGAAGGCAGATCATTAATGTACAGGCTGAACAGGAGACGCCCCACTTAGTCTGCATACATTTGAACTTCAGACCCAGTACAGACAGAAGGCAGATCATTAATGTACAGGCTGAACAGGAGACGCCCTGGAGACGCCCGAGGTTCAGAGGTTAAATGAACTTATATTTTATTTTACTGCTAGTACTAAGTGGGGCGTCTCCTGTTCAGCCTGTACATTAATGATCTGCCTTCTGTCTGTACTGGGTCTGAAGTTCAAATGTATGCAGATGATACAGTCATACATGTGCATGTAAAGAGCAAACAACAAGCTGCACAAGAACTCACCACTGGAATGGTCCAGGTTACAAAGTGGCTCAGTGACTCGTGCTTGCATCTCAATGTGGAAAAGAACAGTCTGCATGTTCTTCACAAAGAGGGCAACAGATGCTACTGAGCCAGATGTCTATGTGTCAGGGGAGAAGCCCCAGGTGGGATCTGATTTGAAGTACCTTGGCATCATACTTGATTCCAACCTCTCTTTTAAATAGCAGGTGAAAAAGGTCATTCAAATAACCAAATTTAACCTAGCTCATTACCGATTTACCCAGAATTGTTTCACTACAGAGGTAGCCAAACTGTACTTCAAATCTATGATACTCCCCCACTTACTGCTTGACTAGTTGGGCCCAAGCTTGCTGTACAACATTAAAACGTATTTAGTCTGTCTGCAAACAGGCTCTCAAAGTGCTTTATAGGAAGCCCAGCAGCCATCATCACCGTTACATCCTCAGGAAGCATGAGCTCCTGAGTTGGGAACATCTTGTGCACTACGCCGACACATGTCTCGTATTCAAGATCCTAAATGGCCTGGCTCTCCCCCAAAACATATGGCAGCAGATCCACAAGATCTGCCATGAGAGGTGACTCTCATGCACCTAAAGCACCTTTAGTAAATCTGCTTTCTCTGTGAGAGCTTCCCATGTCTGGAAGACACTCAGACATAACTGCACCACCTATCACACTTCCACAAAAGACTTGAAAACATGGCCAAAGCACAATCAGATTTGTAAACATAATAATAATAATAAGCTGTATATTGCCACTTTCCATGTTGTCTGTTGTCTGTCGCTTGTGAGATATGAAAACACCCTGTTGCTTTTATGGATTTTATCTTGTTGCTATTTGTGTTATGTTGCTCTGTCTGTATGCCCTATGTTGCTCTGTGTGTGCTCATTGATTGTCTGTATTGTAATTGTTTTTAATAACCTGCCCAGGGATTGCAGTTGAAAAGGATCCGGCTGGCAAAAAACACAAAAAGCAAACACTTTTACTGAAATGTTGATTAATGTACACTGTCCCTGTAAAAATAAACTATATACAAGAAATACACGAAGAAAATGACTTTTTTTGAATTTACTACAGTAGAA
Organism: Osmerus eperlanus; assembly: GCF_963692335.1. NCBI lineage: Eukaryota > Metazoa > Chordata > Actinopteri > Osmeriformes > Osmeridae > Osmerus > Osmerus eperlanus. Next base: position 5,312,212 of record NC_085024.1, read on the forward strand.
AAGCCTGAAATGAGAAGCATGAGATCACATTTTTCATCTATTTATTTTCTCAAACATAATAAACATTTTAAACATATAGTGAAATTGAAAGGTTTCCTAATAATACTATATGCTGCCATTTATAGTAACTGATGTTCAGTAGCGTTCATGTACATATACCATAATGTCTGAGGAACACAGACATTGAGCAGTTCAATTCAGTCTAAATCTATCACCACACATTGGCCCTAACGTGATTGAATGTTGCAAGCCCCATCATATAAACTCCATCATTTCAGTTATTTTCTCTTTTCAGTCTCTTGGTGTCAGTAAGAGCCAGGAGTATGATGTCCATCCACAACTCCTGGACATGGATACGGAAAACACAAGAATTGCGTTTGGACAATCAGCTCCAGACTCCTAAGAGGCAGCTGCAGGAGCGGCCTATTGAACACTGAACACTGTGAGCACAGCGTTGGATTTGCCCAAGCAATTGTTCAAATGAAGGATGTGTTGACGTGTACACAATAGATTACACAGTTAGAAAAAATAAATTGTTCTTCTATTTCTTATTTGTGAAAAAATCAACTCAGAAACATGAATTGTCAACAATTATCATCGTTGTATGATTGTATCATTACAGTCCATTTAAAAATTGATCACCATATCAAAAGGACTCAGATAATCATCATATCAGAGCTTCTACTCCCCAAAACATGAAATCCATGAAATCTTCTTTGAGGTTCAGGCTGTGAGTAATCCCTCCACAGCTTAGTGTCCTGGGGAGCGGGGACTATTCAAGAGGTTCTACAAAGACGTTTCAAATCAACCTTCTTCTTCACATACTAATATTCAAATATATAATATCTTGAAAGCAAACACAAATTTTAATGATTCATAGAAAACTAACAAACAATTAATCGAAAGCATTGTCCGGATAAACACTGAATCTGCAAAACTCATTCTGATATTCATGTAGATGGGCTATTTTAATACTTACATCTTCTCGGCACCTTCTTATAAGTCCTGTAGAAGTGTTCTAATATATGTATTAATATATTTCACTGCTTCTCCTTTACTTGTTTCTCTAAATGTAAACCGTTGCTGTAGTCACCACACTCCTCTTTGGCCTGCTCTCCTCTGTTGCTTTCTCTGACTGGCTGTCCATGTCCCTCTCTCCCTCTATCCATCTCATTTCATGCAGGACTGGGGTTACCTAAGAGACTGGGCCTCAATGGAGAAAATCTCTTTTGCCACAATTAACTGTGAAAGTGACAGAGGGCATAGAGGGAGGGGACAGCAGAGGGGCGCAGATTGAGAGAGGGAAAGCAAGAGTGAGAGAGAGAGAGAGAGAGAGAGAGAGAGAGAGAGAGAGAGAGAGAGAGAGAGAGAGAGAGAAAAGGGAAAAGGGAAAAGGGAAAAGGGAAAAGGGAAAAGGGAAAAGGGAAAAGGGAAAAGGGAAAAGGAAAAATGGAGATGCACATGTGGAGATACAGTTAAAATGTAATGTGATATTGGTAAAATGTTATATTCACCAGTATACATGGGAACAGGTTAATATGGAGTTGTCAAACCCAAGTGAGCATAATATTGACCCTTAATTGATTTAAATGAATTTTAGTTTGCTCATGATGCACTATGCTCAACCTTATGATCACGAATACACTAAACACACTAAACATTCTCCATTAAATGGAGTTAGGCACTACTTCAGCATAACTTCATGTGAACCATGTGGAAATTAGTTTTAAAAAGTATCAACAAGTTTAGTTTAATTGTCCTTTATTGATAATAAACTTGTATTTGTCTTGTCTTGTCCAGTGTGATTTGGGATTAGGCCAAATGAGATGTAAGTATACTGCTCCGAGTGCACCTGACTCGCGTTTCCTTCTGTCTAGAGCTCAGGAGGGAGTGACCACTGTGTTTCCATGGAGAGCAGGACACAAAAGGGTGTGGCGTGGGAACATCTCCAAGGGTCAGGAGTGAAGGTCAGGAGGTCAAGGGTCACAACCAGCTGGACAGCACACAAGAGGAGAGGAGGGTGAGAAAAGGGGGAAGAGGGCCAACCCAGAGGCCGACACTGGACCCAAAGGGACATTAACATTGAACTGATGGGAGGCCCATACTGACCACGGCCTTTTCATGGAGAACCTAGGCTAAGACACACTCGTGGGTAATGGTCCGTGATAATTGACAAGTGACAAGCTTATTTTCAATGCAGATGCAAATGCAGCAGTCAAAATGCAGCGGCAGATCACAAGGATGAAAAAACATTTTCACATTTTATTCTGCATGTCTCTTTCTGTTATGAATACAGTTATTCAGCCCTACCCATAGTGTTACATTTTTATCTTTCTTTCTTTCTTTCAAACTCCAAAACCTCCAAAAATACACTTAAATGTAATTTATTGTTTGGCCCATCTGACTCAATCGAAACCATAGCCAGTAATCTGGAGGGGGGGGGGGGGGGATCTTTCCACAAATGTGCATAATCAGGCCAAACAATCTTTAATTCTTCCTATTATTGGATGGAAAAATACATTTTGTTGTTAAAGGTAACTTGTTCCAGCTCAGGACAATTGCCAAATGAAAACCCATCCTCTCTTTCAAAGATTTAGAGGTTCTTATAAACACTTAAATCTCTTCCCGCCTTGACCACAGCAACTCCTTGTGTATGGGAGTCTTTCGGTCTCGCCTCCAGCTGGTCAGAATGCAGCTGCTAGGTTCTTCACTGGCTCCAGTAAGAGGGACCACATTTCCCTCACTCTGGCCTCTCTTCACGGCTTCAAATTAGATCTACATTTTTTTTAATCCTTTGCGTTTAGAGCAATACATGGATTAGCACCACTTTATATTTCTGACCTTTGCAGTCTCCACAACACATTGAGGTCTCTCAGATCCTCAAACCAGATTATTTTTAGACACCACAATCTAGTAAGGAAGAGGGTGATGGTGCCTTCTCAGATGCTGCCCCGAGACTATGCCTCTGTGCATCTGGTCTTCCCCTAGCCTCAATACATTTAAGTGCTGCCTGAAGATACATCATTTTTCCTTGGTTTCTCATCCTCTGTAAGGCAATGCCATAGTTTTCTGTCAGGTCATAAGTTATGTCACGTGTAATTGGGTTGGGTGTGCAGTTTGCCTATTGTATGCTCTATTTGCTTAGTTCTGCTTTTGGTTCTAGTGTACACAGAACTTGGGTTGCCACTTGTTGTCTTTAAATGTACTATATAAATACATATGATTGATTGTCATCAGATGTGGTTGCGGTCCAGCTAAGGAAATAAGCTCTGTGGGGGTTGTTTCCTACTCAATACAATAACAATACATATTAGAAGAGATGCCAACTTTAGATCTTACAGTTGTATAGTTTCTGATAACAGATTGCTTAATAAGATAGCTTTAGCACAGAGAATGACTGCACATTAATGCAATGTCTGCATGACAATTTATTATTTCTGCCATGAGTCCTACAAGGGACAAGGGGAAAGTGATGGAAGTCTTCTATTCTCAGAAAATTAATTCTGGGAAAACATTAAAGGGTGCTAGCATTTTAGGAGGGTTTAATGTGACTTTCTTGTTTCAAATTCTCAAATGGCAATATCAGAAAACACAGGTTTAAGATCAGCACATACGTGTTGCAAACAATCAAATGCGGGATGTATTCAGCCATTCAGGATGAAACAGTCTTAGCTGTGAGGTGTGGCAACAGCATCCTTCTCCTTCAAGGGTGCAGACAGGAAGATGTGGCCTGAAGTGAACTGGCTTCCATGCAGTTCAGTGAAGGTCAGGTCGATGAGGACGGCAGGCAGGGAGGTTGCCCTGTGGGTGTGAGCTGTGCCCCGGTGGTCGAAAAGAACAATCCGTTTGGGTGACCCTGGGGGACCGAGGTCAATATGCAAATGTGCAACATCCGACAAGACAGGCATGGAACCTGAGTCTGATGTACGTTCTCACATCACTTTATCACTTTGCTGCCCATGACACTGAACGAGTTTGCATAATGAACTAATAATTTGATTTTAACAGCAGATTCTAAAAGACCAACATTTCCACACAGCATTGACTTGGAAGCAAAATACTAAGGGAAAAGGCTTGAACACATAAAACAGACACATACAGTAGCGTACATGGGAGCTTCATTCATAACACAAAAAAAGATTGTAGTCCAATTCTATTCAAGTCCCAGCACATGTGTAGCAGAGGAAATTCAGCATGGCCGTCTCTGGCAGGCTAACCCACTGCTGCCCCCCTGTGGTCTGAATGGCACCTGCAAGGCTACAGTCCTGGGGCCCGCCTGTCCCATGTCCCGGGGCCCAGTTCTGAAAGCAGCCTGTGTCTGATGGGATCCAGAACCAGAAGTTGAAGGTACAGGTGAAACGCAGGCCTAGCCAGACATAAAGGGATGTGGCATTGGAAGCCTTCTCGGCAGCCCAGCCCTGAACCACCTGTGTGGTCAGCGAAACCAGGTTGATGTGGTGCTCTCTGCAGTAGCCCTGCGCCTGCATCCAGGTCATGTTCTTCTGCACCAATATCAGATTATGGGACAGACAACCGTTAGAATCAAGCTATATGTAATATAATAATATATATAATAAAAAATAATATGCACACAAATGTTGAAAGTTACCTTGGATTAAACCATGACTGCTTTCAGTTGCCATGGCAGCAGTTGATTCTGCTGTGCTGTGTGAGGCTGCACCTTCAACTGAGGTTGTGTGTGGGGTAGAGTTGAGGTCTGTTGCCTGTTGCGTTGGTGTCACAGCTTGACTTGGAGATTTTGAAGTAATGTTTTGAGCTGGAGATGTCAATGGTATGTTTTGAGTTGGGGATTTAGCAGTTCTGTCATTAGTAGAGGCAGATAGAGTGGGTGTGTGTGTTTGATTTTCAACAGTAGTTTTTAGAGAAGGCGTTATCTGAAAAGTAGTTGGCTGTGCTGTTGAAAATATTTGTTGTGGAGTCGATGTTTCAGGGTGTGCTTTTAAAGCTGTAGAGAATAATAACGAGACATGTAAATGCAATTCAAGGAAAAAGAGAAACATTCTGTCCTTTTCTAGGAATATTTATAACACACATAATCCTATTGCTGTGAGTGCACGTGACAAATCAACAAATGTCATAGACAAATAAATATTCATATTGAAGAGTATCGACTCACCACCCTGGCATATAAAGTCTTGACTGATGTGACAACGCCTGTCATTCCACCGACCCTCGTCGAAAAATACTGCGAGAACACAGGCCTGGTTTTTGTCATTGGAGGGCTGAAAACGCCTCCAGAAACGGAGAGAAGAGCTGCTTCCATCTGACCATGTCCATGGGTCTTTAAACAATCCTATCCACACTGCCTGGGTCTGGGTCACATTCAGTACAAACCGGTTCTCTTCCAGGGACCGTATGGTGACCAGGTCCATGTATATGTTCCTGCAGTAATCTTGAGCATCTCTCCAAGACATTCTCCCATCAATAAAGATGAGACTAGCATTACTTTGTCCTCCTATTGTTACATATAGGAATTAGTCACACTTGTGTATAATAATCTTTCAAATATACAAATGCAAACATGGTACTGTCGATATTTGTGTTATGGAATGGACATCTACTCACCATCAGAACAAACATAACTATTGTGACTGTTACAATCATCTTCAAACCATTGTCCACTTGGACCCATTGCTACACAGTTGTTTTGACTAATATTTGGAGATGGTTGTCCATCCCTCCAATTAAAAAAATCCCCCTCTCCATAAGTCCAGTGCCACTGCCACACATCTCCCTCTTCCAGCCCTATCCAGGCCCTCTTTAAGTCAACCGGCACCGAACTGATCAAGTTCTCCACATCGTTATGGTTGTAGAGAGTGGCCAAGTCTGTATACATCTTCCTACAGTAACTCTTTGCGTCTGTGTAATTCATTTGGAGACTGACATGGTTGTACTGTGGCGAGATGCATAAAGTAAAGGAGCACAGCCCTGTAGACAAAAACACATTTATAAGCACAAATTCACTACTTTGACAGTGAAACTATTGACCGAAAGTCAACAGTTGTTTGGCACATGGACATAACACTGGATTTAAACCAATTACACATTTCTTGACACATTACATCAAAACCATAATTTAAACACCCTGCTGAATCTCGATCAGATACTGACCTGATATAAATATCAGACACCATAGAGAAGCGTCCATTATCACTGCTGTACTTGTTTAGGCAGGCATCTGGCACAATGTGAAACATGCACCTTGATAACATCCAGTGCAAACCAAATCCCACTATATTTAAGTTCAGCATATAGGCAATGAAGCAGCGCTCATGTACCATAGCAAACAAAAAGAACAATAAGTTGACTCAATCTAGGCAGTACATGTGTGAGGGTGTAAGAATGTTGCCTGTCTTGTTTTCACGGCATCAACTCCAGCTCTTTTTGTAATCTTCAAGTTGTTTTTCAAGTTGGATTTTCACTCTTTTAACACACTAGTCATAACAAGCTATGATGGAAGGTAGGGGCAGAATGACACTGACATTTTAACTAGAGAGGTGTTCCAAAGAACACTGGAAACAATGACCAAGTGTGTAGTTACATTGTGAACTTGACCGCAGGAGAGACATGTGAAAGCTATTTTGCAATCAAAGGAGGAAGAGCAAAGGAAAAATACAAATTGTTCTGAAAAGTTCATAGTAGTTTTTACATGGACCCATTGAAGGTGCAAAAAACTGATCAAATGTAGGGGAGACAGGGGTTGGTTGGCAACAAGGGTTGGTTGGTTGGCACACAGCATTTTTTGGTCCTTTTGAGAAACAAAAACAAAATTGTAACATCAAAATGTTTACTTTCTTGACCTGCACTCATCTACTATGTTAAAACATCTGAAAGTCACAAACTTTTTTGGTGAGGGTAACATTACAGTTTTATAGTATCAAAAGTTTAAAAAAAAAAGTGGTCTGTGGACTAAATGTATTATAAAATGATGTCAGATAAAGTGTAGTTAATAGACATAGGAATCAGTTACATTTTAATTTAAAATGTGAAAGTCTGTAATGAGTGATGGTAGCTGGCTAACATCATTTCATCACAAAGTTGGTGTGAGTGGGGCCACTACTAATGATTAATTGCTTAAAATGTGCTATTAAATGTTCAAATAGTTTATATTGTCTTTTAACCTAGTCTCAGACCCCCCACAGCGCGAAGGTTAAAAGCAAATGCTTCACTTTATTTTTGTATTAGGTAAAGTTGTCGCAACACGACGGTGAGTCACAATGACCCGAAGGTTCACAATGACCCAAAGGTAGCACAAGGGTTAACATTGTGCCAACCAACCCCATATTGTGTGCCAACTAACCCCCTGATGGGGCTTGTTGGCACAAATGCACAACATTTAATCACTAATAACAACATTTTAGAAAATATTTGTGTACATTTAAACATAATAATAGCTTAGACTATAAAGTTTCATTTGCTGCTGATTAGAATATTCTAACATAAATGATGCCAGAGAAATATGGCAGACAGTGAAAAGTGTGCCAACCAACCCCGGTATCCCCTACTCTGTTTTACAGCATTTCTCCCTTCATGTGTTAGCACAGTTTGAAAATGGAGAATATATGTGCTGCATAAGAGAAAAAAGTACATGGTTTCAAAATAATTACTTGAAGTTTAAAGAACAATGGGATGACATACATTATTGGCAAGTATTTTCCTAAACTGAATTAATTAAAATAATTTCATGGTTTATTCCTATAGATTTAGACACTACTACTCAGTTTACCAGTGTCGTGTTTTGCATGTACAACATAATTTGGAAGAATAAATCAAATAAAAACATATTTATTCAAATTTGCCTGTATCAGCAACTGAGAAAAAAAAACATATTGTAGGCCTATGTGTATTACATTACATTTGATTCCTTATTCAGACGTAAAATAATACTATTTGTAGTAGTCACTGGAACAAATATAATCATGAGGAAGTCTGCTGAACCACTTGAGGAGCTCCGTCGCAGTTTCCTTTGAGCCCACACGTTTTCACTTGTAGGCAGGAGCTCTGCAACTGCCTTTCATTGGAGACATTGTGGCTCAGAGGACGCTGGCAAAGAGCCAAGATGGCTTCCTTTCCGTGTGTAAACAACAACAGCATCAAGTAAACGTGACTTGAGTTTAGGCCTGTTACCTCGCGCACCCCAGTCTCTGGAAATAGACGAGAAATACGCAACCAAAAATAGTAATGTGACATTTAACCATGTGCTGAAGAATTCTATAGTAAGTATACTATAATATAACCATCTGAAATGTAATACAAATTTTCACTCGAGACCATATCGTTCTCTCGCGCTAGTTAGCTAGCGAGGTAGCTACCGTAAGCTAGCGTGTCCGCGAGCTAGCTATGTGACCACACACAGCTAGCTAGCTAGCTATCTGATATGATCTTGAACTGTAGAGCGAGGTAACGATTGGATTATTTAACCACCAACTTCTGGTGGACTGAGACAGTTAGCACTAACGGTATACGACATGTTTTGATTTTAAAATAGTTTTATTACAGACATCGCCAAACATTTTCGTCGCCAGCAGCAGTAAAAACGGATTAGTATACGGATGGCTATCGATGCAGATAGCTAGCCTACCCGTCCGTGTGACTAGCTAGCTATTTAAGCAGCTACGTTTGTAGAGTAGCTGGCCAAGTTGAAGTGCCAAGCAGGCTCGCTTACGAACGCTGGCCCAAATACATAGCAAAAAATCTGGTAAGCTATTAGCTAGTGGGCTAGCTAAAGCGTTAATGTCGGCAACGTTTGTACAGTATTAGGTACTGATCAGGGCTTTCGTTAGTAAAACACGCAGAGGTAGCTACGCTATTTCTAAGGTTAACCAGCTAGCCTACTCGGTTAGCTATCATTTTTAGGTAAAAATAGCAGCAAGCCAGTGCCATTGCTAACGATAATTTCGCTGCAGTAGTATGTTGTGCCAGGGGTTGGAGCTTTTGTGGGGACCAAAATGATACATTTAGGTATTTGCTATAGTCTTTGGTTTACTTTACTTTACAGTATAGATAATTTGTGACATTAACAGCTTTAATATGAGGGCTAGTTAACAAGTACCATCGCCACTAAATATGTGGTTGGCTAGCACTGGTGTTGGAAAGCAAATTGGCTGCCTTGAATTTAAGCGACTATGGACGGCACACACCAGGGGACACGTTAAGTCAATAAGTAGTTAAGCACCGTGTCATTAACAGTGATTAACGTTAATAAGCTAGCCAGCTAACTAACCGTGCCATTTTCTTATTACCCTCGCCTTGGGTCTTCAGATCTGTGTCCTTCAGACAACTCATCCTTCTACTCTTGGTGGGGTAGCTCTATAGCCATGTCCTCACAGCAACCCACCAGCTCAGCCTCCAACAGTCCTACCAGTACCCTTGGCTCCCCTTTCTCAGTCATCAGCCCCTCACTTGGTTCTCCTGGTGTGGGCTTTGGACCAATTAGCAGTAATCAGGCAAGTCAAGTCGGCCTCTTAAATATGCAATGTATCTTGTAGGCTACGTGGCTAAAAGGAGCCATAACAATTATTCTCCACTAACAAACACAGTTGTTTTTTTCCCCCCTCCTCTGCTTGTTGTACAGATCAACTCTTCAATGTCGGGGATGCACTCTATCAGCAGCTCAGATGATGTTAAGCCACCGTTTGGCTTGAGGCCCATGTCTGCACACAGCCCTGGGATAATGCTCTCCCAGAAACGCCTTTGTGCCATCTGTGGAGACCGCTCCTCTGGTGAGTGCACTAAGGCCAGGGTTAGTAGAGGTGAAATGCTGGGTGAGGACTTACTTCAAATCCGTGGTAATTTCAGCAAGGGGTAATCCCTTATTGTCTGCTGTGTTCTGCTGTCTAGTCCCATCAGTTAAATCACCGATGTTCAGTGTAGCATTTGGAAATGCTGCATGGAAACATGGTATATGAACACTTGTAGCATAAAACGGTTCTCTACACTTCATGACCATGAAACAATTCCACAACAAAAAGGTCCTGCTTGATTCTCAGTGTGGGGCTAGATTTCCCCCCTCGTCACTTCTCCTTCCTCCTCCTCCTTCCCTCTGATGCAGGCAAGCACTACGGAGTGTACAGCTGTGAGGGTTGCAAAGGCTTCTTCAAACGCACTGTGCGCAAAGACTTGAGCTACACCTGCAGGGACAACAAAGAGTGTCTGGTGGACAAGCGCCAGCGCAACCGCTGCCAGTACTGCCGTTACCAGAAGTGCCTGGCCATGGGCATGAAGAGGGAAGGTATGGAAGGCGGGTGAAGGTCGGGTCGCCGCCTTGCTCTTTGGAGGCACTTGGAAGAGTGTTTTGAGAGGCGCCCTTTAAATAGGGACAACATTTGTATCGAGCCTTTTCCTAGGAGGAGGGAGAGACGTCACGCGTCACCCAATACAAGAAATCTCAAACTCACAATTTAACTGACAATTCTTTCGTTTAAAGCCCTAAAACTTCCAAGATTCAGTTACCAATAATTACATGTATTTGATTGACGTGAAATGTAATAAGAATATCTAGAATATTTGACTCGTTGGCAGAATTGAACTTTGTAGAATATTACCCAGTTAAGTATTTGACCAAAATCGATTCTAGACGTGTGTGTTAATTGTGGGGGTGGGTATGTAAGAGAAACGAGGGGGAGAGACCTGAGAATTGGGGTAGGTTTAAATAAACTAACCCCTCTCTCCCTCTTTTCCTTTTGTTTTCCCCTATTCTTTCTCTCCCTCCTTCTATAGTGGTCCAAGATGAACGTCAGAAATGTAAGAATAAAAATTGGAAGACTGTAAGGTTGATGATGAATATGACTGGATGTGTTATTTTTTTCAAGAGATTGGGTTTGAAATTGTGTTAATAATAATGAGACAATGGTGTTTTCATCTCCGTGTAGGTAGTTGACACGTTAGGCTATCATGATACTCATGGTACAGTGTTGTGAAAATTGAGAAAGAAAAAAAAAATAGTTTAACGTTTCAGACACATCTGCTTTATATTCATTTAGAACGGGAAATGAATAGTTACATTAACCTGTCGGACCTTCTTCTGATCTAGAACCGTAAGCTCAGTGTGCACACTAGTGTTTCCTTCTTTTTTTTCTCGATCTCTTTCTCTCTGGAACCCTGTGTGTTTCTCCCTCATGTTGTCCCCCCCCCGTATTAAACCCCCTTCCTTCTCCCCCTCCCCTCCCCTCCTCCCCCCTCCCTCTCCGTGTTGGCGGGAGCAGCCGTGCAGGAGGAGCGCCAGAGGAACCGGGAGCGCGAGGGGGAGCTGGAGTGCAGCAGCGCCGTGAACGAGGAGATGCCCGTGGAGAAGATCCTGGAGGCGGAGACGGCCGTGGAGCAGAGGACCGAGCTGCACTCCGACGGAGGCTCGGCCGTGAACTCTGTGAGTCGGGGGGGAAGAAAGACACACCCCAGGATAGGGCCAGATGTTGGGGAGATTGTGAGTTGTCACGTTGGTATGCAGATTCAATGTGGTGTCATCCGTTCAAATGATTTGCTTGCCACTCATCTACTACTACGCTGCCAAAACTGTACATATCGGTGTGAAAATCTTTCTTTTAGATTTGAAATCTAGTTGGGACTTGTTTCTAGTATACATAGCTTATCTACTGACTTAATTTAAGTAAGCAAGAAAATAAAATACAATTCTTATCAAGTAAAACTTTCTTACTGCACTGGCAGCCAAATGTACTTATTTTAACCCTCGTGCTGCCTTCGGGTCACATGACCCAAAGGTTCATAACGAACCATCGTTGTGTTTACCCAATTTTACCCAATACAAAAACAAATTAAAATAATTTTCTTTTAACCTTTGCAATGTGGGGGGTCTGAGACAGCCCAACGGTTAAAAGAAAATGCTTCACTTTGTCTTTGTATGCGGTAAATCTGTCGCAATACGACGGTGGGTCACAATGACTGATGGGTCAGAATGACCCGAAGATAACACAAGGGTTAAGCATATTAAGCAAGGTCATAACTACGATTTTCACACCTAAATTTGGTAGGGAATTTTTGCAGTGTACAAGCACATTATTATTTTAGAGAATGGAACGTTTTGTTCAGAGGTCAACATGGCTTTCGGGAGTTCTTTCTTCACAAGCTTGGCCGTCTCGTTCCAGCCCCATGATGCCGTCACCAACATCTGCCAGACGGCAGACAAGCAGCTGTTTGCCTTGGTGGAGTGGGCCAAGAGGATCCCTCACTTCTCCGAGTTACCCCTGGACGACCAGGTCATCCTCCTGCGTGCAGGTAGCAGCCTAGAACACGCGTCTCGTATGTCATAACCACAGTCCCAATTCATTCACTGTAATTCAAATAACGTCGCAAACATCCCTCGCTGCCGCCGTTCTCCCCGGTCATCTTCCAAGGAGTGCTCGATCCGAAGCTGTATTTATTCACTGTATCAATTTCATCTCGGGTCAATCAGGTTGGAATGAGCTCCTGATCGCTTCCTTCTCCCACCGCTCCATCGCGTTAAAGGACGGGGTCCTGCTGGCCTCCGAGCTGCACAGGGACAACGCGCACAGCGCAGGGGTGGCGGCCATCTTTGACAGGTAGCCACAGCACGTTCCGGCAGCGTTTCAGGTGCACCTCATCGGCCTGTATCGTAGTGTCACGGCGGCGTACTAACCTACTTCCTTGTGCACCCAGGGAGAGTGTCCAGAGTGCCGAGGTGGGAGCCATATTTGACAGGTAAAAAAAACAAAAAAACGACGATCTCTGGAGAATTCCTCAGCTTGTTTTTTTGCCAGGAAGAGGAAATAAACCGTTATTGGACAAGAAGCGTTGTAAACGTTGTCTCATCTCTTCCTTCCTGGTCGTGTCATTGCTTGTGCAGGGTGCTCACAGAGCTGGTCAGCAAAATGAGAGACATGGAAATGGACAAGACGGAGCTCGGCTGCCTCCGAGCCATCGTCCTCTTCAACCCAGGTACGGACGCTCGCGCTCAGGGGGCCGCTCGCGCTCTGCCGGGGCTCCACACCTAAGCCTTGCACTGGGGTGGGTGGTGGTGGTGGTGGAGGAGGAGGGAGGGTGGAGACCCAGTCTCATGGATGTGGCTGTGTATCGTCCCCCAGATGCTAAAGGCCTGTCCAACACCGGTGAAGTGGAGCTCCTGAGAGAGAAGGTGTACGCATCACTGGAGGCCTACTGCAAACAGAAATACCCTGAGCAACAGGGAAGGTGAGTTCCAGAGAGATTGGCTCATTTTACCCTCATGGGTTGAATTTCTGAATTTCACACATTTCTGAATAGAAACTGCCGCTTTCTCTTGTTTTCAGAATATGATTTGTTTGCAGTAGTGAGAGAGCTTTATTACTGCATCGTGTAACTTATTTATGCGTGACAAAATAATTTAAAAGTGGTTTCTTCCTCCACGTCAACAGATTTGCTAAGCTTCTCCTCAGACTGCCTGCCCTGCGTTCTATTGGCTTGAAGTGCTTAGAGCATCTCTTCTTCTTCAAGCTCATTGGTGACACCCCTATCGACACTTTCCTCATGGAAATGCTTGAAGCTCCTCACCAGCTGTCCTAGAGTGGGAGGAGCCTTGTGGCCGGGTTTAGATAGCTTGGGTCTGGGAATTTGCTGGAGTGGGACTGCACTTTTAGTTCTTTGAATATTCAGCAATTTGTCTCACTGCTGTCTGGGTTATGCTATTTAGTGCACCACAGATTTGCTCTTTAGACCATTCCCAAGACATGCCATGATATACAGGCTGGTGCTATATATTAATATAACTTCATGAGTAACTGACAAAAAAAAAAGTATTTTTAAAAATGGGAACCTTTAGTTCCCTTACTGGCTTACTGAAGCAAAAATTTGGGTATACATTTTATATAACTATGTTTATGCTTTTTAGACACCCCAAATGATAAGCTTCAATTATGTTTATGTCTCCATGAACAACCATAACCTTAAAAAAAAAAGAAAAGTACAAAAAAAGTCAAGGTAAGCTGGGTCATGGGTATGCAATGTAATTTTTATTTTTACTCCTTTGTAATTCGAACCAGATCTTTTGGAAAAAAAAGAACATTTGTCTTTCTTGGGAAAGTATATTACTGTACCAAGCTTTCACTGTGTACTGTGTGTCTGACTATAGCTCCTAGTGTTTAAGTATCCCTCTCCGATGATTTGAAAGAAACAAATTAACCGTAAACATGGGGATATGAAACAAATGATCACAACCGACGGAGGACAGACTTGTGTTGAGTGTGGACTAGCTTTATTTGTCTAGTAATATGCTATTAGCGTTGTTTATCTCTGCTGTTTTGTAATAATCTAATCACCTTGCAGTTAATGATTAGACTGCATTGCACACTTGCTATGTACTATTTCTAAACCACACTATCATCAAATGTCTGGCCACCAAATGCAAAAGTGTTTGTACTTAGGTGCTACCACAGACAGTTTGCCATTTATTCGGTGCAGCCGTTCACCAAACTGCAAACATAGGAAATTATGCAAGAAACGAACCCCTTGGGGAAAAATGTATATTGCGTAAGCTCTCTCTGCCTGTTAACTGTTCCGTTCAGGGGTTTTACAAAGTAAATCATTGTCTGTTGGAAAGGGAATACTCCAATGTGTAATTTATCTAAACAATTGTAAGGTACTGTGCAAATATAATTGTTCAGGGAAAATACTATATATTGATAGATTTGACTTATGAGATCAGGAGGCAGACAAATTATGTAATAATCAATGTGCCCTTGCTTTTAGTCTCAACTTGTATAGAGCAGAACATGTCTTAGGTTGCACTGGGTTCCCTAAGTCTTTCAGCTGAATCTCTCAAATCTTTTTCCCTTTTTTTTTTCTTCATTTCTTTGGAGCTTTCGTTATTAGTCGTATTTCTTGTGTATTTCTTTTCTAGATGTCTTGTTCATCATACGCTGTCTCTGCTTAGTTTATTAAACACAAACCATAATCACATTTACCGATCCATGACACCTGTGGGCATAGAAATATTAAAACAAGACCAAATATGAGTTTTGTATGATGATCATGAGTGAACATCTGAACAAGTGTATTGTTATATTTGTCATTAATCTGCATACACTCTGGAGCAGTTAAGATCTGTGTGAGTGACTTGCAGCATGGGTAGTGTGGACTGAAAATAAAAGAGGCTTAACTTTTCTTTGTTTCAATTGTACATTGTGGTGGCGTATGTCTGTTAGTACACAGCACACTAACTGAAGGATCAAACTGTTAAATCGTTAATACTGAGCAGCAAAGCCTTAAAAAAAACAGCACACAGGACTCACTGACAGTGGCAGTTGGTAAGCCCTAAAAACGTGCAAGGTTCCAAATATTCTTCGAGAAACCACACTGAAATATTGCACCTTCACACATTTAATGTCTACGGCCATCCCAAGTTGCAGTTTTTAACGTAACCAGCAGAGGATCTCATTTACTGTACCAAAGAACACAGGTGACATCTTAGCAGTAGCATGTCAACACTCCTCACAACTCTTTGATGAGCCTTTTTTTTAATTTTTATTGCATTTATTTTCATACATACATTTCTGTTGTGGGCATAGATGCAAGAAAAGCTCACAGAGTTTTGATAGTACAGCACTTGTATCCAAGCCCCACAATGACGTGGTATGGCACAGGCAGCAATGGGTAACACGGGCTAATGTTGAAATGAGAAGAAACGGATTGTTGTTGAGTGCAATGGAATCGAAGGCTTCCGAGGCTTCCACAGGAGTGCTAAGGTGGTTAAATGGATCACTGCATCCTACTATGTTTTCAAGTCTGTGCAGAGTAAAAACGTACAACAAAACAAACACGTCTCAGAAATATCAAACCAACCTCCCTCAGATTCTAGTTGAAGTGACATATCTGCAGACATTTTAAACCATGCATGGCTTGGTTTCGCTTAAATTACAATGATAACAATACAAAATAACATTCTTAGAATAATACTGATTTAACTATAATACACTATTCTATACAAAATACCGACAAATTAAAGACAAACAGTCGTGACATTTACATATTTCTTTTTACAGCATTCGTCTACTTTTACTTTACATGTACTCAGCTTTTTTTTGTTGTGCCAATACTCAAAGTACTGTACCATCTGGGAAAGAGGCTAAACAGATATCTCATCTTCTACTTGTTTCCATAAAAGATGCATGCTACAAATGGTGTATAAGGTGCAGAAAAGGTTTCATCCAAAGTTGCCAGAAAGTACTCACAAGATAGACATAAGCGTGGCAAATATTTTGCGGCTGGTTGTGGATAATCACTCAAGGTGCTGCACACATAGCACTTTGATCATTTTTTTTAATCTCTCAACAATGGCTATGCTTCCATCACAGTGGGCATTTGTGACTGTAGAACAATCTCACAACTTTTCAAACAATTGCTAATGACCATTACAAAAACAAGTCTGACTAGATCCAAGAACCTCAATAGATAGTCAGCAGTGTGGGAAAGTTCAGATAATTCTACATTAAGGCAGATGGATTTAGCTATTTGCCCTAATAAAATAAAAATAAATCATGTTTATATTGAATTATTTACTGGTACCACAAACTACATGGAAGTAGAAGACATGTAATTGCCATGGAACATAGTTGATCTGATTTCTGGATGTTAAAGAGAATGAAAAAAAAAGACAGCTGTTGAATGGTCAATGGTTCCAAGTCCTTGGTCTAAGTGATAATGCTACCCCAAGCTCTGTTTGCTGTATGTCTTTAGTTTCACACAGTGACATTCTCTAGATTATGTCCCTGAACATGGCTTAATAAATAGACATCTCTAAAAGGCACTCATTCATTTGCAGCTCATCATTTCTATAAAACAACACACAAATATTTGTTGAACTTTTTTTTCTTGAATATTAAAGGTCACTCATTTTTTTCACGTGATGAGTGGTCAAATTTCTACCAAGCCACTCTCTCAATTCTAACACCTCAGTCACATTATAAGTGTGGTCAACTATGGACTAATGACCTGCATCAGTGGTGATCACCTGCCTGGTGTCTTACATGCAGCATGTGTTTATTCTGTAGGTTTGCTCAAGCTAGATATTCAGTATGCATTACATGTGTAAGCTTGGGCCCAGCACTATCCAACCACTCTGCTCCCATGTCAACTTGCAGCTCACTCAAAAGCCAATCACTGTATTATCCATTCCATAAAATCCTTTTATCCACTGTTTCAATTCCGCGTAGCGTAAAGCGTGTTCCACATTCCTCTCCCACACACCATGCCATGTTCCACAAATTCCAGTTCATCCCTCCTCCAACACAAATTCCAACTCACTGTAACCGAGCTCAATCTATGGAAGATGGAATCTTGATACTGCCTTAAGAAGTTTTATTTTATGACAAACTGTGCTACTGCTTGGTTGCTGGTTATACAGGATGGTTTGTTTACATGTTTAGTGGATGTCGGAGTGGTGTGACAGTGTCAAGGATTAATCACTCCCTCTCTAAAAATCAAACTTCTACATCCAGTGCAAATATTCCTCATCTGATCACCTTCTTCAGCATAAAAGTACTTTTAGACAAAACTACTACAGTAGTACAATGAAGCAGAATAACTGTTGTGTGCACAGAGACAAATATATCAAAAGAGAAAGAAAATACAACCACAATTTTCTTTTTGTTATCGCTAAAACCACACGGGTGACAACCCAAGCTCTGCACAATCTCAGACGTTTCTCGTCGAGGGTTGGCGTAGCTACGGAGTTCTACGCTGCGATAAGCCCTTGTGGCTCAGGCTGAAGGCCACAGTTATTCAAGCACTCACTTAGCCAAGTAACATTGGGGCTCCAGAGCTCTCTGTTGACAGGAATACCTCTCAGCCATGGTCACAAACCCACTGGGATTAAGACTTGCTTTTTACATTTGAAGTCGGAGACGTTTCTCCAACATGTCCCCAACACCCATGTTCAAATTTACACTTGACCCTGATAGGACCAGCGTGTTGAATCAGCACTCAAGTAAAACCTCATAGTTTAGTGGTTTGAATGTTTCCCTCAGGACCTGAGAAAGTGGAGGGTAGGAGAGTCCGCCATTGCCCTCACAGAACCACTTTGCTGACCAGAAACAAAATGTGTGGCCTCCATGTCTCTGGATACAATTAGTATCGCTGGACACTTTTCTTTTCAGCATGTCTCTGTCCAACTTTATCAAGAGACACACACTGGTGTCTAAACATAAAGGTGAGATCCACACATCCAGGCCGTGCCAGGGTTGGTGCCAGGGTTGGTGCCAGGGTTGGTGCCAGGGTTGGTGCCAGCCTTGTTGCAGTTGGGTGGCTGGCTGGCTGGCCGGCCGGCGAGATGAGGGAGGGGCAGTGGGATTCTCAGATGTGTGTGTGTGTGTCCTGCTTGATCCAGCTCCTTGTCACACCTGCATCTCTGAGCCACTGGCCAGCCCCAGAGCATGGGCCTCCTCTGGAGTCAAGCCGTTCTTCAGTGTCCTTCTCACTGTGTGTCCAGAGAAGGGGTGAGGGGAGAGAGAGGGATTAGTCTGGACATTACTGTTAATTGCGTTTTCTTTCGTCGCATAACGTGATACAACGTTACATGATAAATCCCAGTTAAATCCTATCCCAAGTAAAACACTTTTGTCATTGGACGAAAGATTCAGGAAGGACCAGCTCACATGACTTGCGATTGGCCCGGGACCTCTTCCTCTCGCGAGGCTGCGTGCGCTGGCTTGGCCCCTGCGTGGCGGAACGGACAATGCGCTCCATGATCTCGTCCGCCGTGTCCGCCTCCGTACCGTTCACTGGGTCGTCGGTCGCCGAGGACCACGGGGCGATGCGACCTGGCGGAACCAAACCAGACAGACACACTGACACCCACCCTAGACTGTTGTTGATGTTTTTTTCCAGCGTAAAACCTTGGAGCTGTCGCATATTGACCAATCAGAACTCTATGTAGACTATGAGTGACACTTTAGCGTTAGGAATATACTTTTAATGTCAGTAGTATCTATTAGAACATCCAGACAGAGATTAAAGGGCGGAATCCACCGGCAATGTTTCGAGGTAAAAATTGCCTGGCAAAATCTCGCCCCTCGTTCATTTTCTATGGAAGTCATGTGACAGCCCCCACGTGGCAGTATGGGATAGCTGGCGACACAAGGTGTTTGTCCCTCTGTTTAGGGCATTTGTGGACAAGGGTCAGTATGGGCCAGTCAAACCAAAGTAGCTAGCATAACACGGCTAGCACGACAAGGAAGTCTGTGCTAGGTACCCCTCAAACTCAACACCCACTAGTCACACACTAGCCAGTAAAACCAAACATAGGGGAATTCAAGCGGGGGAAAAAACTGCACCCGAGTGCTTCTGGCGTTGTCCCGGGTGTCGTGTGTGGAGGATGACAACACTGACCTCTGTTGGCCCTGCTGCGCGTGCGCAAGCCCGGCACGGTGGACGACCCACTGTCGCCGCCCTGCGAGCTGCTCTTCAGGACCGCCTTCATGTTCTCGTGCTCCGCGGCGTCCTCGGCGTACTGCAGGCCCTGGGGCGGGCTCTCGCGGCCCTCCGGAGACGTGCCGCCAAACTTTCCGTTCTGTGGAGAGACAGAGGCACAGAGACTTTGTTGGAGCGCTGGCTGTTAAGATTAATCACCATGCTCTGGTATCAACCGCATTCGGAAAACAATTGTCGGAAGCTGTTATACAAATATATATACATATATATATACATATAACTCAAATATATTCGGAGCATATATGTATGTATATATATATATACATACATATACATACATATATGCTCCATGTACACAGAGACAATACAGCCTGTAGTCTAATGTGATGACCTTCCTATGAACCCTGACCCCAAACAATGAAAAGCCACAGCCATCTGTATTGCAACAGTTGTGTTGACAGGGCAGGTCATCTTGTATTGATCGAGAGCAGAGAGCGGTAATTCGATCCTGGTCTCGGTCAGAATCACTACTCTGGATTTGACTGGGTGGACGTGCTTATCTGCAGACTCTGACCCACTTGGGGCTGCTTTGAATTTGGGGGGCCGCTTTCTCGTCTCTAGATGTGCCCCTTTCTACACACACACACACACACACAAACACACAGGCACACAGACACACATGCATACACACACACCCGGCATGGTAATGCTAATCTCATGTTACGAGTTAGTTGCATTCCAGTAGCACCCAAAGACAACAAACAACGTGGCTTTGACGCGTAGGTAGCTGTACTCTATAATCACAGCAAATCACGATGTCCAACCAGAGCCGGCCAGATTAAACAAAGTCCAGCTAACAGAGCATGCACCTGATGACGTTCTTCCTCTAGCACTCCTACCTCACCATCCTCTTCATCCTCACTCTTCAGAGGAAAATGGGGGGGACGACGACACACACAACGGAAAAGAAAAAGTTGTTATGGCGATCTGGAACTCACAAGCGTTGTCCTCCATAAGGACCCACAATCAGACCTGTGACCCTGACCGCTCATCTCCGCTTCCTCCTCGTTAAGAGGAGAGACGGCGCAGTGTGGGCCTTGTTATTGCTCCACAAGGGACATGCAAAGGTTTGAATTTTCACACAGTGATTGAATTAGGGTCCCCTTAAACTGGGGCAGGGCCCCGCCAAGGCAAACACACTGGGGAGAGAGAGAGAGAGAGAGAGAGAGAGAGAGAGAGAGAGAGAGAGAGAGGGAGAGGGATAGGAAAGAGGGATAGAGAGGGAGGGAGAGGGAGAAAGAGAGAGGGAGAGAGCTAGAGGGAGAGAGAGATAGACATGGAGAGAGACCGAGGGAGAGAGAGCAGGGCTCTGCGGGATAAAGGGTTTTAGACTACTCAGGGGGGAGGTGTCTGACTTGACCTCAGTCTACAGCTGCTATAGAACAGGATACGCTGAAAACAGCCCACAGGTTATTGTTACAGTAACCAACTATATGTTTGGACCCTGAAGAACAATGCTGATGTCATTACAGAAGAACGTGCTGTCTGGAGTAGCCACATTCCAGGGGATTGAACCAGGTCGAGGGGTTTTTGATTCGAGTTCAAGAATATCAACCACGATGGAGAGACTACAACGGGATGACGCCCCAGAGAGAGAGGGTCAAAGGTTGATGTCTTCAGAGCTTCTAACCCGGGGAGCATTGTGCTGGATGGAGCGCTTACGTCAGTGATCATCTTCCCCCTGGTCTTGTTCCTCTCGCGGTGGTTGGCCCTCTTCTGCTTCTGCTGGAGGACCCGTTCGCGAGTGGTCCGGTACTCCAGGGCAAACTCGCTGAGGATCTTACTGAAGCGATGGACGCTCACATCCCGCACGCCGTAGGCCGGCTGTCCTAGGAACAACAGGAAGGCGTGGAACCTGGAGACAGAGAGATGGTCAGGTCTAGATTATACCCTCACCAAGCACAGCCAGATGTCATGTGATGCAGAGTGAAATATTTATTTTAGCAGATGCTTTTTATTCAAAACAGTGTTCATAAGGTGGGGGATTTGAACCTGTGACCTCTTAACCTGCAGTCAAATGCTCTAGCACTGAGCTAGACCCTCCCCCACCAAGATTCATAGTACAGATAGACTGGTGCTTTGGTTTTGCATAATTCAGATTATCCAAGTTTATAACATGCTTGAAATATGTTTACAACTTCAGCAACATTGCTCTGTGAGACTGGGTCTAACCTGTTGACTATCCTCCGATGCACGATCTTTAGGATGATGATTCTCTCTGCGCAGTCCTTCAGGAAGTCCGACATTTTCTGTTTCAGTGCCGGTTTCATCTCGTGCTTGGCGATGACCTTGAGGTGGTCCCAGGATGCTTTGCACCTTCGCTCCATCTGGCTCAGATTCTCCTGTAGCTGGTCAAAGTCCACCTAGCGGGGAACAACACAGATGGTACTACTTGCAACCCCTGCTGTTCATATTTGTGTTTACCAAAGCTGCCAAAGTGACCATGATTCATGCTTCATTGGACAGTTTTTAAGTGAACTGTGACAACAAAAGGCAGGGAAGAGAGAGAGAAAAGAGAGAGAGAATGGAAGGCACACAGCAAAGGGCCAAGGTGAACCAAAGCAACTTTGTACCCAGGTAACTGCGGTAACCCCTCAACCTATATGACACGTACACTTATCCGGGGAGCTACTGGACTGCCCTGCCGATGGCATATTTTAAGAAGCCTAGCATCTAGATTGCGTCCGTTAACCCGTGCCAGACACTAGCTAGGTTGGCGTCATTGAATTTGTGTTGGATACGTGCTGCTGAAGTCTAACCTTAGCTGAACGAGTGACGGCTCCTATCTCAGAGTAGAGGTCGGAGCTGTCTGGAAACTTCTCAACCACGATGGAGCACGCGTGGTGCAGCAGGGACTGCTTGTGGACCGTGTCCTTCACCTCCGGAACCTTCTCCAGGTAACTCAGCTCAAAGCCCTTAGCCTGGATACAAACACACACACACGCACACACCATAATGATACAATTTCTTGGCAGAAGTTCAGAGACTTTAAAATGAGGTCCAAATTGCAGTCAATTTCCGTTTTGGCCAGGTCACAGATTTGTACCACAACAAGATTCCATGGTATTATTATGTTGGATAGCAGGATCTCTTACAAAGAAAAAGGGCTTCAATAGAGTGGTTTAACAGTGATCCAGATTCATTAGGCCATGATTATCAGAAACCACAATCAACTGCAGACCTGCCAATTTTTCACAGAGCTAAAAAAAGAGAACAGCATGTCCAGAAAGACATAATCCTTAACCGGATTTGCTTTGTTCTTTTGCCTGTTTTAAATGGTTTACCGTAAAATATAAACACAGACATTATTTTCATGACACACTTGTTTGATGCATCATGTTTCCCACTTGCATGTTTAGCTCTCATATCCCCAAGGATAAGTTCTCTTGTTCTATCTCCCTATCTTCACTCTCTCTCTCTCTCTCTCTCTCTCTCTCTCTCTCTCTCTCTCTCTCTCTCTCTCTCTCTCTCTCTCTCTCTCTCTCTCTCTCTCTCTCTCTCACTGTTTTTCTCTCACACGCACAAACATAGAAACACAGACACACACATATACATCTCTCTCTCTCTCTCTCTCTCTCTCTCTCTCTCTCTCTCTCTCTCTCTCTCTCTCTCTCTCTCTCTCTCTCTCTCTCTCTCCTCAGTCAGACAGCAAGGCAGCACACAGCACATTCCTCAACACACAGAGAGACCACTGTTTCACTTGCCAACTAAATATGGCGGGTGCTTAGCGGGGGGTGGGGGTGCGGGGGCAAACGGAAAGGGAGGAAGGGATGGCCATCTCTCCTCGCCCCGGGCCAGCCCACCGGATGGCTACTCACGTTTGTGCCGTTGAGGAAGTTGCCTATGGCCAGGAGCGTGGACAGGATGTAGCGTAGGGTCTTGTTCTTTTCTAATTGGTCCATCCCTTCCTTCAGGTCTTGCAGGGGCTCGGCCACTTCCTGAAAGAGCGTGACATCCAATCAAGTCAGGCCCCTTAGGCACCCAGGAAGTAGAGGACCCGTTTGAGGATAGAATACATAGAATAACAAGACGCAACAGAAGAAGGAACGTGAAGATATGTCTGCATCAGGTGCAGCCAAGACTCCACCAAGGCCGTGTGAGCCATGACAGGGCTCCGGCCCTCCCTCGAAGGAGAGCGATCCACATCCAGACCCAAAACAAACAAAAGGAGATGAGCTGACCTTCTCCATGACCTCGTAGTCCATCTTGAAGGCCCAGAGCTGCAAGCGGGCGGACAGCTCGGTGATGGAGGAGAGGGTGAGGAGGAACTGCTCGGCTGAGCCCAGGGGCACGTCGGGGCTGACCAGCTGGGCCTCCTGGATCTTCTGCTTCTCCTCCTCCGTCGGGATCATTGTCAGGATTTTCTAGGAAGAGGATGGGAGGTGGGAGAGAGGGACGGAGATGGGAGACAGTCAATGGGGAGGCAAACAAGTATCGAGTGTATTTACACTGGGATACAGTATGTCATAGACCCGATAGAAACAGTGTCAGAGGTGATTCATCGAAATGGTAAACACAAATTGTTTCCAGTTTTAGGTTTCGTTTTTTCTCTCTCCACGATTCATTCACAACCTTGCGTGACATGTGAACCTCGCTGGGATTGTCTGTGAGAAAACCCTTCCAGACACAGGAGGAAGAGCGCTACGTAAACTCCTCTCTGGTAAAAATGTTTCCATGGTAGAGGATTGAAAAATACAGATTACGTAAGGCCAACGGGATGCAACATTAATCATTATTTGCAGATCCGAAGTCCACCAAAGGTCTATATTATGGTTTGAAAACTACCTTAAAATATGCATGTGTTGCTAACCTTTAATCGTCCTGGTGATTAATTACATGAGGGCAGCCAAACAAACAGCCATCCAGCTGGGAGACCAGAGGACAAGACCACACTGTGGCCAATCCACACTAATTGAAAGCTTTTTTTTGGTGAAAAATCAAATGCGGAAATGCACAAGGCACGTGTTTTCGGTAGACTGGGTCAACTAGTCCTCAGTGAAACCAGGCTTATTTTGGATACGTTTGAGATGAATGTCTTTTGGTTTGCCAAGTCAGCTATGTATCTCTAGCACGAAGCAGCTAGGAAGGCAGCCATTCCATTTCCTCAAAGAACATTCTGGTTTAAATCTGCATATTATTCGACATGACAGATTAACTGTGGAGAGAACGGTGAAAACTAATTTGCCGGGGACAGATACATCTGTTTGGCTCACACACAAAACCATTACCTTCCAGAAGCTCTGGATGTTAACACTATAACCATCCGTGAACACTGTACGGCCATACTGTTGCAGCTTACCTCAATGCCTTCCTTGTTTAACGCGTACTCATCAAAATTAAGAATGGCCGTCTTGATGGTGCGGGGTGGGGGTAAAACAGTCAGACCGATGTTGATGGCATTGCTCCGTTTGGAATCCAGGACTATGATCTCTTGTCGTTTCCCATCGACGGCTGCTTTCTGAGAGGGTCGAAAAGGTTCCAAAAATAAATAACTTTTTAGACTTGACCTGCAAAGTTCATCTTTATTTTTAAGAATCTACCTTGTACTGTAGGTGACCTGTTAAGAGTCAGGCACAGCCATATCATCTGGCTGATACTGTCTGTGAACTTTTACAATGAGAGACTTGATCTATATGTGGGGTAGGCTCATCTGCTCTCGAGGGGTTCTCCTGGCTGGGTCTCTCTGTGACAGAGTGTGCTTTATAAAAGACAGGCTGCACCTTTGATGGGGTTTAAAAGGTATTAAGGAGTCAGTCCATGGCACTCCATCATGCTGTCTCCCTCCGAGATGCGATGGAGTTGACCCATATTCCGAAAACAATCTGTTTCAAATAGACCTGCGTTCTTCTGCAGGTTGAGGCAGGAGACAACCTCTGGTGACAGCAGATGTCACGATGCCCACCAAATGTTTGTCTGATGGAGCCTGCCTGAAGCCTGCACATGCATCGCTGGCTAAACAGGCACACATGTGTACCCAAAATAGAAAACGCAGCAGGAAATACTGAATTATGAACAGGAAAAAAAGAAAACAACTCCACCGCCAGCTTTGACTGTTACAGAACACACCTGAGGGTCAACTTAGCTTTTTCTGCTAAAGATGTGGTACATTTTCGATTGCTATTCTTGGAAATGCTGCCCAAGCAAATAGTGTACGGTGTGTTCCCCTAGTTTTTGACTGCTCTGTCTCTTTGTCTGTGTGGTTACTTTTGTGGTGTCTCACTCACACACTCCCTGTAGTTCTGATTTTGGATAGCCACTGTCTGTTAGTATATATCTAATTTGTAACTCCTTACAATTCCCCATGTTTCGCCTCTCGTTTTTGTCACGGCTTAGAGTCAGTTGTGACAGTAAATACGACATGAAGAAAACATGTTGTAAAGTAATCTCTACCTTGGTGACAGGCAGCTCCTTGGACTTGGACTCAAAGAGATTCTCCAGTTTTGACGTGTCCAGTTTGACGGGCTCCAGTTTGGACCACAGAGATTCTTTGCAGCATTTATGGTTCCTGTACTGCCAGTCCATGGGCCGAACCTCGTTCCAGAACAATCTAATGGTCTTCTTCTTCTTCTGGAAGAGAGGGGGCTCCCCTCTTCCGAGCTGGGGGGAGTTAAGCGGGGGCTGGGGTGGAGGGGCTGGAGCCATGAAGGGTGGGGGAGGGATGGGGGCCATCTTCATGCCCAGGATAGGAGGGGGTGGGGGGCACCCGAACAGCGGTGGGGCCGGGGGCAGAGCAGCATTGCAGGGCGGAGGCGGCGGGGGGGCCATGAGGTCGCTGGAGCCCATGACACTGTCCACGTCCAGGATGTCCAGGTCATCCTCGTCGGCCAGGTCGGTGAAGTCCAGCTCTTTGATCCGCAGCTCCCTGGGGTTGGCCATGAGCTGGTCCCAGATGTAGTCCGACTCCTTCTTAGGGGGCAGGGGGGAGGAGGGGGCCGGTGGGGGCGCTTTGTCGGGCTGCAGTACCTGCTGCTGCCTCTCTGACGCCTCCAGGTCGTGTGGAGACCCCAGACCCTTGACCAGGTCGCCGAACTTCTCGGCCACGGCTCGGACGCTGCCCTGGTTGTCCAGGTGCTGGACGTCCATCTTCTTCATGTTCTCGTCCCGCGCCTGCCGGTTGGCCTCCAGCGTGGAGATCCTGCTGGCCAGGCTGGCCACGGACGAGTCCTGGTCCTCCTCATTCTTCTCCGTCTCCGTCTCGCCGGCCTTCTCCTCGTCCTCACTGGGCGTCTTGCTGGCGGCGTACAACATGTCCAGCATGAAGCGCTTGCTGTTGAGGATCTTGCTGCATTCGTCGTTCTTGTCTGCCTCCTTGATGCTCTGCTTCCATTGGCCTGCAGCCAGGGAGACACAGAGGGAGTGGGAAGGAGTAGCAACGCAGCAATAGACATTTAACATCCAAACAAAGCAGAACTTGCGCGTTCTGACTGCAGGTGGGTGCATCAAGACGTGAGTGGGGTGGATTAGGGGGTCGAAAATGAGACGGCGCTTTTATGGCCGGGTTCTCCTACCTGCTTCGTTGTCGTTGTTGAGTTTCTCCTCGCGCTCCTCGCGCTCCAGCGTGCTGCTGGCCGAGGAGATGCTGGAGGCGGAGCAGTTGTCCTTCTCGTTCACTTCCTCATTCTGCCTCTCCTTCTCACTCAGCGAGACGCTGTCCTCCACCTCTCGCCCCAGCGCCGGCTCCCTCTCCTCCTCCTCCAACTCCACCTCGACTCCCTCTGGCTCCACTTCCACCTCCTCTTCTCCCCCTTCCTCTACCTGTTCCTCCACCTCCACCTCATCCTCTGGCTCTTTCTTTACCTCCGCCCTTTCTCCTCCCTCCTCTCTTGCTCCCTCCTTCGCGCCTACGTCTGTCTGTTGCTCTGTCTCTACCTCTACACCCCTGCCCTGTTCTGCCTCAGCCTCAGCCACGTCCTCACTCTCTGCCTCCGCCTCTGCCTCCGCCTCTGCCTCTGTCTCGGTTGGCGCCTGTGTCTCGTCTGGTGCCTCCGAGGGAGGTTCTGGGGGAGGGTCTGGTACTGTTAACTCTGGCGCTGGACTTCTGGTTCGGGTCACGGTGTCAAGGCTTGGCTCTAAGTCTCTTTCGGTTCCTGGAACAGAGAGCAAGACACAACAAAAGTGTTACATTAGGGATTTCGATTGTATGCCTTAATATTGTCAGACAGAGCTTGAGAAGTGATCTTGTTTAGAATCTAAATACTGCGAAATTGCTTCCTGACACTATTCATTGGCATGGTAAATTGTCACAAATCAGCATTTTTCAGTTCACGCTCAGTTCACTTTCCGCTCCTAAAGCATGTGTACTATCAAACTAATCAACTGTCACATTGATGTACTCCTGCAACACATTATAATGTTCTGTACTGTGATGGGAACTACTTTAAACAAAGATATTCACCCATTCATTAAGCCAAATACTTTTTGGCCAGTATTTTATTTAATAAATCTATATATATTTATATATACATATTTTTCTTTATGTATTTTTATGCCTACTGCGTGGTTATCGCCTTACATTGTCTTAATAATCTCATTGCCCAGAGTTACTTGTTTCATTGTGCATACGACAAACGGATCTCACACTTTTACTTGAATGGAGGATCTGAGTTCGATAATAAAATAAAATCCTCCTATTTTGTGGAAGTCGCCGGCACAATGAAATGTTTCTACATGTCTGAGCCTGTGGGAAACTGAAGGTCTATGGTTAGTGGTGCTGTCCAGTCCAGTCCACCACACCTTCTCTCTTCCTGCAGGATGTCAACGGAGCCTCATAATGGGAGTCTGCCGCCCTTTGGTTACCACAGGAAAGCCCGCACCACAATCGCATACAAATCACCGGGTTTCGGCTTCCCTTTCTCCCCTCCACAGCCTCACCCCGACCAGTTTCCTTCAGCTGAGCAATACTGACGCGTCAGCAGACTGACGCGTCTCAACACAGCCTTCTGAGGCACCCAAAAGGCGATCCATCCACCGTACTGTACGCCCATATCCATATCCGCCCTGTCGCCCAGATATTTCCACAGTGATTTTTCAAATCCCATGGATCCCCTTGGACTCGTTCTTTACCGATGAGGCAATTTGTCGGCCTCGAGTCAGTGGATTCTAATTCGCATGTAAATCACCCTCAATGTTCTAATTTCCCACCCCTCATTGTGGATGTCATCTGGGTACTGGCTTCCCTGATGACCAGGGCTACTCTACCAACGCCAGATGCCAACCAGGTGGTCTGCCTTCTCTACTGGGCAGTGAACCGGGAGGGAGGATGAACTGTCGTCTGATGGTGTTACCCTGTGTCTGGGGCGGGCTAGGGGAGGGCTCCTCCTGATTGGCCACGGAGGAGGGCGTGACACAGCGGGAGGGGGCGCGGCTGGCGGGGTTGGAGCTCAGGCACAGCGTGATCTCCGTGCGCCCTCGCGTCGGCGCCCGCGGGCGCTCTCTCTCGAACTCTTCCGACGCTAGCCTCTCGACGTTCTTGTACCTGCGGGCAGGAGGGATACACATCAGCCAGGTGCCATCTTCAGGCATCTCCGTAATGGATGTTACGTCACACATGTGGATTGAAGTCAAATGGGGTTCGAAATATTTCACGAAGAATTTCATTCCCTCCCTGAAACGGTGGCCAAGTGTTTGTGAAGCATCCCTGACAACTCCTTCAGGCTGAGTGTTGGATAGATCTTCACCAGCACATGTCTCTTTTTAATGGCTTTTGCTTATCTTGATTTATGCTGCACACCCCATTCAATCAAGTGGTATGCTACAGGAAATCCACATAGCATAACAGGGGAAAAAATAACAAATGATTCATGCGTTAAATGCTCTCAAGTATAAATATGGTATTTTATGCACACACACACACACGCACGCATGCACGCACACACACTCACACGTACATACACCCACACACAGCCTTCCTTATCTGGCAGACCCGTGCCAAGAAGCAATTACACACCTTGTCCTGTTCCCTTCTTAAAGGTCTTAATGCAGAGCAGGCCTGGAGAGGCCCTGACACCTATAACTCAGCCCGGGGCGGCATCTGCAAGCTACAGACATCTGCTAGCCATTCCCAAAAAGCTGACAACCTAGAGCCTCTCTGAGTCTCTAATCGTGTGGTCATTGTATCTCAATCGTGTATCCGCCGTATCTCTATCGCTGGAGACAGGGTGCTACCTCTCTACGCATGACCCGTGTCGGCTCTCGGAAGCAGACCTACCTCTCTTCTCTGGCGTGCCTCACCTCCTCGCGCTTGTCCACGTAATCCCGACTGTCAGCGTTCAGAGGGGGGGCAAGGGAGACAGAGAGAGAGAGAGAGAGAGAGAGAGAGAGAGAGAGAGAGAGAGAGAGAGAGAGAGAGAGAGAGAGAGAGAGAGAGAGAGAGAGAGAGAGAGAGAGACAGCGAGGGAGAGAGAGATACAGTAGGAGAGAAAAAGAGATTTACATTTACATTCTACGATACTAAAGCTAGGCTATAGTAACGGAGAGGCTACACAGAATAGACTGCGTAAATTTAAAAAGACATAAAACAACCCTGTTCCCAGACCCATCCTCTCCATGAGCTCCAGGGATCTTTATATGGCCAACAGACCAAGCAGAGACCAAGTGTCTGCTGGGCTATAGTGCCTTTCCGATGACCATAATCAGAAGAGACCAGCCTGTTCAGTTTGTAAACAGTTCTCAGTCAGTTGATAACATTTGATAGCTCCCAGTCGGTCACAAACATATGATAACATCATTGTTGCACTGTCTGGTCAAATACAGACTGTTCTTTGGCTCTAACCACCGAAATACTGTTAGAACGGTGCAATTGTGATCCCTGACATCTGCTCTACTTACAACATACACTATTTGTGTTACTGTGTCGCTTTGGATAAAAGTGTCTGCTAAATGAATGAACTGTCAAATGTAAATAACATGGGCCTACATGCCTCGATCTCCCAATCCCAGACAAAACAGACTAAACGCAGTCAATACCAATAATAACCTTGTGAAGAGATTCAGACAGGCATAATCTATCTGTTTTCAGTTCGTGGTTGAGTGTGGATCTAAAGTCCTGACAAGATGAATGCCTGGAAGCCACAATGTTTGGAGATGGGTGGGATGCATGTTTTTTATCCAAAGCCCAAAGCCCAAAGCGACATACAGGGGGATTTGAACCTTCGGCCTCTTGATCTACAGTCAAAAGCTGAACCACTGAACTACACCCATCCTTGTTGTTTGAGGGGAGCGGTCTGAATGTAAAAAAAAAAAAAAAAAAAAAAAAAAAACCCTAAGCAAATGCTTTTTATCCAAAGCAATATTCAGGGGGGATTTGAACATGTGGCCTGCAGTTAAAAGCTCCGCCACTGAACTCCCCCCGTCCCTGTTGTTTCGAGACAAGCGAGGGTGCATGCTAGCTCTCACTTGAAGCGGTTCCTCTCCTCCCTCTCGATCCTCTGCAGACGCTCCTCCCTCTCCAGCCTCCTCCTCTCTCTCTCTGCAGCCAGCGACTCCTGGTGCTGTCTGTAGGAGGAGGAGAGCAGACCCCCCAAGGCAGGCCTGGACACAGCAAACACACCCGTCAACCACAAATCCGGCTGAAACCATGCATTACCTATGTTCATTGGGTTGTCTCGGGCAAAAAGGTTGCCTCGGAGACGGCCCCCGAGTCCCCTGGAGGTGGATGTGGGAGCTGACCTGTCTGGTTTGCTGTCGGGGGTGGAGGCCGGGGAGGCGGTAACACGGTGGACCGGGGTGGTGGGGGCGCTCACGACGCCCTGGGGACGCCCAGGGTATGGGCCACTGTTGTGTCTGCTGGAGAGAGACAGAGACAGACAGACCGAAATGGAGATAGAGAGAGGAGAGAGCCAGAGGGAGGAGAGATACATAGATAGAGAGAGGAGAGAGACAGAGGGGGGAGAGAGAGATTAAATAAGAGAGACAGAAAGACAGGCACAGAGAGCGAAGAGAGCCAGAGAGGGAAAAGAGAGAATGTATAAGAGAGAGAGAGACAGAGACAGGGAGGGAATGGTGGAGGAAAAAGAGAGAGCGAGAAGAAGAGAGAGAAAGAGAGAAGGAAAAGAAACGGCATTATCGTCCCAGACGCGATTTTTCCACTGAGTAACCGAAGAGACTGTCATGGTTGCACAGGTGCCCTGATTTTCCCGGCTGAGCTCTTGGCTCTGACTACGTGTGATATTCAGTAACGAGGAGGGTTATATAACCGGAGTTTTTCCATCCTGGGCTTGACTAGCTGTGTGGCTCTGTGTGGAGATGTGTTGACTGAAACAACACACAGGTACACCGAGACTGGGCAGAGGGGGCTCTTCTGCATGTGCGGGACAGTCACGTCTCACCACCTTGCAGACTGTGAAGGACATCTGTGGGTTTCATATTGAGTGTGTGGATGGTCATGGAAGACTGTCTGCACCCTGGGCCAAGTAACCAGCAGAGCAAGGAACCGGGTAGAGCATGTATCATATGGGCTGGGTTATTAGGGCCCGGGTTCGATTCTGGTCTGGGACCTTTTCTGCATGTCATCTCTCTCTCTCTCTCCCTGCCTTTCCTGTCTCTCTCTGTCACCATCAAAATAAATACAACTGAAAAATGACCCCCACAAAAAAACAGCTTTCAGTGCAAACCAACAGTGCCATTTAGAAGTCATTGCTTTTCCGATAGCAAATTGTTATTGAGACGTGGACGCACTGTCGTCCTGAGCGCTGTCCCCGAGCCGACCCCCCCTTCCCCTCCCCGCCCGAAGGAAAAAAACAAAAAAACACAGCGAGTACAAATATACAGTCTCCTGAAGTCTGTAATGGTATCACAGACCTACATGTACTGCGGGACTAAGGCGTGGGAATCAATACGACCTTATGGAGGTCTTACCTTTCAGCCCAGCGGGACACTCTAGACGTGTTAGCACGTGAAACATCTGTCTGACTGCGGAGAGGAGAGACAGGGAGAAGAGAGAGGAACATTCCAGTCAACCTTCCGTCACACAGGGAGCATGCAGGTAGCACACACACAATACAACCGAGGCAGGACGTGAGAGGGGACTTGAAGGAAGGAGGGTGATAAAAGATGACAAAACAGCGAGGCTCTCTGTGGTGACCGGACACTGGAACAGCATGCTACGCAGTGTGTCCTCGAGAAATCAATGAAAGGGTTTGAAATTCACATCGGGTTGGCTGTTTAAGGAGCTTTTCCTGGCTTCTTCCATGTGGCTCTCGACTCACTGAGGGATCATGTAGGGTCGGAGTGGTATGAGAAGGACACATAACGAAGGTCGTTTTCTGCTGTTCAAGAGACATACTTTCCGTCTAGTTTCTATTGCTGTGGCGATTTCACAACGCTGAGATCTGAGGGACGTTTAAATTTGAATTATGTTGCCCTTTATACTTGAATTTATTTATAGACTTGTCTTGGCTTAACTGTGGTACAGTGCCACAATGAAAGGCAGATGAGCAGTAAATGTCAGGAAAATGTAGTGTTCTCCACGGAACGTCTTGCCTCGCAGGAACCAAGTCAAGGAAAGGATATGTCTTTGTTAAAATCATTCAATTCCTTTTCTACGTACCATCAGAGATGATAGATGGAATGTAGAGCTTGCCTGACAAGGAAAAGTAACAGTCTCTGACCATTTTGACCTTCAAAACCCTTCCTATCATCTGAGGGATAAGCCAAAGCAAGCTAAACGTGTTTTGCTGGACTTTATTTATGCTCAAATAATCTCTTTACATTCAGGGGAGTGATAGGACAAGTGTCCTTCTTATGCCAAGTAAAGAAGAAAAACTTAAAACAGTGTTTAGACTTCTGTACGATGGTTAACAACAGGTATTTCAGCTGCTTGGCCAGGTGAATAGTGAGTCACCTAGCTGAACACAGAGACAGAGAGACGAGTGCTGGGGACAACTATGCATATCAGAGATGGTGCTCCTTTGTGGGAACTGAAATACAACAGGTGTAGCTGAAGTGTAGCTTTCGCTGCCCCTCTACCTGCTGAGCTTCTCCCTGGCCTGTCCTTGCTCACCCTCCTTGGCCCCGCCAGACACCCGCTGCCGGTCCACGTCCGGGGGGAGAGGGAGGGGGAGGAGGAGGAGGGGGCGGGAGCGGGGGAGGGAGGCCGGGAAGGAGGACGGACGTCCCCTGACGGGGGAGGACGAGGAAGAGGACGAGGAGGCTAGAGAGGCGCCCTTACGGCCTACAAGCCGGGCCGAGCCAGGGAGTTTCCTCGGGGCCGAGGCTGAGGCGGGACCAGACGGTCGGGGAGGGACAGTCACGGCGCTGGGCCTGAAGCCTCCGTGGGGTAGGGTGGACACAGGGACAGAACGGCTGGCCCCCGGTCTGGAGACATCCACACACCCTCCCTCTATCTCTGGGTTGGTGGTGTCAGGGGCCAGGTTAACCATACACTTTAGACTCAAACACACAGTAGAGGAGTCCGCCATGGCTGACCCAAGGCTAGGAGCAGAGGAGAGCACAGCACAGGGACAGAGGGAAGGAATACATTCAAACCCCACATAAGAATACACAGGATGTTCTATACTCATAAACACCAAGTGGTATGAATACAGGACAGTCTAGAACGTTCTAGAAGGACCAATAGGGCTGGGGTTGAATGCTGTGAAAACCAGCTGTCCTTGGATACCTGTGTAGGCCCTGTCTAGAGGCCTCAGTGATTGGATGACTCTCATCGTCCACCTCCTCCTCATCATCCTCCTCCTCATCTTCCTCCTCCTCCTCTTCCTCCTCTCTGTGGTCAAAGGGAGGGGCCGAGGGGCGGAGGGAGGGAAGGGAGAGGGCAGGAAAGAGAGGAAAGAAGAAAAAAGAAGAGAAATTGCACGGAGACAACATACAGTAAAAACACAGACAGCAGAGAAACGGACCATAAAACGACAGACAGCACATGCAGGAGTGCGAGAAACGAAAGACAGGAACACACAGCGCCCTTATCATAATACATACGACAGAGAGAGACATGTTAGTATAAACGAGAGAATTGGCCATGGAAAAACGGTTATTCCGTTGTCCCGGACCCGTTTCGCACACAAGCGTACTCACAGGTGACATGACACAACGAGCTCTCGAATGTGACTCATTCAACAGATGGCCACTGAGACTGTTGTGGTTGTGTGGTCACATCTTGACTGTTTGCACCGATAAAGGAGTCTGGCACCCGTATGCTCATGTGAGTCCGTGGCCACCTCGCTATCAGGATCCCATGCTGGACGGCTGGATTTCATTAACGATATGGAAAACCCTTCAAAGGAGGCTTGGGTTTCCTGCGGTGGACTGCTCGGAGTCTGTGTCATGTGACATGCTGGGTTGAATTCAGCTATCTGCACAACTGAGTGCTACCAGAAATGCTAACAGATATGATAGTTAAAAAGGCTTGTCATTCATAATTGTGGATCAGGTTAGTGTGTGCATTAGACTGAGAGGTTAACAGCAGGTCTCTTGCCAGTGGGGGTTTGAGTAGATAAAAGGCTGGGGTCTAATTCACTGTCAGATTGAAGCCATTGTAGTCCTTTTTACAGTTCCGGAACTTCAGAGACAACTATATAATAAACATTGAGAAAAAGGGTTTCTAAAATAATAATTTCCGTAAGCAAACACACACACACAACCACATTCACACACGCATGCAAGCTAAAGCAGGGCTCACACACACACACAGATACACACACACTCACACACTCCTTGTCAAAATCACCCTTTACACACAACATCACCCCTTAAACATCAACAATCCTATCTCATATTCCCTGTGTGATTGTGTGGACATTGGAATTCATTGGATTAAAAATATGTCAGTGAGGAATTTAAATTCCCGTACAGAATTGCTAGCAGAGGATAAGGCTCATATCAGGGTGCCTCCAGAAGTTTCCTATTTCCTTCAGCAGCACCGGCTAAAGAATGAAAGAAATATTAATCTAAATGTCCGTTTGCAACAGCAGCCCCGACGCTGCTTTTCTTTTATTACTATATAATTAAATTCCCCAGTTTGGCTCTGCTTATTACAGACGCGTCTCTCCAAGACTGTAACACAATACAAGACTGGCAGACCAGGCACTTCCTGTTCAACTGAACAGAGAAGGAGAACTACATGGAGCCTGAGAGAATCATATGGGACATTTTCGGTGGGGTCTTCAGAGTTGACCCTTTCTGGGTGGCGAGGACTGTGTTTGGCAGAGAATGTTCAAACCTACATGACACCAACCACACCAACCTAGAAGGTTAACCAATTCAGACTCTGCTGCCAAGTTCAAGTTAATGCATAGCAACAATGACAGTGGAAATATACTCTCTCTCTCTCACTCTCTCTCTCTCTCTCTCTCTCTCTCTCTCTCTCTCTCTCTCTCTCTCTCTCTCTCTCTCTCTCTCTCTCTCTCTCTCTCTCTCTCTCTCTCTCTCTCGGTCTCTGTTTCTTTCTTTTTCCCTATATCCCTCTCTCTGTCTCTCTCTTTCTTGCTTTCTCTCCCTCCTTCCCTCTCTCTCCTTCTCTCCGAGCCCCCCTTTCCCCTCCCTCACCTCTCGCTGATGTCCTCGATGCGCTGCCCCCCGAAGGCCTGGAAGTGTCCGTTGTGTCCGTGGCAGTGCGGGCTGCTGGGGGACGCCGGGGCCGAGGCGTGGCCCCGCCCGTTCTGGAGGGAGTGTCTCCGGCTCCGCCGTCGCTCCAGACCCCTCCGCTCGCTGCTGCCGCCCACGCTGGCCCGCCGCCGGTCTTTGCGGCCGGACGGCGAGGGCTGCGCGTCGTCGTCGCCGTCCTCGTGGCGTAAGGTGGACTGGGGCGGACGCAGGAGGAAGCAGGACGTGAGAGAGTGGTGGGCACTGAGACGGAACGCTTCTTTACTCAGGAGAGGTGAAGGGGCAAGGGGGAAACTGAGGCATTGATGTTGCGTGTGGCTGTGTGGTGGGGCTGTGTGGTGAGGCTGTGTGGTGGGGCTGTGTGATGAGGCTGTGTGGTGAGGCTGTGTGGTGGGGCTGTGTGGTGAGGCTGTGTGGTGGGGCTGTGTGGTGAGGCTGTGTGGTGGGGCTGTGTGGTGAGGCTGTGTGGTGGGGCTGTGTGGTGAGGCTGTGTGGTGGGGCTGTGTGGTGAGGCTGTGTGGTGGGGCTGTGTGGTGAGGCTGTGTGGTGGGGCTGTGTGGTGAGGCTCTGTGGTGAGGCTGTGTGGTGAGGCTGTGTGGTGAGGCTGTGTGGTGAGGCTGTGATGTGGAGTTGTGTGGTGATGCTGTGTGGTGGGGCTGTGTGGTGAGGCTGTGTGGTGAGGCTGTGTGGTGCGGCTGTGTGGTGAGGCTCTGTGGTGAGGCTGTGTGGTGAGGCTGTGTTGTGGAGTTGTGTGGTGAGGCTGTGTGGTGAGGCTGTGTGGTGAGGCTGTGTGGTGAGGCTGTGTGGTGGAGTTGTGTGGTGAGGCTCTGTGGTGAGGCTGTGTGGTGAGGCTGTGTGGTGAGGCTGTGATGTGGAGTTGTGTGGTGAGGCTGTGTGGTGAGGCTGTGTGGTGAGGCTGTGTGGTGGAGTTGTGTGGTGAGGCTGTGTGGTGAGGCTGTGATGTGGAGTTGTGTGGTGAGGCTGTGTGGTGAGGCTGTGTAGTGAGGCTGTGATGTGGAGTTGTGTGGTGAGGCTGTGTGGTGAGGCTGTGATGTGGAGTTGTGTGGTGAGGCTGTGTGGTGAGGCTGTGTGGTGAGGCTGTGATGTGGAGTTGTGTGGTGAGGCTGTGTGGTGAGGCTGTGATGTGGAGTTGTGTGGTGAGCCTGTGATGTGGAGTTGTGTGGTGAGGCTATGTGGTGGGGCTGTGTGGTGAGGCTGTGTGGTGAGGCTGTGGTGGGGCTGTGTGGTGAGGCTGTG
The DNA here is from genome assembly GCF_963692335.1 of Osmerus eperlanus. Taxonomy (NCBI): domain Eukaryota; kingdom Metazoa; phylum Chordata; class Actinopteri; order Osmeriformes; family Osmeridae; genus Osmerus; species Osmerus eperlanus. Next base: position 5,349,481 of record NC_085024.1, read on the forward strand.
TGGTGGGGCTGTGTGGTGAGGCTCTGTGGTGAGGCTGTGTGGTGAGGCTGTGTGGTGAGGCTGTGTGGTGAGGCTGTGATGTGGAGTTGTGTGGTGAGGCTGTGTGGTGAGGCTGTGTGGTGGGGCTGTGTGGTGAGGCTGTGTGGTGAGGCTGTTTGGTGGAGTTGTGTGGTGAGGCTGTGTGGTGAGTTGTGTGGTGAGGCTGTGTGGTGGAGTTGTGTGGTGAGGCTGTGATGTGGAGTTGTGTGGTGAGGCTGTGTGGTGGTTGTGTGGTGAGGCTGTGTGGTGAGGCTGTGTGGTGGTTGTGTGGTGAGGCTGTGTGGTGAGGCTGTGTGGTGGAGTTGTGTGGTGAGGCTGTGTGGTGGTTGTGTGGTGGGACTGTGTGGTGAGGCTGTGTGGTGGGGCTGTGTGGTGAGGCTCTGTGGTGAGGCTGTGTGGTGAGGCTGTGTGGTGAGGCTGTGTGGTGAGGCTGTGATGTGGAGTTGTGTGGTGAGGCTGTGTGGTGAGGCTGTGTGGTGGGGCTGTGTGGTGAGGCTGTGTGGTGAGGCTGTTTGGTGGAGTTGTGTGGTGAGGCTGTGTGGTGGAGTTGTGTGGTGAGGCTGTGTGGTGGAGTTGTGTGGTGAGGCTGTGATGTGGAGTTGTGTGGTGAGGCTGTGTGGTGGTTGTGTGGTGAGGCTGTGTGGTGAGGCTGTGTGGTGGTTGTGTGGTGAGGCTGTGTGGTGAGGCTGTGTGGTGGAGTTGTGTGGTGAGGCTGTGTGGTGGTTGTGTGGTGAGGCTGTGTGGTGAGGCTGTGTGGTGAGGCTGTGGTGGGGCTGTGTGGTGAGGCTGTGTGGTGGGGCTGTGTGGTGAGGCTCTGTGGTGAGGCTGTGTGGTGAGGCTGTGTGGTGCGGCTGTGTGGTGGAGTTGTGTGGTGAGGCTGTGTGGTGAGGCTGTGTGGTGAGGCTGTGATGTGGAGTTGTGTGGTGAGGCTGTGTGGTGAGGCTGTGTGGTGGGGCTGTGTGGTGAGGCTGTGTGGTGAGGCTGTGTGGTGGAGTTGTGTGGTGAGGCTGTGTGGTGAGGCTGTGTGGTGGAGTTGTGTGGTGAGGCTGTGTGGTGAGGCTGTGTGGTGAGGCTGTGTGGTGGAGTTGTGTGGTGAGGCTGTGTGGTGAGGCTGTGATGGGGAGTTGTGTGGTGAGGCTGTGTGGTGAGGCTGTGTGGTGGGGCTGTGTGGTGGAGTTGTGTGGTGAGGCTGTGTGGTGAGGCTGTGATGTGGAGTTGTGTGGTGAGGCTGTGTGGTGAGGCTGTGTGGTGAGGCTGTGTGGTGAGGCTGTGTGGTGGAGTTGTGTGGTGAGGCTCTGTGGTGAGGCTGTGTGGTGAGGCTGTGTGGTGAGGCTGTGATGTGGAGTTGTGTGGTGAGGCTGTGTGGTGAGGCTGTGTGGTGAGGCTGTGTGGTGGAGTTGTGTGGTGAGGCTGTGATGTGGAGTTGTGTGGTGAGGCTGTGTGGTGAGGCTGTGATGTGGAGTTGTGTGGTGAGGCTGTGTGGTGAGGCTGTGATGTGGAGTTGTGTGGTGAGCCTGTGATGTGGAGTTGTGTGGTGAGGCTGTGTGGTGGGGCTGTGTGGTGAGGCTGTGTGGTGAGGCTGTGGTGGGGCTGTGTGGTGAGGCTGTGTGGTGGGGCTGTGTGGTGAGGCTGTGTGGTGAGGCTGTGGTGGGGCTGTGTGGTGAGGCTGTGTGGTGGGGCTGTGTGGTGAGGCTCTGTGGAGAGGCTGTGTGGTGAGGCTGTGTGGTGAGGCTGTGTGGTGAGGCTGTGATGTGGAGTTGTGTGGTGAGGCTGTGTGGTGAGGCTGTGTGGTGGGGCTGTGTGGTGAGGCTGTGTGGTGAGGCTGTGTGGTGGAGTTGTGTGGTGAGGCTGTGTGGTGAGGCTGTGTTGTGGAGTTGTGTGGTGAGGCTGTGTGGTGAGGCTGTGTGGTGGAGTTGTGTGGTGAGGCTGTGTGGTGGGGCTGTGTGGTGAGGCTGTGATGTGGAGTTGTGTGGTGAGGCTGTGTGGTGGTTGTGTGGTGAGGCTGTGTGGTGAGGCTGTGTGGTGGAGTTGTGTGGTGAGGCTGTGTGGTGGAGTTGTGTGGTGAGGCTGTGATGTGGAGTTGTGTGGTGAGGCTGTGTGGTGGTTGTGTGGTGAGGCTGTGTGGTGGTTGTGTGGTGAGGCTGTGTGGTGAGGCTGTGTGGTGGAGTTGTGTGGTGAGGCTGTGTGGTGGTTGTGTGGTGAGGCTGTGTGGTGAGGCTGTGTGGTGGAGTTGTGTGGTGAGGCTGTGTGGTGAGGCTGTGTGGTGGAGTTGTGTGGTGAGGCTGTGTGGTGAGGCTGTGTGGTGGTTGTGTGGTGAGGCTGTGTGGTGAGGCTGTGTGGTGGAGTTGTGTGGTGAGGCTGTGTGGTGGAGTTGTGTGGTGAGGCTGTGTGGTGGTTGTGTGGTGAGGCTGTGTGGTGGAGTTGTGTGGTGAGGCTGTGTGGTGGTTGTGTGGTGAGGCTGTGTGGTGGTTGTGTGGTGAGGCTGTGTGGTGGGGCTGTGTGGTGAGGCTGTGTGGTGAGGCTGTGTGGTGGAGTTGTGTGGTGAGGCTGTGTGGTGAGGCTGTGTTGTGGAGTTGTGTGGTGAGGCTGTGTGGTGAGGCTGTGTGGTGGAGTTGTGTGGTGAGGCTGTGTGGTGGGGCTGTGTGGTGAGGCTGTGATGTGGAGTTGTGTGGTGAGGCTGTGTGGTGGTTGTGTGGTGAGGCTGTGTGGTGAGGCTGTGTGGTGGAGTTGTGTGGTGAGGCTGTGTGGTGGAGTTGTGTGGTGAGGCTGTGATGTGGAGTTGTGTGGTGAGGCTGTGTGGTGGTTGTGTGGTGAGGCTGTGTGGTGAGGCTGTGTGGTGGTTGTGTGGTGAGGCTGTGTGGTGAGGCTGTGTGGTGGAGTTGTGTGGTGAGGCTGTGTGGTGGTTGTGTGGTGAGGCTGTGTGGTGAGGCTGTGTGGTGGAGTTGTGTGGTGAGGCTGTGTGGTGAGGCTGTGTGGTGGAGTTGTGTGGTGAGGCTGTGTGGTGAGGCTGTGTGGTGGTTGTGTGGTGAGGCTGTGTGGTGAGGCTGTGTGGTGGAGTTGTGTGGTGAGGCTGTGTGGTGGAGTTGTGTGGTGAGGCTGTGTGGTGGTTGTGTGGTGAGGCTGTGTGGTGGAGTTGTGTGGTGAGGCTGTGTGGTGGTTGTGTGGTGAGGCTGTGTGGTGGTTGTGTGGTGAGGCTGTGTGGTGGAGTTGTGTGGTGAGGCTGTGTGGTGGTTGTGTGGTGAGGCTGTGATGTGGAGTTGTGTGGTGAGGCTGTGATGTGGAGTTGTGTGGTGAGGCTGTGTGGTGAGGTGAGGCTGGCTGACCTCGTAGATGTTGAACTGCTCCATCAGGTCCAGATCCGTGCCCTTGCGTCCAAGGTGCCTCTTGGACATGGCCTCAATCCCCTGCTCCTCCAGACAGTCCACAACATCATAGAAAGAGTCCTGGTCTGGCAGGCTGGCCAGCGTCTGACACGCACACACACACAAATACACACACACACACACACACACACACACACACACACACACACACACACACACAGACAACCATACG